>NW_027208239.1:0-369000 GCF_964237555.1 Oryctolagus cuniculus | reverse complement strand
AACCAGAAATCGGCTGAGGCACCCAAAACAATGACAGCAAGCCAGAATTGGAGCAAGGCAACAGCTGTTCCCTGATTAAAAAAGAACTGTCCTCTTGCACCCTGAACTCAATATGCCAGCCTGAAAACCAAAGCTCACATCTGAAAATTCATTACAAACCATAATTAATAAGAAAAATGAGAAAAAAAGCCAAAGAAATGCACGAGTTCTTAGTGATATTGTGCTGGATTTAGTCGCAAGGCAACCGGCTGTTCTCGGATTCATCCACCCCTCCAGCTGACTGCCTGTGGAGTTCTCACTGAATTATCCTGAAAATCGCAGTGAAACTCAGTTTGGAGGCAATTAATATCTGTCACCTCAGTCAAAGTTTCCATTGTATTTTCCAAAACAGAAAAACTCACCTTGGTCGTGTTATCTGTAGATTTATATGCTTCGAACACCTTTTGTTGTGTTTTTTATTTCATAATGGCTACTCTGTCGAAACTCTTGTTTGCATTGTGTCACAATGCAAAATTTGGGAAGGAAGAAGGCAAAACCAATTCAGACCCAGAAAACATTTAGGAAATTGCCACTCAGGAAACCTGAAGTCAGCTGAGGCACCCAAAACAATGACAGCAAGCCAGAATTGGAGCAAGCCAACAGCTGTATACTGTTTGAAAAAGACCATTCCTCCGGTGCCCTGAACTCCATATGCCAGCCTTAAAACCAAAGCTCACATCAGGAATTTCATTTCAAACCTTGATAAATAAGGGAAATGTGAAAGAGCCAAGGAAATGCAAGAGTCCTTTGTGATATTTGGCTGGATTTAGAGAAAAGGAAACTGCCTGTTTCAACATTCATCCCCCCTTCCATAGACTGACTTTGGAATTCTGATTGAATTCACCTCAAAATCTCACTCACACTGTATTTGGAGGGAATTAGAATCTGTCCCCTCAGCAGAACGGTTCCATGTCATTTTCCAAAACACAGAAACTCATATTGGTCGTGTTGCCTGTAGAATTCTAATCCTGAAAGGGCAATATGCTGTTTTTTTTTTTTTTTTCATAATGGCTACTCTGTCCAAACTCTGCTTGTATTGCATCAGAATACAAAATTTTTGAAGGTAGAAGGCAAAACCAACTCAGACCCAGAAAACATTTAGGAAATTGCTGCTGAAGAAACCAAAAGTCAGCTGAGGCACCCAAACCAATGACAGCAAGCCAATTGGAGCTAGCCAACAGCTGTGCCCTGATTGAAAAAGTTCCTTCCTTTTGTGACCTCAACTCCATATTGCAGCCTCAAAACCAAAGCTCACATCAGAAAATACATTACAAACCATGATAAATAAGAAAAATGAGACAAAAGCCAAAGAAATGCAAGAATCCATAATGATATTGGGCTTTTTTAGTCTCAAGGAAACCGACTGTTCCCGGATCCTCCATCCCTCCAGCTGACTGCCTGTGGAATTCTGACTGAATTAACCTGTAAATCGCAGTGAAACTCAGTTTGGAGGCAATTAATATTTGTCACCTCAGCCAAAGTGTTCCATTTTATTTGCCAAAACAAAAAAACTCACCTCGGTCTTGTTACCTGTAGATTTATAAGCTTCAAAGCCCTATTTGCTGTGGTTTTTATTTCATAATGGCTACTCTGTCCAAACTCTTGTTCGTATTGCGTCAGAATACAAAATTTGGCAAGGAAGACGGCAAAAGCAACTCAGACCCAGAAAACATTTAGGAAATTGCCACTCAAGAAACCACAAATTGGCTGAGGCACCCAAAACAATGATAGCAAGAAAGAATTGGAGCAAGCCAACAGCTGTGCCCTGTTTGAAAAAGAACCTTCCTCTTGTGTCCTGAACTCAATATGCCAGCCTCAAAATCGATGCTCACATCAGAAAATTCATTACAAACCAGGATAAATAAGAAAAATGAGAAATGAGCAAAGAAATGCGCCAGTTCTTAGTGATATTGGGTAGGATTTAGTTACAAGGAAACCGGCTGTTCCCGGATTGATCGAACCCTCCAGGTGACTGCCTGTGGAATTCTGACTGAATTAACCTGATATTCGCAGTGAAACTCAGTTTAGAGTCTATTGAAATCTGTCACCTCAGCCAAAGTGTTCCATTTGATTTTCCCAAACACAAAAACTCACCTTGTTCGTGTTACCTGTAGATTTCTAAGCTTCAAACGCCTATTTGTTTTCTTTTTTATTTCATGATGGCTACTCTGTCCAAACTCTTGTTTGTATTGCCTCAGAATACAAAATTTGACAAGGAAGAAGGCAAAACCAACTCAGACCCAGAAAACATTTAGGAAATTTCCGCTCAATAAACCACACATCTGCTGAGGCACCCAAAAGCATGAAAGAAAGATAGAACTGGAGCTAGCCAACAGCTGTGCCATGTTTGAAAAAGACCATTAATCCAGTGCCCTGAACTCAACATGCCAGCCTCAAAACCAAAGCTCACATCAGAAAACTCATTACAAACCATGATAAATAAGAAAAATGCAAAAAAAGCCAAGAAATGCAAGAATCCATAATGATATTGGGCTTGATTTAGTCGCAAGGAAACCGTCTGTTTTTGTTGTGTTTTTTATTTCATACTGGCTACTGTGCCCAAACTCTTGTTTGCATTGTGTCAGAATACAAAATGTGGAAAGGAAGAAGACAAAACCAACTCAGACCCAGAAAACATTTATGAAATTGCCGCGTAAGAAACCAAAAGTCAGCTGAGGCACCCAAAGCAATGACAGCAAGCCAAAATTGGAGCAAGCCAACAGCTGTGCCCTGATTGAAAAAGAACCTTCCTCTTGTGCCCTGAACTCCATATTGCAGCCTCAAAACTAAAGCTCACATCAGAAAATTCATTACAAACCATGATAAATAAGGGAAATGTGAAAAAGCCAAAGAAATGCAAGAGTTCTTTGTGATATTTGGCTGGATTAGACACAAGGAAACTGACTGTTTCCAGATTTGTCCCCCCCTTCCACAGACTGACTTTGGAATTCTGATTGAATTTACCTCAAAATCGCACTCACACTCAATTTGGAGGGAATTAGAATCTGTCGCCTCAGCAGAAGGGTTCCATGTCACTTTCCAAAACAAAGAAACTCATCTTGATCATGTTGCCTGTAGATTTATAATCCTGAAAGGGCAATTTGCTGTGTTTTTTTTTTTTTCTTTCATAATGGCTACTCTATCCAAAATCTTACAAACCTTGATAAATAAGAAAAATGAGAAAAAAGCCGAAGAAATACAAGAAGCTTTGTGGTATTTGGCTGGATTTAGTCGCAAGGAAACCGGCTGTTCCCAGATTCATCCACCCCTCCAGGTGATGGCCTGTGGAATTCTGACCTAACCTGAAAATCGCAGTGAAACTCAGTTTGGAGGCAATTAATATCTGTCACCTCAGCCAAAGTGTTCCATTTGATTTTCCAAAACACAAAACCTCACCTTGCTCTTGTTACCTGTAGATTTCTAAGCTTCACAAGCCTATTTGTTGTGTTTTTTATTTCATAATGGCTGCTCTCCCCAAAATCTTGTTTGTATTGCGTCAGAATACAAAATTTGGGAAGGAAGAAGGCAAAACCAACTCAGACCCAGAAAACTTTTAGGAAATTGAGGCTCAAAAAGCAAAAGTCAGCTGAGGCATCCAAAACAATGACAGCAAGCCAGAATTGGAGCAAGCCAACAGCTGTGCCCTGATTGAAAAAGAACCTTCTTCTTGTGCCCTGAACTCCATATTTCAGCCTCAAAACCAAAGCTCACATCAGAAAATTCATTACAAACCATGAAAAATAAGGAAAATGAGAAAAAAGCCAAAGAAATGCAAGAATCCATAATGATATTGGGCTTCATTGAGTCGCAAGGAAACCGGCTGTTCCCGGATTCATCAACTCTCAGCTGACTGCCTGTGGAATTCTGACTGTATTATCCTGAAAATCGCAGTGAAACTCAGTTTGCAGGCAATTAATATTTGTCACCTCAGCCAAAGTGTTCCATTGTATTTTGCAAAACACAAAACCTCACCTTGGTCATGTTACCTGTAGATTTCTAAGCTTCACAAGCCTATTTGTTGTGTTTTTTATTTCATAATGGCTGCTCTCCCCAAAATCTTGTTTGTATGGCGTCAGAATACAAAATTTGGGAAGGAAGAAGGCAAAACCAACTGAGATTCAGAAAACATTTAGGAAATTGCCGCTCAAGAAACTGAAGGACACTGAGGCACCCAAAACCTTGAATGGAAGACAGAATTGGAGTAAGCCAACAGCTGTTACCTGATTGAAAAAGACCATTCCTCCGGTGCCCTGAACTCCATCTTGCAGGTTCAAAACCAAAGCTCACATCAGAAAATTCATTACAAACCATGAAAAATAAGAAAAATCCTAAAAAATCCAAAGAAATTCAGGAGTTCTTAGTGATATTGGGCTTGAATCATTCCCTTGTTAATGGCTGTTTCCAGATTCATCCATACTTCCCAGCTGAGTGTCTGTGGTTTCTGACTGAATTAACATGAAAATCGCAGTGAAGCTCGGTTTGGAGGCAATTACTATCTGTCACCTCAGCCAAAGTGTTCCATTTGATTTTCCAAAACACAAAAACTCACCTTGGTCGTGTTACCTGTAGATTTCTAAGCTTCAAATGCATATTTGTTGTGTTGTTTATTTCATAATGGCTACTCTGTCCAAACTCTTGTTTATATTGCGTCAGAATACAAAATTTGGGAAGGAAGAAGGCAAATCCAACTGAGACTCAGAAAACATTTAGGATTTGCCGCTCAAGAAACCTAAACTCAGCTGAGGCACCAAAAAAATGACAGCAATCCAGAACTTGAGCAAGCCAACAGCTGTGCCCTGATTGAAAAAGACCATTAATCCAGTGCCTGAACTCCATATTGCAGCCTCAAAACCAAAACTCACATCAGAAAATTCATTACAAACCATGATAAATAAGAAAAATGAGAAAAAAGCCAAAGAAATGCAAGAGTCCTTTGTGATATTGGGCTTGATTTAGTTGCAAGGAAACCAGCTGTTCCCGGATTCATCCACCCCTCCAGCTGACTGCCTGTGGAATTCTGACTGAATTCACCTGAAAATCACAGTGAAACTCAGTTTGGAGGCAATTAATATCTGTCACCTCAGCCAAAGTTTCCATTTTATTTTCCAAAACACAAAACCTCACCTTGGTCCTGTTACCTGTAGATTTCTAAGCTTCAAACACCTATTTGTTGTGTTGTTTATTTCATAATGGCTACCGTGCCCAAACTCTTGTTTGTATTGTGGCAGAATACAAAATTTGGGAAGGAAGAAGCCAAAACCAACTCAGACCCATAAAACATTTAGGAAATTGCCGCTCAAGAAACCAAAAGTCAGCTGAGGCACCCAAAACAATGACAGCAAGGCAAAATGGGAGCAAGGCGACAACTGTACCCTGTTTGAAAAAGACCATTCCTCCTGTGCCCTGAACTCCATATTCCAGCCTCAAAACCAAAGCTCACAGCAGAAAATTCATTACAAACCATGATTAATAAGGGAAATGTGAAAAAGCCAAAGAAATGCAGGAGTCCTTTGTGATATTTGGCTGGATTCAGACACAAGGAAACTGGCTGTTCCCAGATTCATACCCCCTTCCACAGACAGACTTTGGAATTCTGATTGAATTCACCTCAAAATCGCTCTCACACTCAATTTGGAGGGAATTAGGATCTGTCCCCTCAGCAGAAGCGTTGTATGTCATTTTCCAAAACACAGAAACTCATCTTGGTCGAGTTGCCTGTAGATTTCTAATCCTGAAAGGGCAATTTGCTGTGTTATTTTTTCTTTCATAATGGCTACTCTGTCAAAATCTTGCTTGTATTGCATCAGAATACAAAATTTGGGAAGGAAGAAGTTAAAACCGACTCAGACCCAGAAAATATTTAGCAAATTACCGCTCAAGAAACCACAAATCGGCTGAGGCACCCAAAACAATGACAGCAAGCCAGAATTGGAGCAAGCCAACAGCTGTGCCCTGATTGAACAAAACCATTAATCCAGTGCCCTGAACTCCATCTTCCAGCCTCAAAACCAAAGCTCACAAAAAATAATCATTACAAACAATGATAAATAAGGGAAATCTGAGAAAGCCAAAGTAATTCAAGAGTCCTTTGTGGTATTTGGCTGGATTTAGACAGAAGGAAACAGGCTGTTTCTGGATTCATCCCCCCCTTCCACAGACTGACTTTGGAATTCTGACTCAATTCACCTCAAAATCGCACTCACACTCCATTTGGAGGGAATTAGTATCTGTCCCCTCAGCAGAAGTGTTCCATGTGAATTTCCAAGACACAGAAACTCATCTTGGTTGTGTTGCCTGTAGATTTCTAATCCTGAAAGGGCAATTTACTGTGTTTTTTTTTTTTTCTTTCATAATGGCTACTCTGTCCAAAATCTTGCTTGTATTGCATCAGAATACAAAATTTGGGAATAAGAAGGCAAATCCGATCAGAACCAGAAAACATTTAGGAAACTGCAGAAAAAGAATCCACATATCAGCTGAGGCACCCAAAACAATGACAGCAAGCAGAATTGGAGCACGCCAACAGCTGTGCCCTGATTGAAAAAGAACCTTCCTCTTGTGCCCTAAACTCAATATGCCAGCCACAAAACCAAAGCTCACATCAAAAAATTCTTTTCAAACCATGATAAATAGGAAAAATCAGAAAAAAGCCAAAGAAATGCAAGTTTTCTTAGTGATATTGGGCTTGATTTATTCCTAAGTAAACAGCTGTTTCCAGATTCATCCACAACTCCCAGCTGAGTGAATAGGGATTCTGACTGAATTCACCTCAAAATGGCAGTGAAATTCGGTTTGGAGACAATTAATATCTGTCACCTCAGCCAAAGTGTTCCATTTTATTTTCCAAAACAAAAAAACTCACTTTGGTCATGTTACCTATAGATTTCCAAGCTTCAAACGCCTATTTGTTGTGTTTTTTCTTTCATAATGGCTACTCTGTCCAAAATCTTCCTTGTATTGCATCACATACAAAATTTGGGAAGGAAGAAGGCAAAGCCAACTCAGACACAGAAAACATTTAGGAAATTGCCACTCAAGAAACCAAAAGTCAGCTGAGGCACCCAAAACCATGACAGCAAGCCAGAATTGGAGGAGGCAATCAGCTGAGTCCTGATTGAAAAAGGCCATTCTTCCGGGACCCTGAACTCCATATTCCAGCCTCAAAACCAAAGCTGACATCAGGAAATTCATTACAAACCACGATACATAAGAAAAATGAGAAAAAAGCCAAGAAATGCAAGAATCCATAATGATATTGAGCTGGATTTAGTCGCAAGGAAACGGGCTGTGCCCGGATTCATCCACCCCTCCAGCTGACTGCCTGTGGAGTTCTGACTGAATTCACCTGAAAATCGCAGTGAAACTCAGTTTGGAGGCAATTAATATCTGTCACCTCAGCCAAAGTGTTCCATTTTATTTTCCATAACACAAAAACTCACCTTGGTCGTGTTATCTGTAGATTTCTAAGCTTCAAACACCTATGTGTAGTGTTTTTTATTTCATAATGGCTGCACTGGCCAAACTCTTGTTTGTATTGTGTCAGAATACAAAATTTGGGAAGGAAGAAGGCAAAACCAACTCAGACCCAGAAAACATTTAGGAAATTGCCGCTCAAGAAATCACAAATCAGCTGAGGCACCCAAAAAAATGTCAGGATGCCAGAATTAGAACACGCCAACAGCTGTGCCCTGATTGAAAAAGAACCTTCCTCTTGTGCCCTGAACTCAATATGCCAGCCTCAAAACCAAAGCTCACATCAGAAAATTCATTACAAACCATGATAAATAAGAAAAATCAGAAAAAAGCCAAAGAAATGCAGGAGTTCTTAGTGATGTTGGGCTTGATTTATTCTCTTATTGCTGGCTGGTTGCAGATTCATCAACAACTCCCAGCTGAGTGTCTGTGGTTTCTGACTGAATTCACCTGAAAATCACAGTGAAACTCGGTTTGGAGGCAATTAATATCTGTCACCTCAGCCAAAGTGTTCCACTTTACTTTCCAATACACAAAAACTCACCTTGGTCATGCTACCTGCAGATTTCTAAGCTTCAAACGCAATTTGTTGTGTTGTTTATTTCATAATGGCTACTGTGCCCAAACTTTGTTTGTATTGTGTCAGAATGCAAAATTTCAAAAGGGAGAAGGCAAAAGCAACTCTGACCCAGAAAACATTTAGGAAATTTTCACTCAAGAAACCAAAAGTCAGCTGAGGCACCCAAAACAATGACAGCAAGCCAGAAGTGGAGCATGCCAACAGCTGTGCCCTGATTGAAAACGAACCTTCCTCTTGTGCCCTGAACTCAATATGCCAGCCTCAAAACCAAAGCTCACATCAGAAAATTCATTACAAACCATGATACATAAGAAAAATGAGAAAAAAGCCAAAGAAATGCAAGAATCCCTAATTATATTGGGCTTGATTTAGTCGCAAGGAAACCGGCTGTTCTCGGATTCATTCGCCCCTCAAGCTGACGGCCTGTGGAATTCTGACTGAATTAACCTGAAAATCGCAGTGAAACTCAGTTTGGAGGCAATTAATATCTGTCACCTCAGCCAAAGTGTTCCATTTGATTTTCCAAAACAGAAAAACTCACCTTGGTTGTTTTACCTGTAGATGTCTAAGTTTCAACATCCTATTTCTTGTGTGTTTTATTTCATAATGGCTACTCTGTCCAAACTCTTGTTTGTATTGCATCAGAATACAAAATTTGGGAAGGAAGAAGGCAACACCAAATCAGACCCAGAAAACATTTAGGAAATTGCCGCTCAAGAAGCCAAAAGTCACTGAGGCACCCAAAACAATGACAGCAAGCCAGAAGTGGAGCAAGCCAACAGCTGTGCCCTGATTGAAAAAGAACCTTCCTCTTGTGCCCTGAACTCAATATGCCAGCCTCAAAACCAAAGCTCACATCAGAAAATTCATTACAAGCCATGATAAATAAGAAAAAAGAGAAAAAAGCCAAAGAATTGCAAGAATCCATAATGATATAGGGCTTGATTTAGTCGCTAGGAAACCGGCTGTTCCTGGATTCATCTACCCCTCCTGCTGACTGCCTGTGGAATTCTGACTGAATTAACCTGAAAATCACAGTGAAACTCAGTTTGGAGGCAATTAATATCTGTCACCTCAGCCAAAGTGTTCCATTTGATTTTCCAAAACACAAAAACTCACCTTGGTAGTGTTACTTGTAGATTTCTAAGCTTCAAACGCCTATTAGTTGTGTTTTTTCTTTCGTAATGGCTATTCTGTACAAACTCTTCTTTGCATTGCATCAGAATACAAAATTTGGGAAGGAAGAAGGCAAAGCCAACTCAGACCCTGAAAACATTTGGGAAATTGCCACACAAGAAACCACAAATCGGCTGAGGCACTCAAAACAATGACAGCAAGCCAGAAGTGGAGCAAGCCAACAGCTTTGCCCTGATTGAAAAAGAACCATCCTCTTGTGCCCTGAACTCCATATTGCAGCCTCAAAACCAAAGCTCACATCAGAAAATTCATTACAAACCATGATAAATAAGAAAAAAGAGAAAAAAGCCAAAGAAATGCAAGAATGCATAATGATATTGGGTTTGATTTAGTTGCAAGGAAACCGGCTGTTCCCAGATTCATCCACCACTAAAGCTGACTGCCTGTGGAATTCTGACTGAATTAACCTGACAATCTCAGTGAAACTCAAGAAACCAAATATCAGCTGAGGCACCCAAAACAAAGACAATAGCCAGAATTGGAGCAGGCCAACAGCTGTGCCCTGTTTGAAAAAGACCATTCCTCAGGTGCCCTGAACTCAAAATGCCAGCCTCAAAACCAAAGCTCACATCAGAAAATTCATTACAAACCATGATAAATAAGGGAAATGTGAAAAAGCCAAAGAAATGCAAGAGTCCTTTGTGATATTTGGCAGGATTTAGACACAAAGAAACTGGCTGTTTCCAGATTCATCCCCCCCTTCCACAGACTGACTTTGGAATTCTGATTGAATTCACCTCAAAATCGCTCTCACACTCCATTTGGAGGGAATTAGAATCTGTCACCTCAGCAGAAGCGTTCCATGTCATTTTCCAAAACACAGAATCTCATCTTGGTTGTGTTGCCTATGGATTTCTAATCCTGAAAGGTCAATTTGCTGTGTTTTTTTTTTTTTCTTTCATAATGGCTACTCTCCAAAATCTTGCTTGTATTGCATCAGAATACAAAATTTGGGAAGGAAGAAGGCAAAACCAACTCAGACCCAGAAAACATTTAGGAAATTGCCACACAAGAAACCACAAATCAGCTGAGGCACCCAAAACAATGACAGCAAGCCAGAAGTGGAGCAAGCCAACAGCTGTGCCCTGATTGAAAAAGAACCTTCCTCTTGTGCCCTGAACTCAATATGACAGCCTCAAATCTAAGCTCACATCAGAAAATTCATACAAACCATGATAAATAAGGGAAATGTGAAAAAGCTGAAGAAATGCAAGCCTGTGGAATCCTAACTGAATGAACTGAATTAACCTGAAAATCGCAGTGAAACTGAGTTTGGAGGCAATTAATATCTGTCACCTCAGCCAAAATGTTCCATTTCATTTTCCAAAACACAAAAACATCTTGGTCATGTTACCTGTAGATTTGTACGCTTCAAACACCTATTTGTTGTGTTTTTTATTTCATAATGGCTACTCTGTCCAAAATCTTGCTTGTATTGCATCAGAATACAAAATTTGGGAAGGAAGAAGGCAACACCAAATCAGACCCAGAGAACATTTAGGAAATTGCCACACAAGAAACCACAAATCAGCTGAGGCACCCAAAACAATGACAGCAAGCCAGAATTGGAGCAAGCCAACAGCTGTGCCCTGATTGAAAAAGAACCTTCCTCTTGTACCCTGAACTCAATATGCCAGCCTCAAAACCAAAGCTCACATCAGAAAATTCATTACAAACCATGATAAATAAGAAAAAAGAGAAAAAAGCCAAAAAAAAATGCAAGAATCCATGATGATATAGGGCTTGATTTAGTCGCTAGGAAACCACCTGTTCACGGATTCATCCACCCCTCCAGCTGACAGCCTGTGGAATTCTGACTGAATTAACCTGAAAATCGCAGTGAAACTCAGTTTGGAGGCAATTAATATCTGTCACCTCAGCCAAAGTGTTCCATTTTATTTTCCAAAACACAAAAACTCACCTTGGTCATGTTACCTGTTTATTTCTAAGCTTCAAACGCCTATTAGTTGTGTTTTTTATTTCATAATGGCTACTCTGTCGGAAATCTCGCTTGCATTGCATCAGAATACAAAATTTGGGAAGGAAGAAGGCAAAGCCAACTCAGACCCAGAGAACATTTAGGAAATTGCCACACAGGAAACCACAAATTGGCTGAGGAACCCAAAACAATGACAGCAAGCCAGAATTGCAGCAAGCCAACAACTGTACCCTCTTTGAAAAAGACAGGTCCTCCAGTACCCTGAACTCCATATTGCAGCCTCAAAACCAAGGTCACATCAGAAAATTCATTACAAACCATGATAAATCAGGAAAATGTGAAAAAGCCAAAGAAATGCAAGAGTCCTTTTTGATATTTGGCTGGATTCAGATACAAGGAAACTGGCTGTTTCCAGATTCATACCCCCCTTCCACAGACTGACTTTGGAATTCTGATTGAATTCACCTCAAAATCGCACTCACACTCAATTTGGAGGGAATTAGAATCTGTCACCTCAGCAGAAGGGTTCTATGTCATTTTCCAAAACACAGAAACTCATCTTGGTCGTGTAGCCTGTAGATTTATAATCCTGAAAGGGCAATTCGCTGTGTTTTTTTTTTTTTTCTTTCATAATGGCTACTCTCCAAAATCTTGCTTGTATTGCATCAAAATACAAAATTTGGAAATAATTTGGGAAGGCAAAACCGACTCAGACCCAGAAAACATTTAGGAAATTGGCACTCAAGAAACCACAAATCGGCTGAGGCACCCAAAACAATGACAGCAAGCCAGAATTGGAGCAAGCCAACAGCTGTGCCCTGATTGAAAAAGACCCTCCTCCGGTTCCCTGAACTGCATATTGCAGCCTCTAAACCAAAGCTCATATCAGAAAATTCATTACAAATCATGATAAATAAGAAAAAAGAGAAAAATCCAAAGAAATGCAAGAATCCATAATGATATTGGGTTTGATTTAGTTGCAAGGAAACCGGCTGTTCCCAGATTCATCCACCACTAAAGCTGACTGCCTGTGGAATTCTGACTGAATTAACCTGACAATCGCAGTGAAACTCAAGAAACCAAATTTCAGCTGAGGCACCCAAAACACTGACAGGAAGCCAGAATAAGAGCACACAAACAGCTGTGCCCTGTTTGAAAAAGACCATTCCTCCGGTGCCCTGAACTCTATATTGCAGCCTCAAAATCAAAGCTCACATCAGAAAATTCATTACAAACCATGATAAATAAGGGAAATGTGAAAAAGCCAAAGAAATGCAAGAGTTCTTTTTGATATTTGGCTGGATTCAGATAAAAGGAAACTGGCTGTTTCCAGATTCATCCCAACCTTCCACAGACTGACTTTGGAATTCTGATTGAATTCACCTCAAAATCGCACTCACACTCAATTTGGAGTGAATTAAAATCTGTCCCCTCAGCAGAAGGGTTCCATGACTTTTTCCAAAACACAGAAACTCATCTTGGGCGTGTTGCCTGTAGATTTCTAATCCTGAAAGGGCAATGCGCTGTGTTTTTTTTTTTTTTCTTTCATAATGGCTACTCTCCAAAATCTTGCTTGTATTGCATCAGAATACAAAATTTGGGAATAAGTAGGCAAAACCGACTCAGACCCAGAAAACATTTAGGAAATTGGCACTCAAGAAACCACAAATCAGCTGAGACACCCAAAACAATGACAGCAAGCCAGAATTGGAGCAAGCCAACAGCTGTGCCCTGATTGAAAAAGAACCTTCCTCTTGTGCCTGAACTCAATATGCCAGCCTCAAAACCAAAGCTCACATCAGAAAATTCATTACAAACCATGATAAATACGACAAAAGAGAAAAAAGCCAAAAAAATGCAAGAATCCATAATGATATAAGGCTTGATTTAGTCACAAGGAAACCGGCTGTTCCCGGATTCATCCACCCCTCCAGCTGACTGCCTGTGGAATTCTGACTGAATTAACCTGAAAATCACAGTGAAACTCAGTTTGGAGGCAATTAATATCTGTCACCTCAGCCAAAGTGTTCCATTTTATTTTCATAAACACAAAAACTCACCTTGGTTATGTTACATGTAGATTTCTAAGCTTCAAACGCCTATTTGTTGTGTTTTTTATTTCATAATGGCTACTCTGTACAAACTCTTCTTTGCATTGCATCAGAATACAAAATTTGGGAAGGAAGAAGGCAAAGCCAACTCAGACCCAGAAAACATTTGGGAAATTGCCACACAAGAAACCACAAATCTGCTGAAGTACTCAAAATAAGGACAGCAAGCCAGAACTGCAGCCAGCCAACAGCTGTGCCCTGATTGAAAAAGAACCATCCTCTTCTGCCCTGAACTCAATATGCCAGCCTCAAAACCAAAGCTCACATGAGAAAATTAATTACAAACCATGATAAATAAGAAAAAAGAGAAAAAAGCCAAAGAAATGCAAGAGCACTTTGTGATATTTGGCTGGATTTAGACACAAGGAAACTGGCTGTTTCCAGATTCATCCCCCCCTTCCACAGACTGACTTTGGAATTCTGATTGAATTCACCTCAAAATCGCACTCACACTCATTTGGGAGGGAATTAGAATCTGTCCCCTCAGCAGAAGCGTTCTATGTCATTTTCCAAAACACAGAAACTCATCTTGGTCGTGTTTCCTGTAGATTTCTAATCCTGAAAGGGCAATGCGCTGTGTTTTTTTTTTTTTTTCTTTCTTTCATAATGGCTACTCTCCAAAATCTTGCTTGTATTGCATCAGAATACAAAATTTGGGAATAAGAAGGCAAAACCGACTCAGACCCAGAAAACATTTAGGAAATTGGCACTCAAGAAACCACAAATCGGCTGAGGCACCCAAAACAATGACAGCAAGCCAGAAGTGGAGCAAGCCAACAGCTGTGCCCTGATTGAAAAAGAACCTTCCTCTTGTGCCCTGAACTCAATATGCCAGCCTCAAAACCAAAGCTCACATCAGAAAATTCATTACAAACCATGATAAATAAGGGAAATGTGAAAAAGCCAAAGAAATGCAAGAGTCCTTTGTGATATTTGGCAGGATTTAGACACAAAGAAACTGGCTGTTTCCAGATTCATCCCCCCCTTCCACAGACCGACTTTGGAATTCTGATTGAATTCACCTCAAAATCGCTCTCACACTCCATTTGGAGGGCATTAGAATCTGTCCCCTCAGCAGAAGCGTTCCATGTCATTTTCCAAAACACAGAATCTCATCTTGGTTGTGTTGCCTATGGATTTCTAATCCTGAAAGGTCAATTTGCTGTGTTTTTTTTTTTTTCTTTCATAATGGCTTCTCTGTCCAAAATCTTGCTTGTATTGCATCAGAATACAAAATTTGGGAAGGAAGAAGACAAAACCAACTCAGACCCCGAAAACATTTAGGAAATTGCCACACAAGAAACCACAAATCAGCTGAGGCACCCAAAACAATGACAGCAAGCCAGAAGTGGAGCAAGCCAACAGCTGTGCCCTGATTGAAAAAGAACCTTCCTCTTGTGCCCTGAACTCAATACGCCAGCCTCAAAACCAAAGCTCACATCAGAAAATTCATTACAAACCATGATAAATAAGGGAAATGTGAAAAAGCCAAAGAAATGCAAGAGTCCTTTGTGATATTTGGCAGGATTTAGACACAAAGAAACTGGCTGTTTCCAGATTCATCCCCCCCTTCCACAGACTGACTTTGGAATTCTGATTGAATTCACCTCAAGATCGCTCTCACACTCCATTTGGAGGGAATTAGAATCTGTCCCCTCAGCAGAAGCGTTCCATGTCATTTTCCAAAACACAGAATCTCATCTTGGTTGTGTTGCCTCTGGATTTCTAATCCTGAATGGTAAATTTGCTGTGTTTTTTTTTTTCTTTCATAATGGCTACTCTGTCCAAAATTTTGCTTGTATTGCATCAGAATACAAAATTTGGGATGGAAGAAGGCAAAACCAACTCAGACCCCGAAAACATTTAGGAAATTGCCACACAAGAAACCACATATCAGCTGAGGCACCCAAAACAATGACAGCAAGCCAGAAGTGGAGCAAGCCAACAGCTGTGCCCTGATTGAAAAAGAACCTTCCTCTTGTGCCCTGAACTCAATATGCCAGCCTCAAAACCAAAGCTCACATCAGAAAATTCATTACAAGCCATGATAAATAAGAAAAAAGAGAAAAAAGCCAAAGAATTGTAAGAATCCATAATGATATAGGGCTTGATTTAGTCGCTAGGAAACCGGCTGTTCCTGGATTCATCTACCCCTCCAGTTGACTGCCTGTGGAATTCTGACTGAATTAACCTGAAAATCACAGTGAAACTCAGTTTGGAGGCAATTAATATCTGTCACCTCAGCCAAAGTGTTCCATTTGATTTTCCAAAACACAAAAACTCACCTTGGTAGTGTTACTTGTAGATTTCTAAGCTTCAAACGCCTATTAGTTGTGTTTTTTCTTTCGTAATGGCTATTCTGTACAAACTCTTCTTTGCATTGCATCAGAATACAAAATTTGGGAAGGAAGAAGGCAAAGCCAACTCAGACCCTGAAAACATTTGGGAAATTGCCACACAAGAAACCACAAATCGGCTGAGGCACTCAAAACAATGACAGCAAGCCAGAAGTGGAGCAAGCCAACAGCTGTGCCCTGATTGAAAAAGAACCATCCTCTTGTGCCCTGAACTCCATATTGCAGCCTCAAAACCAAAGCTCACATCAGAAAATTCATTACAAACCATGATAAATAAGAAAAAAGAGAAAAAAGCCAAAGAAATGCAAGAATCCATAATGATATTGGGTTTGATTTAGTTGCAAGGAAACCGGCTGTTCCCAGATTCATCCACCACTAAAGCTGACTGCCTGTGGAATTCTGACTGAATTAACCTGACAATCGCAGTGAAACTCAAGAAACCAAATTTCAGCTGAGGCACCCAAAACAAAGACAATAGCCAGAATTGGAGCAGGCCAACAGCTGTGCCCTGTTTGAAAAAGACCATTCCTCAGGTGCCCTGAACTCAAAATGCCAGCCTCAAAACCAAAGCTCACATCAGAAAATTCATTACAAACCATGATAAATAAGGGAAATGTGAAAAAGCCAAAGAAATGCAAGAGTCCTTTGTGATATTTGGCAGGATTTAGACACAAAGAAACTGGCTGTTTCCAGATTCATCCCCCCCTTCCACAGACTGACTTTGGAATTCTGATTGAATTCACCTCAAAATTGCTCTCACACTCCATTTGGAGGGAATTAGAATCTGTCCCCTCAGCAGAAGCGTTCCATGTCATTTTCCAAAACACAGAATCTCATCTTGGTTGTGTTGCCTATGGATTTCTAATCCTGAAAGGTCAATTTGCTGTGTTTTTTTTTTTTCTTTCATAATGGCTACTCTCCAAAATCTTGCTTGTATTGCATCAGAATACAAAATTTGGGAAGGAAGAAGGCAAAACCAACTCAGACCCAGAAAACATTTAGGAAATTGCCACATAAGAAACCACAAATCAGCTGAGGCACCCAAAACAATGACAGCAAGCCAGAAGTGGAGCAAGCCAACAGCTGTGCCCTGATTGAAAAAGAACCTTCCTCTTGTGCCCTGAACTCAATATGACAGCCTCAAATCTAAGCTCACATCAGAAAATTCATACAAACCATGATAAATAAGGGAAATGTGAAAAAGCTGAAGAAATGCAAGCCTGTGGAATCCTAACTGAATTAACTGAATTAACCTGAAAATCGCAGTGAAACTGAGTTTGGAGGCAATTAATATCTGTCACCTCAGCCAAAATGTTCCATTTCATTTTCCAAAACACAAAAACAACTTGGTCATGTTACCTGTAGATTTGTACGCTTCAAACACCTATTTGTTGTGTTTTTTATTTCATAATGGCTACTCTGTCCAAAATCTTGCTTGTATTGCATCAGAATACAAAATTTGGGAAGGAAGAAGGCAACACCAAATCAGACCCAGAGAACATTTAGGAAATTGCCACACAAGAAACCACAAATCAGCTGAGGCACCCAAAACAATGACAGCAAGCCAGAATTGGAGCAAGCCAACAGCTGTGCCCTGATTGAAAAAGAACCTTCCTCTTGTACCCTGAACTCAATATGCCAGCCTCAAAACCAAAGCTCACATCAGAAAATTCATTACAAACCATGATAAATAAGAAAAAAGAGAAAAAAGCCAAAAAAATGCAAGAATCCATGATGATATAGGGCTTGATTTAGTCGCTAGGAAACCAGCTGTTCACGGATTCATCCACCCCTCCAGCTGACAGCCTGTGGAATTCTGACTGAATTAACCTGAAAATCGCAGTGAAACTCAGTTTGGAGGCAATTAATATCTGTCACCTCAGCCAAAGTGTTCCATTTTATTTTCCAAAACACAAAAACTCACCTTGGTCATGTTACCTGTTTATTTCTAAGCTTCAAACGCCTATTAGTTGTGTTTTTTATTTCATAATGGCTACTCTGTCGGAAATCTCGCTTGCATTGCATCAGAATACAAAATTTGGGAAGGAAGAAGGCAAAGCCAACTCAGACCCAGAGAACATTTAGGAAATTGCCACACAGGAAACCACAAATTGGCTGAGGAACCCAAAACAATGACAGCAAGCCAGAATTGCAGCAAGCCAACAACTGTACCCTCTTTGAAAAAGACAGGTCCTCCAGTACCCTGAACTCCATATTGCAGCCTCAAAACCAAGGTCACATCAGAAAATTCATTACAAACCATGATAAATCAGGAAAATGTGAAAAAGCCAAAGAAATGCAAGAGTCCTTTTTGATATTTGGCTGGATTCAGATACAAGGAAACTGGCTGTTTCCAGATTCATACCCCCCTTCCACAGACTGACTTTGGAATTCTGATTGAATTCACCTCAAAATCGCACTCACACTCAATTTGGAGGGAATTAGAATCTGTCACCTCAGCAGAAGGGTTCTATGTCATTTTCCAAAACACAGAAACTCATCTTGGTCGTGTAGCCTGTAGATTTATAATCCTGAAAGGGCAATTCGCTGTGTTTTTTTTTTTTTTCTTTCATAATGGCTACTCTCCAAAATCTTGCTTGTATTGCATCAAAATACAAAATTTGGAAATAATTTGGGAAGGCAAAACCGACTCAGACCCAGAAAACATTTAGGAAATTGGCACTCAAGAAACCACAAATCGGCTGAGGCACCCAAAACAATGACAGCAAGCCAGAATTGGAGCAAGCCAACAGCTGTGCCCTGATTGAAAAAGACCCTCCTCCGGTTCCCTGAACTGCATATTGCAGCCTCTAAACCAAAGCTCATATCAGAAAATTCATTACAAATCATGATAAATAAGAAAAAAGAGAAAAATCCAAAGAAATGCAAGAATCCATAATGATATTGGGTTTGATTTAGTTGCAAGGAAACCGGCTGTTCCCAGATTCATCCACCACTAAAGCTGACTGCCTGTGGAATTCTGACTGAATTAACCTGACAATCGCAGTGAAACTCAAGAAACCAAATTTCAGCTGAGGCACCCAAAACACTGACAGGAAGCCAGAATTAGAGCACACAAACAGCTGTGCCCTGTTTGAAAAAGACCATTCCTCAGGTTCCCTGAACTCTATATTGCAGCCTCAAAACCAAAGCTCACATCAGAAAATTCATTACAAACCATGATAAATAAGGGAAATGTGAAAAAGCCAAAGAAATGCAAGAGTTCTTTTTGATATTTGGCTGGATTCAGATAAAAGGAAACTGGCTGTTTCCAGATTCATCCCAACCTTCCACAGACTGACTTTGGAATTCTGATTGAATTCACCTCAAAATCGCACTCACACTCAATTTGGAGTGAATTAAAATCTGTCCCCTCAGCAGAAGAGTTCCATGACTTTTTCCAAAACACAGAAACTCATCTTGGGCGTGTTGCCTGTAGATTTCTAATCCTGAAAGGGCAATGCGCTGTGTTTTTTTTTTTTTTCTTTCATAATGGCTACTCTGTCCAAAATCTTGCTTGTATTGCATCAGAATACAAAATTTGGGAATAAGTAGGCAAAACCGACTCAGACCCAGAAAACATTTAGGAAATTGGCACTCAATAAACCACAAATCAGCTGAGACACCCAAAACAATGACAGCAAGCCAGAATTGGAGCAAGCCAACAGCTGTGCCCTGATTGAAAAAGAACCTTCCTCTTGTGCCTGAACTCAATATGCCAGCCTCAAAACCAAAGCTCACATCAAAAAATTCATTACAAACCATGATAAATACGACAAAAGAGAAAAAAGCCAAAAAAATGCAAGAATCCATAATGATATAAGGCTTGATTTAGTCACAAGGAAACCGGCTGTTCCCGGATTCATCCACCCCTCCAGCTGACTGCCTGTGGAATTCTGACTGAATTAACCTGAAAATCACAGTGAAACTCAGTTTGGAGGCAATTAATATCTGTCACCTCAGCCAAAGTGTTCCATTTTATTTTCATAAACACAAAAACTCACCTTGGTCATGTTACCTGTAGATTTCTAAGCTTCAAACGCCTATTTGTTGTGTTTTTTATTTCATAATGGCTACTCTGTACAAACTCTTCTTTGCATTGCATCAGAATACAAAATTTGGGAAGGAAGAAGGCAAAGCCAACTCAGACCCAGAAAACATTTGGGAAATTGCCACACAAGAAACCACAAATCTGCTGAAGTACTCAAAATAAGGACAGCAAGCCAGAACTGCAGCCAGCCAACAGCTGTGCCCTGATTGAAAAAGAACCATCCTCTTCTGCCCTGAACTCAATATGCCAGCCTCAAAACCAAAGCTCACATGAGAAAATTAATTACAAACCATGATAAATAAGAAAAAAGAGAAAAAAGCCAAAGAAATGCAAGAGCACTTTGTGATATTTGGCTGGATTTAGACACAAGGAAAATGGCTGTTTCCAGATTCATCCCCCCCTTCCACAGACTGACTTTGGAATTCTGATTGAATTCACCTCAAAATCGCACTCACACTCATTTGGGAGGGAATTAGAATCTGTCCCCTCAGCAGAAGCGTTCTATGTCATTTTCCAAAACACAGAAACTCATCTTGGTCGTGTTTCCTGTAGATTTCTAATCCTGAAAGGGCAATGCGCTGTGTTTTTTTTTTTTTCTTTCTTTCATAATGGCTACTCTCCAAAATCTTGCTTGTATTGCATCAGAATACAAAATTTGGGAATAAGAAGGCAAAACCGACTCAGACCCAGAAAACATTTAGGAAATTGGCACTCAAGAAACCACAAATCGGCTGAGGCACCCAAAACAATGACAGCAAGCCAGAAGTGGAGCAAGCCAACAGCTGTGCCCTGATTGAAAAAGAACCTTCCTCTTGTGCCCTGAACTCAATATGCCAGCCTCAAAACCAAAGCTCACATCAGAAAATTCATTACAAACCATGATAAATAAGGGAAATGTGAAAAAGCCAAAGAAATGCAAGAGTCCTTTGTGATATTTGGCAGGATTTAGACACAAAGAAACTGGCTGTTTCCAGATTCATCCCCCCCTTCCACAGACCGACTTTGGAATTCTGATTGAATTCACCTCAAAATTGCTCTCACACTCCATTTGGAGGGCATTAGAATCTGTCACCTCAGCAGAAGCGTTCCATGTCATTTTCCAAAACACAGAATCTCATCTTGGTTGTGTTGCCTATGGATTTCTAATCCTGAAAGGTCAATTTGCTGTGTTTTTTTTTTTCTTTCATAATGGCTACTCTGTCCAAAATCTTGCTTGTATTGCATCAGAATACAAAATTTGGGAAGGAAGAAGACAAAACCAACTCAGACCCCGAAAACATTTAGGAAATTGCCACACAAGAAACCACAAATCAGCTGAGGCACCCAAAACAATGACAGCAAGCCAGAAGTGGAGCAAGCCAAAAGCTGTGACCTGATTGAAAAAGAACCTTCCTCTTGTGCCCTGAACTCAATATGCCAGCCTCAAAACCAAAGCTCACATCAGAAAATTCATTACAAACCATGATAAATAAGGGAAATGTGAAAAAGCCAAAGAAATGCAAGAGTCCTTTGTGATATTTGGCAGGATTTAGACACAAAGAAAGTGTCTGTTTCCAGATTCATCCCCCCCTTCCACAGACTGACTTTGGAATTCTGATTGAATTCACCTCAAGATCGCTCTCACACTCCATTTGGAGGGAATTAGAATCTGTCCTCTCAGCAGAAGCGTTCCATGTCATTTTCCAAAACACAGAATCTCACCTTGGTTGTGTTGCCTATGGATTTCTAATCCTGAATGGTAAATTTGCTGTGTTTTTTTTTTCTTTCATAATGGCTACTCTGTCCAAAATTTTGCTTGTATTGCATCAGAATACAAAATTTGGGAAGGAAGAAGGCAAAACCAACTCAGACCCCGAAAACATTTAGGAAATTGCCACACAAGAAACCACAAATCAGCTGAGGTACCCAAAACAATGACAGCAAGCCAGAAGTGGAGCAAGCCAACAGCTGTGCCCTGATTGAAAAAGAACCTTCCTCTTGTGCCCTGAACTCAATACGCCAGCCTCAAAACCAAAGCTCACATCAGAAAATTCATTACAAACCATGATAAATAAGAAAAAAAGAAAAAAGCCAAAGAAATGCAAGAGTCCTTTGTGATATTTGGCAGGATTTAGACACAAAGAAACTGGCTGTTTCCAGATTCATCCCCCCCTTCCACAGACTGACTTTGGAATTCTGATTGAATTCTCCTCAAGATCGCTCTCACACTCCATTTGGAGGGCATTGGAATCTGTCACCTCAGCAGAAGCGTTCCATGTCATTTTCCAAAACACAGAATCTCACCTTGGTTGTGTTGCCTATGGATTTCTAATCCTGAAAGGTCAATTTGCTGTGTTTTTTTTTTCTTTCATAATGGCTACTCTGTCCAAAATCTTGCTTGTATTGCATCAGAATACAAAATTTGGGAAGGAAGAAGGCAAAACCAACTCAGACCCCGAAAACATTTAGGAAATTGCCACACAAGAAACCACAAATCAGCTGAGGTACCCAAAACAATGACAGCAAGCCAGAAGTGGAGCAAGCCAACAGCTGTGCCCTGATTGAAAAAGAACCTTCCTCTTGTGCCCTGAACTCAATACGCCAGCCTCAAAACCAAAGCTCACATCAGAAAATTCATTACAAACCATGATAAATAAGAAAAAAGAGAAAAAAGCCAAAAAAATGCAAGAATCCATAATGATATAGGGCTTGATTTAGTCGCTAGGAAACCGGCTGTTCCCGGATTCATCCACCCCTCCAGCTGACAGCCTGTGGAATTCTGACTGAATTAACCTGAAAATCACAGTGAAACTCAGTTTGGAGGCAATTAATATCTGTCACCTCAGCCAAAGTGTTCCATTTGATTTTCCAAAACACAAAAACTCACCTTGGTCATGTTACCAGTAGATTTCTAAGCTTCAAACGCCTATTTGTTGTGTTTTTTCTTTCATAATGGCTATTCTGTACAAACTCTTCTTTGCATTGCATCAGAATACAAAATTTGGGAAGGAAGAAGGCAAAGCCAACTCAGACCCTGAAAACATTTGGGAAATTGCCACACAAGAAACCACAAATCGGCTGAGGCACTCAAAACAATGACAGCAAGCCAGAAGTGGAGCAAGCCAACAGCTGTGCCCTGATTGAAAAAGAACCTTCCTCTTGTGCCCTGAACTCAATATGCCAGCCTCAAAACCAAAGCTCACATCAGAAAATTCATTACAAACCATGATAAATAAGAAAAAAGAGAAAAAAGCCAAAGAAATGCAAGAATCCATAATGATATTGGGTTTGATTTAGTTGCAAGGAAACCGGCTGTTCCCAGATTCATCCACCACTAAAGCTGACTGCCTGTGGAATTCTGACTGAATTAACCTGACAATCGCAGTGAAACTCAAGAAACCAAATATCAGCTGAGGCACCCAAAACAAAGACAATAGCCAGAATTGGAGCAGGCCAACAGCTGTGCCCTGATTGAAAAAGACCATTCCTCAGGTGCCCTGAACTCTATATTGCAGTCTGAAAACCAAAGCTCACATCAGAAAATTCATTACAAACCATGATAAATAAGGGAAATGTGAAAAAGCCAAAGAAATGCAAGAGCACTTTGTGATATTTGGCTGGATTTAGACACAAAGAAACTGGCTGTTTCCAGATTCATCCCCCCCTTCCACAGACTGACTTTGGAATTCTGATTGAATTCACCTCAAAATCGCTCTCACACTCCATTTGGAGGGAATTACAATCTGTCCCCTCAGCAGAAGCGTTCTATGTCATTTTCCAAAACACAGAATCTCACCTTGGTTGTGTTGCCTGTAGATTTCTAATCCTGAAAGGGCAATGCGCTTTTTTTTTTTTTCTTTCATAATGGCTACTCTCCAAAATCTTGCTTGTATTGCATCAGAATACAAAATTTGGGAATAAGAAGGCAAAACCGATTCAGACCCAGAAAACATAGGAAATTGGCACTCAAGAAACCACAAATCGGCTGAGGCACCCAAAACAATGACAGCAAGCCAGAAGTGGAGCAAGCCAACAGCTGTGCCCTGATTGAAAAAGAACCTTCCTCTTCTGCCCTAAACTCAATATGCCAGACTCAAAACCAAAGCTCACATCAGAAAATTCATTACAAACCATGATAAATAAGGGAAATGTGAAAAAGCCAAAGAAATGCAAGAGTCCTTTGTGATATTTGGCAGGATTTAGACACAAAGAAACTGGCTGTTTCCAGATTCATCCCCCCCTTCCACAGACCGACTTTGTAATTCTGATTGAATTCACCTCAAAATCGCTCTCACACTCCATTTGGAGGGAATTAGAATCTGTCCCCTCAGCAGAAGTGTTCCACGTCATTTTCCAAAACACAGAATCTCACCTTGGTTGTGTTGCCTATGGATTTCTAATCCTGAAAGGTCAATTTGCTGTGTTTTTTTTTTCTTTCATAATGGCTACTCTGTCCAAAATCTTGCTTGTATTGCATCAGAATACTAAAATTGGGAAGGAAGAAGGCAAAACCAACTCAAACCCCGAAAACATTTAGGAAATTGCCACACAAGAAACCACAAATCAGCTGAGGCACCCAAAACAATGACAGCAAGCCAGAAGTGGAGCAAGCCAACAGCTGTGCCCTGATTGAAAAAGAACCTTCCTCTTGTGCACTGAACTCAATATGCCAGCCTCAAAACCAAAGCTCACATCAGAAAATTCATTACAAACCATGATAAATAAGAAAAAAGAGAAAAAAGCCAAAAAAATGCAAGAAACCATAATGATATAGGGCTTGATTTAGTCTCTAGGAAACCGGCTGTTCCCAGATACATCCACCCCTCCAGCTGACAGCCTGTGGAATTCTGACTGAATTAACCTGAAAATCACAGTGAAACTCAGTTTGGAGGCAATTAATATCTGTCACCTCAGCCAAAGTGTTCCATTTTATTTTCATAAACACAAAAACTCACCTTGGTCATGTTACCTGTAGATTTCTAAGCTTCAAACGCCTATTTGTTGTGTTTTTTCTTTCATAATGGCTATTCTGTACAAACTCTTCTTTGCATTGCATCAGAATACAAAATTTGGGAAGGAAGAAGGCAAAGCCAACTCATACCCTGAAAACATTTGGGAAATTGCCACACTAGAAACCACAAATCGGCTGAGGCACTCAAAACAATGACAGCAAGCCAGAAGTGGAGCAAGCCAACAGCTGTGCCCTGATTGAAAAACAACCTTCCTCTTGTGCCCTGAACTCAATATGCCAGCCTCAAAACCAAAGCTCACATCAGAAAATTCATTACAAACCATGATAAATAAGAAAAAAGAGAAAAAAGCCAAAGAAATGCAAGAATCCATAATGATATTGGGTTTGATTTAGTTGCAAGGAAACCGGCTGTTCCCAGATTCATCCACCACTAAAGCTGACTGCCTGTGGAATTCTGACTGAATTAACCTGACAATCACAGTGAAACTCAAGAAACCAAATTTCAGCTGAGGCACCCAAAACAAAGACAATAGCCAGAATTGGAGCACACCAACAGCTGTGCCCTGTTTGAAAAAGACCATTCCTCAGGTGCCCTGAACTCAAAATGCCAGCCTCAAAACCAAAGCTCACATCAGAAAATTCATTACAAACCATGATAAATTAGGGAAATGTGAAAAAGCCAAAGAAATGCAAGAGTCCTTTGTGATATTTGGCTGGATTTAGACACAAAGAAACTGGCTGTTTCCAGATTCATCCCCCCCTTCCACAGACTGACTTTGGAATTCTGATTGAATTCACCTCAAAATCGCACTCACACTCATTTGGGAGGGAATTAGAATCTGTCCCCTCAGCAGAAGCGTTCTATGTCATTTTCCAAAACACAGAAACTCATCTTGGTTGTGTTGCCTGTAGATTTCTAATCCTGAAAGGGCAATGTGCTGTATTTTTTTTTTTCTTTCTTTCATAATGGCTACTCTCCAAAATCTTGCTTGTATTGCATCAGAATACAAAATTTGGGAATAAGAAGGCAAAACCGACTCAGACCCAGAAAACATTTAGGAAATTGGCACTCAAGAAACCACAAATCAGCTGAGGCACCCAAAACAATGACAGCAAGCCAGAAGTGGAGCAAGCCAACAGCTGTGCCCTGATTGAAAAAGAACCTTCCTCTTGTGCCCTGAACTCAATATGCCAGCCTCAAAACCAAAGCTCACATCAGAAAATTCATTACAAACCATGATAAATAAGGGAAATGTGAAAAAGCCAAAGAAATGCAAGAGTCCTTTGTGATATTTGGCAGGATTTAGACACAAAGAAACTGGCTGTTTCCAGATTCATCCCCCCCTTCCACAGACCGACTTTGGAATTCTGATTGAATTCACCTCAAAATCGCTCTCACACTCCATTTGGAGGGCATTAGAATCTGTCACCTCAGCAGAAGCGTTCCATGTCATTTTCCAAAACACAGAATCTCATCTTGGTTGTGTTGCCTATGGATTTCTAATCCTGAAAGGTCAATTTGCTGTGTTTTTTTTTTTTTTCTTTCATAATGGCTACTCTGTCCAAAATCTTGCTTGTATTGCATCAGAATACAAAATTTGGGAAGGAAGAAGACAAAACCAACTCAGACCCCGAAAACATTTAGGAAATTGCCACACAAGAAACCACAAATCGGCTGAGGCACCCAAAACAATGACAGCAAGCCAGAAGTGGAGCAAGCCAACAGCTGTGCCCTGATTGAAAAAGAACCTTCCTCTTGTGCCCTGAACTCAATATGCCAGCCTCAAAACCAAAGCTCACATCAGAAAATTCATTACAAACCATGATAAATAAGGGAAATGTGAAAAAGCCAAAGAAATGCAAGAGTCCTTTGTGATATTTGGCAGGATTTAGACACAAAGAAACTGGCTGTTTCCAGATTCATCCCCCCCTTCCACAGACCGACTTTGGAATTCTGATTGAATTCACCTCAAAATTGCTCTCACACTCCATTTGGAGGGCATTAGAATCTGTCACCTCAGCAGAAGCGTTCCATGTCATTTTCCAAAACACAGAATCTCATCTTGGTTGTGTTGCCTATGGATTTCTAATCCTGAAAGGTCAATTTGCTGTGTTTTTTTTTTTTCTTTCATAATGGCTACTCTGTCCAAAATCTTGCTTGTATTGCATCAGAATACAAAATTTGGGAAGGAAGAAGACAAAACCAACTCAGACCCCGAAAACATTTAGGAAATTGCCACACAAGAAACCACAAATCAGCTGAGGCACCCAAAACAATGACAGCAAGCCAGAAGTGGAGCAAGCCAACAGCTGTGCCCTGATTGAAAAAGAACCTTCCTCTTGTGCCCTGAACTCAATATGCCAGCCTCAAAACCAAAGCTCACATCAGAAAATTCATTAAAAACCATGATAAATAAGGGAAATGTGAAAAAGCCAAAGAAATGCAAGAGTCCTTTGTGATATTTGGCAGGATTTAGACACAAAGAAAGTGTCTGTTTCCAGATTCATCCCCCCCTTCCACAGACTGACTTTGGAATTCTGATTGAATTCACCTCAAGATCGCTCTCACACTCCATTTGGAGGGAATTAGAATCTGTCCCCTCAGCAGAAGCGTTCCATGTCATTTTCCAAAACACAGAATCTCACCTTGGTTGTGTTGCCTATGGATTTCTAATCCTGAATGGTAAATTTGCTGTGTTTTTTTTTTCTTTCATAATGGCTACTCTGTCCAAAATTTTGCTTGTATTGCATCAGAATACAAAATTTGGGAAGGAAGAAGGCAAAACCAACTCAGACCCCGAAAACATTTAGGAAATTGCCACACAAGAAACCACAAATCAGCTGAGGTACCCAAAACAATGACAGCAAGCCAGAAGTGGAGCAAGCCAACAGCTGTGCCCTGATTGAAAAAGAACCTTCCTCTTGTGCCCTGAACTCAATACGCCAGCCTCAAAACCAAAGCTCACATCAGAAAATTCATTACAAACCATGATAAATAAGAAAAAAAGAAAAAAGCCAAAGAAATGCAAGAGTCCTTTGTGATATTTGGCAGGATTTAGACACAAAGAAACTGGCTGTTTCCAGATTCATCCCCCCCTTCCACAGACTGACTTTGGAATTCTGATTGAATTCTCCTCAAGATCGCTCTCACACTCCATTTGGAGGGCATTGGAATCTGTCCCCTCAGCAGAAGCGTTCCATGTCATTTTCCAAAACACAGAATCTCACCTTGGTTGTGTTGCCTATGGATTTCTAATCCTGAAAGGTCAATTTGCTGTGTTTTTTTTTTCTTTCATAATGGCTACTCTGTCCAAAATCTTGCTTGTATTGCATCAGAATACAAAAAATGGGAAGGAAGAAGGCAAAACCAACTCAGACCCCGAAAACATTTAGGAAATTGCCACACAAGAAACCACAAATCAGCTGAGGCACCCAAAACAATGACAGCAAGCCAGAAGTGGAGCAAGCCAACAGCTGTGCCCTGATTGAAAAAGAACCTTCCTCTTGTGCCCTGAACTCAATATGCCAGCCTCAAAACCAAAGCTCACATCAGAAAATTCATTACAAACCATGATAAATAAGAAAAAAGAGAAAAAAGCCAAAAAAATGCAAGAATCCATAATGATATAGGGCTTGATTTAGTCGCTAGGAAACCGGCTGTTCCCGGATTCATCCACCCCTCCAGCTGACAGCCTGTGGAATTCTGACTGAATTAACCTGAAAATCACAGTGAAACTCAGTTTGGAGGCAATTAATATCTGTCACCTCAGCCAAAGTGTTCCATTTGATTTTCCAAAACACAAAAACTCACCTTGGTCATGTTACCAGTAGATTTCTAAGCTTCAAACGCCTATTTGTTGTGTTTTTTCTTTCATAATGGCTATTCTGTACAAACTCTTCTTTGCATTGCATCAGAATACAAAATTTGGGAAGGAAGAAGGCAAAGCCAACTCAGACCCTGAAAACATTTGGGAAATTGCCACACAAGAAACCACAAATTGGCTGAGGCACTCAAAACAATGACAGCAAGCCAGAAGTGGAGCAAGCCAACAGCTGTGCCCTGATTGAAAAAGAACCTTCCTCTTGTGCCCTGAACTCAATATGCCAGCCTCAAAACCAAAGCTCACATCAGAAAATTCATTACAAACCATGATAAATAAGAAAAAAGAGAAAAAAGCCAAAGAAATGCAAGAATCCATAATGATATTGGGTTTGATTTAGTTGCAAGGAAACCGGCTGTTCCCAGATTCATCCACCACTAAAGCTGACTGCCTGTGGAATTCTGACTGAATTAACCTGACAATCGCAGTGAAACTCAAGAAACCAAATATCAGCTGAGGCACCCAAAACAAAGACAATAGCCAGAATTGGAGCAGGCCAACAGCTGTGCCCTGATTGAAAAAGACCATTCCTCAGGTGCCCTGAACTCTATATTGCAGTCTGAAAACCAAAGCTCACATCAGAAAATTCATTACAAACCATGATAAATAAGGGAAATGTGAAAAAGCCAAAGAAATGCAAGAGCACTTTGTGATATTTGGCTGGATTTAGACACAAAGAAACTGGCTGTTTCCAGATTCATCCCCCCCTTCCACAGACTGACTTTGGAATTCTGATTGAATTCACCTCAAAATCGCTCTCACACTCCATTTGGAGGGAATTACAATCTGTCCCCTCAGCAGAAGCGTTCTATGTCATTTTCCAAAACACAGAAACTAATCTTGGTCGTGTTGCCTGTAGATTTCTAATCCTGAAAGGGCAATGCGCTTTTTTTTTTTTCTTTCATAATGGCTACTCTCCAAAATCTTGCTTGTATTGCATCAGAATACAAAATTTGGGAATAAGAAGGCAAAACCGATTCAGACCCAGAAAACATTTAGGAAATTGGCACTCAAGAAACCACAAATCGGCTGAGGCACCCAAAACAATGACAGCAAGCCAGAAGTGGAGCAAGCCAACAGCTGTGCCCTGATTGAAAAAGAACCTTCCTCTTCTGCCCTAAACTCAATATGCCAGACTCAAAACCAAAGCTCACATCAGAAAATTCATTACAAACCATGATAAATAAGGGAAATGTGAAAAAGCCAAAGAAATGCAAGAGTCCTTTGTGATATTTGGCAGGATTTAGACACAAAGAAACTGGCTGTTTCCAGATTCATCCCCCCCTTCCACAGACCGACTTTGTAATTCTGATTGAATTCACCTCAAAATCGCTCTCACACTCCATTTGGAGGGAATTAGAATCTGTCCCCTCAGCAGAAGTGTTCCACGTCATTTTCCAAAACACAGAATCTCACCTTGGTTGTGTTGCCTATGGATTTCTAATCCTGAAAGGTCAATTTGCTGTGTTTTTTTTTTCTTTCATAATGGCTACTCTGTCCAAAATCTTGCTTGTATTGCATCAGAATACTAAAATTGGGAAGGAAGAAGGCAAAACCAACTCAAACCCCGAAAACATTTAGGAAATTGCCACACAAGAAACCACAAATCAGCTGAGGCACCCAAAACAATGACAGCAAGCCAGAAGTGGAGCAAGCCAACAGCTGTGCCCTGATTGAAAAAGAACCTTCCTCTTGTGCACTGAACTCAATATGCCAGCCTCAAAACCAAAGCTCACATCAGAAAATTCATTACAAACCATGATAAATAAGAAAAAAGAGAAAAAAGCCAAAAAAATGCAAGAATCCATAATGATATAGGGCTTGATTTAGTCTCTAGGAAACCGGCTGTTCCCAGATACATCCACCCCTCCAGCTGACAGCCTGTGGAATTCTGACTGAATTAACCTGAAAATCACAGTGAAACTCAGTTTGGAGGCAATTAATATCTGTCACCTCAGCCAAAGTGTTCCATTTTATTTTCATAAACACAAAAACTCACCTTGGTCATGTTACCTGTAGATTTCTAAGCTTCAAACGCCTATTTGTTGTGTTTTTTCTTTCATAATGGCTATTCTGTACAAACTCTTCTTTGCATTGCATCAGAATACAAAATTTGGGAAGGAAGAAGGCAAAGCCAACTCATACCCTGAAAACATTTGGGAAATTGCCACACTAGAAACCACAAATCGGCTGAGGCACTCAAAACAATGACAGCAAGCCAGAAGTGGAGCAAGCCAACAGCTGTGCCCTGATTGAAAAACAACCTTCCTCTTGTGCCCTGAACTCAATATGCCAGCCTCAAAACCAAAGCTCACATCAGAAAATTCATTACAAACCATGATAAATAAGAAAAAAGAGAAAAAAGCCAAAGAAATGCAAGAATCCATAATGATATTGGGTTTGATTTAGTTGCAAGGAAACCGGCTGTTCCCAGATTCATCCACCACTAAAGCTGACTGCCTGTGGAATTCTGACTGAATTAACCTGACAATCACAGTGAAACTCAAGAAACCAAATTTCAGCTGAGGCACCCAAAACAAAGACAATAGCCAGAATTGGAGCACACCAACAGCTGTGCCCTGTTTGAAAAAGACCATTCCTCAGGTGCCCTGAACTCAAAATGCCAGCCTCAAAACCAAAGCTCACATCAGAAAATTCATTACAAACCATGATAAATTAGGGAAATGTGAAAAAGCCAAAGAAATGCAAGAGTCCTTTGTGATATTTGGCAGGATTTAGACACAAAGAAACTGGCTGTTTCCAGATTCATCCCCCCCTTCCACAGACTGACTTTGGAATTCTGATTGAATTCACCTCAAAATCGCACTCACACTCATTTGGGAGGGAATTAGAATCTGTCCCCTCAGCAGAAGCGTTCTATGTCATTTTCCAAAACACAGAAACTCATCTTGGTTGTGTTGCCTGTAGATTTCTAATCCTGAAAGGGCAATGTGCTTTATTTTTTTTTTCTTTCTTTCATAATGGCTACTCTCCAAAATCTTGCTTGTATTGCATCAGAATACAAAATTTGGGAATAAGAAGGCAAAACCGACTCAGACCCAGAAAACATTTAGGAAATTGGCACTCAAGAAACCACAAATCAGCTGAGGCACCCAAAACAATGACAGCAAGCCAGAAGTGGAGCAAGCCAACAGCTGTGCCCTGATTGAAAAAGAACCTTCCTCTTGTGCCCTGAACTCAATATGCCAGCCTCAAAACCAAAGCTCACATCAGAAAATTCATTACAAACCATGATAAATAAGGGAAATGTGAAAAAGCCAAAGAAATGCAAGAGTCCTTTGTGATATTTGGCAGGATTTAGACACAAAGAAACTGGCTGTTTCCAGATTCATCCCCCCCTTCCACAGACCGACTTTGGAATTCTGATTGAATTCACCTCAAAATCGCTCTCACACTCCATTTGGAGGGCATTAGAATCTGTCACCTCAGCAGAAGCGTTCCATGTCATTTTCCAAAACACAGAATCTCATCTTGGTTGTGTTGCCTATGGATTTCTAATCCTGAAAGGTCAATTTGCTGTGTTTTTTTTTTTTTTCTTTCATAATGGCTACTCTGTCCAAAATCTTGCTTGTATTGCATCAGAATACAAAATTTGGGAAGGAAGAAGACAAAACAAACTCAGACCCCGAAAACATTTAGGAAATTGCCACACAAGAAACCACAAATCAGCTGAGGCACCCAAAACAATGACAGCAAGCCAGAAGTGGAGCAAGCCAACAGCTGTGCCCTGATTGAAAAAGAACCTTCCTCTTGTGCCCTGAACTCAATATGCCAGCCTCAAAACCAAAGCTCACATCAGAAAATTCATTACAAACCATGATAAATAAGGGAAATGTGAAAAAGCCAAAGAAATGCAAGAGTCCTTTGTGATATTTGGCAGGATTTAGACACAAAGAAACTGGCTGTTTCCAGATTCATCCCCCCCTTCCACAGACTGACTTTGGAATTCTGATTGAATTCACCTCAAGATCGCTCTCACACTCCATTTGGAGGGAATTAGAATCTGTCACCTCAGCAGAAGCGTTCCATGTCATTTTCCAAAACACAGAATCTCATCTTGGTTGTGTTGCCTATGGATTTCTAATCCTGAATGGTAAATTTGCTGTGTTTTTTTTTTCTTTCATAATGGCTACTCTGTCCAAAATCTTGCTTGTATTGCATCAGAATACAAAATTTGGGAAGGAAGAAGGCAAAACCAACTCAGACCCCGAAAACATTTAGGAAATTGCCACACAAGAAACCACAAATCAGCTGAGGCACCCAAAACAATGACAGCAAGCCAGAAGTGGAGCAAGCCAACAGCTGTGCTCTGATTGAAAAAGAACCTTCCTCTTGTGCCCTGAACTCAATATGCCAGCCTCAAAACCAAAGCTCACATCAGAAAATTCATTACAAACCATGATAAATAAGGGAAATGTGAAAAAGCCAAAGAAATGCAAGAGTCCTTTGTGATATTTGGCAGGAATTAGACACAAAGAAACTGGCTGTTTCCAGATTCATCCCCCCCTTCCACAGACTGACTTTGGAATTCTGATTGAATTCACCTCAAAATCGCTCTCACACTCCATTTGGAGGGAATTAGAATCTGTCACCTCAGCAGAAGCGTTCCATGTCATTTTCGAAAACACAGAATCTCATCTTGGTTGTGTTGCCTATGGATTTCTAATCCTGAATGGTAAATTTGCTGTGTTTTTTTTTTTCTTTCATAATGGCTACTCTGTCCAAAATCTTGCTTGTATTGCATCAGAATACAAAATTTGGGAAGGAAGAAGGCAAAACCAACTCAGACCCCGAAAACATTTAGGAAATTGCCACACAAGAAACCACAAATCAGCTGAGGCACCCAAAACAATGACAGCAAGCCAGAAGTGGAGCAAGCCAACAGCTGTGCCCTGATTGAAAAAGAACCTTCCTCTTGTGCCCTGAACTCAATATGCCAGCCTCAAAACCAAAGCTCACATCAGAAAATTCATTACAAACCATGATAAATAAGGGAAATGTGAAAAAGCCAAAGAAATGCAAGAGTCCTTTGTGATATTTGGCAGGATTTAGACACAAAGAAACTGGCTGTTTCCAGATTCATCCCCCCCTTCCACAGACTGACTTTGGAATTTTGATTGAATTCACCTCAAAATCGCTCTCACACTCCATTTGGAGGGAATTAGAATCTGTCACCTCAGCAGAAGCGTTCCATGTCATTTTCCAAAACACAGAATCTCACCTTGGTTGTGTTGCCTATGGATTTCTAATCCTGAAAGGTCAATTTGCTGTGTTTTTTTTTTCTTTCATAATGGCTACTCTGTCCAAAATTTTGCTTGTATTGCATCAGAATACAAAATTTGGGAAGGAAGAAGACAAAACCAACTCAGACCCCGAAAACATTTAGGAAATTGCCACACAAGAAACCACAAATCAGCTGAGGCACCCAAAACATTGACAGCAAGCCAGAAGTGGAGCAAGCCAACAGCTGTGCCCTGATTGAAAAAGAACCTTCCTCTTGTGCCCTGAACTCAATATGCCAGCCTCAAAACCAAAGCTCACATCAGAAAATTCATTACAAACCATGATAAATACGACAAAAGAGAAAAAAGCCAAAAAAATGCAAGAATCCATAAGGATATAGGGCTTGATTTAGTTGCTAGGAAACCGGCTGTTCCCGGATTCATCCACCCCTCCTGCTGACTGCCTGTGGAATTCTGACTGAATTAACCTGAAAATCACTGTGAAACTCAGTTTGGAGGCCATTAATATCTGTCACCTCAGCCAAAGTGTTCCATTTTATTTTCATAAACACAAAAACTCACCTTGGTCATGTTACCTGTAGATTTCTAAGCTTCAAACGCCTATTTGTTGTGTTTTTTCTTTCATAATGGCTATTCTGTACAAACTCTTCTTTACATTGCATCAGAATACAAAATTTGAGAAGGAAGAAGGCAAAGCCAACTCAGACCCTGAAAACATTTGGGAAATTGCCACACAAGAAACCACAAATCGGCTGAGACACTCAAAACAATGACAGCAAGCCAGAAGTGGAGCAAGCCAACAGCTGTGCCCTGATTGAAAAAGAACCTTCCTCTTGTGCCCTGAACTCAATATGCCAGCCTCAAAACCAAAGCTCACATCAGAAAATTCATTACAAACCATGATAAATAAGAAAAAAGAGAAAAAAGCCAAAGAAATGCAAGAATCCATAATGATATTGGGTTTGAGTTAGTTGCAAGGAAACCGGCTGTTCCCAGATTCATCCACCACTAAAGCTGACTGCCTGTGGAATTCTGACTGAATTAACCTGACAATTGCAGTGAAACTCAAGATAACAAATTTCAGCTGAGGCACCCAAAACAAAGACAATAGCCAGAATTGGAGCACACCAACAAATGTGCCCTGTTTGAAAAAGACCATTCCTCAGGTGCCCTGAACTCTATATTGCAGCCTCAAAACCAAAGCGCACATCAGAAAATTCATTACAAACCATGATAAATAAGGGAAATGTGAAAAAGCCAAAGAAATGCAAGAGTCCTTTGTGATATTTGGCTGGATTTACACACAAAGAAACTGGCTGTTTCCAGATACATCCCCCCCTTCCACAGATTGACTTTGGAATTCTGATTGAATTCACCTCAAAATCGCACTCACACTCATTTGGGAGGGAATTAGAATCTGTCCCCTCAGCAGAAGCGTTCTATGACATTTTCCAAAACACAGAAACTCATCTTGGTTGTGTTGCCTGTAGATTTCTAATCCTGAAAGGGCAATGCGCTGTGTTTTTTTTTTTTTTTTTCTTTCATAATGGCTACTCTCCAAAATCTTGCTTGTATTGCATCAGAATACAAAATTTGGGAATAAGAAGGCAAAACCGACTCAGACCCAGAAAGCATTTAGGAAATTGCCACTCAAGAAACCACAAATCGGCTGAGGCACCCAAAACAATGACAGCAAGCCAGAAGTGGAGCAAGCCAACAGCTGTGCCCTGATTGAAAAAGAACCTTCCTCTTGTGCCCTGAACTCAATATGCCAGCCTCAAAACCAAAGCTCACATCAGAAAATTCATTACAAACCATGATAAATAAGGGAAATGTGAAAAAGCCAAAGAAATGCAAGAGTCCTTTGTGATATTTGGCAGGATTTAGACACAAAGAAACTGGCTGTTTCCAGATTCATCCCCCCCTTCCACAGACTGACTTTGGAATTCTGATTGAATTCACCTCAAAATCGCTCTCACACTCCATTTGGAGGGCATTAGAATCTGTCCCCTCAGCAGAAGCGTTCCATGTCATTTTCCAAAACACAGAATCTCATCTTGGTTGTGTTGCCTATGGATTTCTAATCCTGAAAGTCAATTTGCTGTGTTTTTTTTTTTTTCTTTCATAATGGCTACTCTGTCCAAAATCTTGCTTGTATTGCATCAGAATACAAAATTTGGGAAGGCAGAAGGCAAAACCAACTCAGACCCCGAAAACATTTAGGAAATTGCCACACAAGAAACCACAAATCAGCTGAGGCACCCAAAACAATGACAGCAAGCCAGAAGTGGAGTAAGCCAACAGCTGTGCCCTGATTGAAAAAGAACCTTCCTCTTGTGCCCTGAACTCAATATGCCAGCCTCAAAACCAAAGCTCACATCAGAAAATTCATTACAAACCATGATAAATAAGAAAAAAGAGAAAAAAGCCAAAAAAATGCAAGAATCCATAATGATATAGGGCTTGATTTAGTCGCTAGGAAACCGGCTGTTCCCGGATTCATCCACCCCTCCAGCTGACTGCCTGGGGAATTCTGACTGAATTAACCTGAAAATCACAGTGAAACTCAGTTTGGAGGCAATTAATATCTGTCACCTCAGCCAAAGTGTTCCATTTGATTTTCATAAACACAAAAACTCACCTTGGTCATGTTACCTGTAGATTTCTAAGTTTCAAACGCCTATTTGTTGTGTTTTTTTTATTTCATAATGGCTATTCTGTACAAACTCTTCTTTGCATTGCATCAGAATACAAAATTTGGGAAGGAAGAAGGCAAAGCCAACACAGACCTGAAAACATTTGGGAAATTGCCACACAAGAAACCAGAAATCGGCTGAGGCACTCAAAACAATGACAGCAAGCCGGAATTGGAGCAAGCCAACAGCTGTGCCCTGATTGAAAAAGAACCATCCTCTTGTGCCCTGAACTCAATATGCCAGCCTCAAAACCAAAGCTCACATCAGAAAATTCATTACAAACCATGATAAATAAGAAAAAAGAGAAAAAAGCCAAAGAAATGCAAGAATCCATAATGATATTGGGTTTGATTTAGTTGCAAGGAAACCGGCTGTTCCCAGATTCATCCACCACTAAAGCTGACTGCCTGTGGAATTCTGATTGAATTAACCTGACAATCACAGTGAAACTCAAGAAACCAAATTTCAGCTGAGGCACCCAAAACAAAGACAATAGCCAGAATTGGAGCACACCAACAGCTGTGCCCTGTTTGAAAAAGACCATTCCTCAGGTGCCCTGAACTCTATATTGCAGTCTCAAAACCAAAGCTCACATCAGAAAATTCATTACAAACCATGATAAATAAGGGAAATGTGAAAAAGCCAAAGAAATGCAAGAGTCCTTTGTGATATTCGGCTGGATTTAGACACAAAGAAACTGGCTGTTTCCAGATTCATCCCCCCCTTCCACAGACTGACTTTGGAATTCTGATTGAATTCACCTCAAAATCGCTCTCACACTCATTTGGGAGGGAATTAGAATCTGTCCCCTCAGCAGAAGCGTTCTATGTCATTTTCCAAAACACAGAAACTCATCTTGGTTGTGTTGCCTGTAGATTTGTAATCCTGAAAGGGCAATGCATTTTTTTTTTTCTTTCATAATGGCTACTCTCCAAAATCTTGCTTGTATTGCATCAGAATACAAAATTTGGGAATAAGAAGGCAAAACCGACTCAGACCCAGAAAATATTTAGGAAATTGCCACTCAAGAAACCACAAATCAGCTGAGGCACCCAAAACAATGACAGCAAGCCAGAATTGGAGCAAGCCAACAGCTGTGCCCTGATTGAAAAAGAACCTTCCTCTTGTGCCCTGAACTCTATATTGCAGTCTCAAAACCAAAGCTCACATCAGAAAATTCATTACAAACCATGATAAATAAGAAAAAAGAGAAAAAAGCCAAAAAAATGCAAGAATCCATAATGATATAGGGCTTGATTTAGTCGCTAGGAAACCGGCTGTTCCCGGATTCATCCACCCCTCCAGCTGACTGCCCTTGAAATTCTGACTGAATTAACCTGAAAATCACAGTGAAACTCAGTTTGGAGGCAATTAATATCTGTCACCTCAGCCAAAGTATTCCATTTTATTTTCATAAACACAAAAACTCACCTTGGTCATGTTACCTGTAGATTTCTAAGCTTCAAACACCTATTTTTTTTGTTTTTTATTTCATAATGGCTATTCTTTACAAACTCTTCTTTGCATTGCATCAGAATCCAAAATTTGGGAATAAGAAGGCAAAACCGACTCAGACCCAGAAAACATTTAGGAAATTTCCACTCAAGAAACCAGAAATCGGCTGAGGCATCCAAAACAATGACAGCAAGCCAGAATTGGAGCAAGCCATCAGCTGTGCCCTGATTGAAAAAGAACCTTCCTCTTGTGCCCTGAACTCAATATGCCAGCCTCAAAACCAAAGCTCACATCAGAAAATTCATTACAAACCATGATAAATAAGGGAAATGTGAAAAAGCCAAAGAAATGCAAGAGTCCTTTGTGATATTTGGCAGGATTTAGACACAAAGAAACTGGCTGTTTCCAGATTCATCCCCCCCTTCCACAGACTGACTCTGGAATTCTGATTGAATTCACCTCAAAATCGCTCTCACACTCCATTTGGAGGGAATTAGAATCTGTCCCCTCAGCAGAAGCGTTCCATGGCATTTTCCAAAACACAGAATCTCACCTTGGTTGTGTTGCCTATGGATTTCTAATCCTGAAAGGTCAATTTGCTGTGTTTTTTTTTTTCTTTCATAATGGCTACTCTGTCCAAAATCTTGCTTGTATTGCATCAGAATACAAAATTTGGGAAGGAAGAAGGCAAAACCAACTCAGACCCCGAAAACATTTAGGAAATTGCCACACAAGAAACCACAAATCAGCTGAGGCACCCAAAACAATGACAGCAAGCCAGAAGTGGAGCAAGCCAACAGCTGTGCCCTGATTGAAAAAGAACCTTCCTCTTGTGCCCTGAACTCAATATGCCAGCCTCAAAACCAAAGCTCACATCAGAAAATTCATTACAAACCATGATAAATAAGAAAAATGGAAAAAAGCCAAAAAATGCAAGAATCCATAATGATATAGGGCTTGATTTAGTCGCTAGGAAACCGGCTGTTCCTGGATTCATCCACCCCTCCAGCTGACTGCCTGTGGAATTCTGACTGAATTAACCTGAAAATCACAGTGAAACTCAGTTTGGAGGCAGTTAATATCTGTCACCTCAGCCAAAGTGTTCCATTTTTTTTTCCAAAACACAAAAACTCACCTTGGTCATGTTACCTGTAGATTTCTAAGCTTCAAATGCCTATTTGTTGGGTTTTTTATTTCATAATGGCTATTCTGTACAAACTCTTCTTTGCATTGCATCAGAATACAAAATTTGGGAAGGAAGAAGGCAAAGCCAACTGAGACCCTGAAAACATTTGGGAAATTGCCACACAAGAAACCACAAATCGGCTGAGGCACTCAAAACAATGACAGCAAGCCAGAAGTGGAGCAAGCCAACAGCTGTGCCCTGATTGAAAAAGAACCTTCCTCTTGTGCCCTGAACTCCATATTGCAGCCTCAAAACCAAAGCTCACATCAGAAAATTCATTACAAACCATGATAAATAAGAAAAAAGTGAAAAAGCCAAAGAAATGCAAGAATCCATAATGATATTGGGTGTGATTTAGTTGCAAGGAAACTGGCTGTTCCCAGATTCATCCACCACTAAAGCTGACTGCCTGTGGAATTCTGACTGAATTAACCTGACAATCCCAGTGAAACTCAAGAAACCAAATTTCAGCTGAGGCACCCAAAACAAAGACAATAGCCAGAATTGGAGCAAACCAACAGCTGTGTCCTGTTTGAAAAAGACCATTCCTCCGGTGCCCTGAACTCTATATTGCAGCCTCAAAACCAAAGTTCACATCAGAAAATTCATTACAAACCATGATAAATAAGGGAAATGTGAAAAAGCCAAAGAAATGCAAGAGTCCTTTGTGATATTTGGCTGGATTTAGACACAAAGAAACTGGCTGTTTCCAGATTCATCCCCCCCTTCCACAGACTGACTCTGGAATTCTGATTGAATTCACCTCAATATCGCACTCACACTCATTTGGGAGGGAATTAGAATCTGTCCCCTCAGCAGAAGCGTTCTATGTCATTTTCCAAAACACAGAAACTCATCTTGGTTGTGTTGCCTGTAGATTTCTAATCCTGAAATGGCAATGCGCTGTGTTTTTTTTTTTTTTCTTTCATAATGGCTACTCTCCAAAACATGCTTGTATTGCATCAGAATACAAAATTTGGGAATAGGAAGGCAAAACCGACTCAGACCCAGAAAACATTTAGGAAATTGCCACTCAAGAAACCACAAATCGGCTGAGGCACCCAAAACAATGACAGCAAGCCAGAATTGAAGCAGGCCAACAGCTATGCCCTGTTTGAAAAAGACCATTCCTCCTGTGCACTGAACTCTATATTGCAGCCTCAAAACCAAAGCTCACATCAGAAAATTCATTACAAACCATGATAAAAAGAAAAAAGAGAAAGAAGCCAAAGAAATGCAAGAGTCCTTTGTGATATTGGGCTTGATTTAGTTGCAAGGAAACCAGCTGTTCCCGGATTCATCCACCCCTCCTAGCTGACTGGCTGTGGAATTCTGATTGAATTCACCTGAAAATCGCACTCACTCTCGATTTGGAGGAAATTAATATCTGCCCCTCAGTGGAAGGGTTCTATGTCATTTTCCAAAACCCAAAAACTCATCTTGGTCATGTTGCCTATAATTTCTAATCATGAAAACCCAATATGTTCTGTTTTTCAATTTCCTGATGGATCCTCGTTCTAAACCCTTGTTTGTATTGCATCAGAATACACAATTTGAAAAGGAAAAAGGCAAAACCAACTCAGACCAACAAAGCATTTAGGAAAAAGTCGCTCAAAATGAAAAATTGCCTGAGGCACCCAAAGCAATTACAGAAAGCCAGAATTGGAGAGAAACAACAGCTGTGCCCAAATTGAAAAAGACCATTCCTCTGGTTCCCTGAACTCCTTAAGCCAGCCTCAAAACCACAACCCACATCAGAAAATTTATTACAAACCATGATAAATAAGAAAATGTGAAAAATGCAAAAAAGAAAAAGAAATGCAAGAGTCCTTCGTGATATGGCGCTTGTTTTAGTACAAGGAAACCAGCTGTTTCCGGATTCATCCACCCCTCCCAGCTGACTGACTGTGGAATTCTGATTGTATTCACCTGAAAAGAGAGAACATTTATAAGTATATTGGGACTGTGGAACCTGTCATTTACCAATCACATGTTAGACTGAATCATAGACCAAATATAGGGAAGAAATCCTATGCATGTAAACCTTGTGGGAATTCATTCAGTATTAAATACCCTCCATCACAGCACTCATATTGTGGAAAACCCTCATGTGTGTAATGATTGTGTGGAAACCACTCACCAGAAGTCAGATCTCATTAGACATCAGAGAATTCACACAGGGTTGAAATCTTACAAATCTAATGACTGTGGGAAGTTCTTTGGCCAGAAGAAACACCTCATAAATCATCAGAGAATTCACACAGGTGAGAAACCTTTTGAATGTAATGACTGTGGAAAATCCTTTGGCCAGAAGGCAAACCTCATAAATCATCAGAGAATTCACACAGGTGAGAAACCTTATGAATGCAATTACTATGGAAAATCCTTTGGCCAGAAGGCAAACCTCATAAATCATCAGAGAATTCACAGAGGGGAGAAACCTTATGAATGCAATCATTGTGGAAAAGCCTTTGCTGAGAAATCAAAGCTCACAAAGCATCAGACAATTTGTACTAGGGGAAACCTTATGATTGCAATGACTGTGGAAAAACCTTTGCTGAGAAGTCAAACCTCAGAAAGTATCAGAGCCTTCACACCATGGAGAAAGCTTATAAATGAAATGACTGTGGAAAAGCCTTTGGTTCCATCCTTGCATACCAAGGATAAATCCCACTTGGTCTGGGTGGATGATCTTTCTGATGCATTGTTGGATTCAATTGGCCAGAATTCTGTTGCAGATCTTTGCATGTATGTTCATCAGGGAAATTGGTCTATAATTACTTTCTTTGTTGCACTTTTTTCAAGTTTAGGAATGAAGGTGATGTTGGCTTCATAGAAAGAATTTGGGAGAATCGCCTCTCTCTCAATTGTTTTGAATAACTTGAGAAGAATTGCAGTTAGTGCTTTAAATGTCTGTTAGAATTCAGCAGTGAAGCCTTCCAGTTTTGGGGTTTTCTTGGTAGTGATGGTCTTTATTACTGGTATCATTTCCATCTGGTTATGTGTGTGTTTAGGTTTTCTATATCTTTGTTGCTCAATTTAGGTAGGTTTTATGGATGGAAGGATGGTGGAAAGCCTCTTTGCTGTACTTCATAACTCATAAGATATCAGAGTATCCACACAGGGAATTTTCTACTTGACCTTTTTGTGCAAGTTATATCTCATGAAATATTAGAGAATTCACCAAGGGGAGAAATGCATGAATATAATACATGTGAATAGCCTTTGTGGTGCAAATCAGACCTCATCAAACATAAAAGAATTCTCATGGGGAGCAATTTTATGAATGTAATGACTCAGAGCCTTTTACCATAATTCAGCCCTCATTGTACATCATCAAATTCATATAGGGAAAAACTCCTTTGAAAGTAAAATCCCTTTAATTAGAAGCCATACCTCATAAGACAACAGGGAATTCACGTGGGAGAGAAACCTTATGGGTGTAATGAGTGTTGGAAAGCTCTGCCCAAATCTCTCCTTATATCAGAATGCACAACATATATATCTAATGAATGAAATAAATGTGAGAAAGTCATTTCACATAGGTAATGCCTCATAATCCATCATGGAATTTGAACAAGGGAGAGACCTTAACAATATAATGAATGTGGAAGAGCTTTTCTCCAAAATTCATGTAAGTATTGTGACAAAACCTTTTGCTGGAAATCACATCCTATCCAACAGAGACTCATGTAAAGGAGAAAGCTTATAAATATTATTAGAGTCAGAAGTCAATGGTACATCAGAGAATTGACACAGGTGGTTTCTTAGGCGTATACTGATTGTGCAAAAACATTTTCTTTATTTCAGGCTTGTATAGACACAGAATTCACAAAAGGTGATAGTCTTTGCATGCTGTAAATACAATAAAACCTTTAGCCAGAAATTAGACATCAACAGACTTCAGAGAATTCATAAGGAACAAAAGTCTATGCAATGAATTTGGAAAATGTATTTCTGTTATAAATCAGTCTTCAATTCCCATGAATAGACTCACAAATGAGAAAACATGCATGCATAGAAAAGTTTTGTACCATAAATTATCTCTAGATGGTAAACTAATATATCACACAAAAGAAATATCATGAGTGTAATGGAATTGGGAAACCCTTTGCTATAAGGCAGATTTCCAGAAAGCTTAGCAAGATTACAGAAAAGTCTCTGAAAATGTAACATGTCTGAAAGATTTGTTGGCATCACAAACTGGAGGATAGCTCAAGTGCATGTGTTTTTGTGCCTGGCATCCAAATTGATATCTCTTTTTCTTTGATGAATTCCTTGTTTATTTATTTAGCAGATTTAGAGACAAAGGATTCCTGTCCATTGATTTACTACTATATGCCCACAATTGCCATGGTAAAGTATATGGCAAAAACTGAGTGCTGGGGGCTGTGAATCTGATTCATCACTGATAACATTGAAGACATTGGTTCCTGGTTCTTATGCTGCTATGCATGGAAATGTTTCTCTAATTTCATTTTCAAATAGTTCATTGTTAATATAAAGAAATGCTTCTAATTTTTAAAATTTCATTGAAATAATTTGTGATTAATGTGTCCTAGTCATGCATTATTACAGGGTGTAGTGCAATATTTGCACACATTTATGCAGTAAAAAGTGATCAAGCTAAGCAACTACAGTTTTATTAAGTTTTTAAAGAGTTATTTATTTGAAAGACAGAGTTACAGAGAGAAGTAGCAGCAGAGAGAGAGAGAGGTCTTCCTCTGCCGGTTCACTCCCCAGATGGCCACAATGGCCGGAGCTCTGCCAATCTGATTCCAGGAACCAGGAGCTTCTTCCAGATCTCCCACTTGGGTGCAGGGACCCAAGGACTTGGGCCATCTTCTACTGCTTTCCCAGGCCATAGCAGAGAGTTGGATCAGAAGAGGAGCAGCCAGGACTAGAACTGGTACCCACATGGGATGCTGGTGCTTCAGGCCAGGGTGTTAGCCCACTGTGCCACAATGCTGGCCCCCAAGCAACTACAGTTTCTAATTCTTCTCCATGATTTGAGACTACCAGCTCCTCTCCTTCAGTTCTTTACACAGAACCTAATATGGTTGAATGTAGTCATCTCATTATATTATGGAACACCAGAAGTTCTTTCTGCCTCTTTGATTTTTGATACCTATTATCCAATCCCCCTCTATCCCTAGCTGCTTCCCTTCTCAGCCTCTAGTAATCACAGTTCTGTGTTCAGATCCATTATTTTCTTTCACTTCCACATGCGACAAGGACCAGGTGACATTTGTGTTCCTGCTTCTGGCTTATTTCAATTAATTTAATAATATTTTGTTCTTTTTTTGTATCTAAAAGAGGTTGCCCTGTCCATTGTTTTTCACTGATGGACAGCTAGATTGGTTTCACATCCTGGCTGCAGTGAACTGTGTTATAGTGGCTGTGTTATGGGAAAATTGCTGTATCTTTGATATGCTCTCCTCCTTTCCTTCTAATAAAATTTCCTTATTCTATATAGCCAAGAGCAAGATAACTCTCACATGGTAGGTCAATTTTTATCTTAGTTTAATTTTTGTTATTTATTTGAAAGAGTTACAATAGAGGTAGAGACACAGAGAGGTCCTCCATTAGCTGGTTCGCTCTACAGATGACTACAAAGGCCAGAGTTATGCCATTCTGAAACCTGGAGACAGGAGCTTCCTCTGGGTCTCCCTCATGGGTGCATGGGCCCAAGGACTTGGGCCATCTTCTACTGCTATCCCAGGAGATAGCAGAGAGCTGTATTGGAAGAAGAGCAGCTGGAACTAGAACTGGCACCCAAATGGGATGCTGGCCCTTCAGGCCAGGGCTTTAACTCACTGCACAACAGCGCCAGCCCCAATTTTTATCCTTTTTAAGGAATGACCATACTGTTCTGCATAACATCTGTACTAACTTGTGTTTTCACCTACCATATATGGTGGTTTTCTTTTCCCATGTGCTCTCTAGCATTTGTTATTTTTTATCAGTTTGGCATAAAAATGATATAGTATTGTTCATGTTTTTGTGTATTTTGAAATCAGTTAATTTGTTTATTAAATCTTTATTATTTGAAAGGTGGATTTAGAGAGAGAGGGAAAGACATAGATAGCTTTCATCTGCTGGCTCACACCCCAGAGAGTTTCAACAGTTGAGCCTGGGGCATGCTGGAGTCAGGAGCTTCATCCAAGTCTCCCACATGAGTGGCAAGGACCTGAGTCCTTCGTCCATCTTCTGCTGGTTTCCCAGGTGTTTAGCAGTGAGCTAAATTGGAAGTGGAGATTCCTAAACTCAAAGTGGAACTCAGATGTTATGCTGGCCTCACAGATTGCAGCTTTCCCCACTTGGCCACAATGCCAGCCCCTCTATCAATTTAATTCCTCAAAAATAGCTCAGTAATGTTGGCATCTATCTCATTTTGTTTTTTCTCTGTTATTATTCAACTTATTGATGTCTTATTTTTGTTCACATTATTCCTCTCAATTGCTCTACCTGAGGTGAGTAGGGCTGCTGTGTTGCTTAAATGAAGTGTATGCTTTAGATTACTCATTTAATGAGTGCATGTCATTCACATAGCACTTCACTGAAGTTCTACTATGTCCCAAATCCTCTTCTAGGCACAGAATTTAGACCACTTTTCTCTTAGGCCCAGATCTTGCCTTTAACATACTACTTGGAATTTAGTAGCTCATGAAATCTGCAGACTGCATAAATGAATGAATATTTTGAGGGCTGTGCTTTTGTGGAGGAACTTCATAGGAGACCGAAGGAATAAAATAAATCAAAAGTATCCACAGTATATAGAATGTATACTATTTTACAAGTCACAGAGAAGAAGAAGAAGAAGGAAAGTAGTAAGACTAGAAAGTTTGTGGCAAGACTAACAGGCGCTGGTCAAGAACTTAATAAGCACATTAGGAAAGCAGTAAGGTTTCTTTTTTTTTTTTTTTTTGAGGAAAAGTTTTTATTTCTAGTGATGAAATTGGCTACAGAACATTATGAAAGTTTAAAAATACAAAGAGAAATTGTCTATAATTAATAGATTCAAAATTTGACAATCAGTGAATATCATTATTAGTCATTACCAACAACAGTTATTGATTTGAAAGGCAGAGTGACAGGAAGAGGGAACCACTGCTTCACTCCCCAGACACTTGCAATAGCCAAAGCTTGACCAAGCCAAAACCAGGAACTGGGAATTCATTCTGGATGTCCCATTTGGGTGCAGGGACCCAAGCACTTCTGCCATCCTCCGTCTCCTCCCAGGGTGCACACTAGCAGAAACTTGCCTCAAAGCAGAGAAGCTACCACTCAAGCCAGACATTTGTATATGGGATGTGGGTGTGTGGTGGTGATAGCAAGCCCTCATAGATAAAAAAAAAAAAAAAAGACAAAGTTATTTCTATGCCAAGGAAATTACTCTGTAGTCTTTCTCTTATAAACTACGTATTGCTGAACCTAGATAATTTTTCCTTTATTTAACAATGACATGAAAATGTCAGTTGAGTTGGCTTTCCTGAAGACCTTGTTTCTTGAATATTAGTGGCTAGCTGAGATAAATTCTTTTCATCTCTTTCTCGCTTCGGCAGCACATGTGCTCGCTTCGGCAGCACATATACTAAAATTGGAATGATACAGAGAAGATTAGCATGCCCCTGCGCAGTAAGGTTTCTTTACCTCCCTGTAGGCTCTGCTCTCCAGAGGTGAACAGGGTCCTCTAAACCCACTTGCTGCACACACAAACACCTGAGTGTTGTATTCTCCCACAGGTGTTGGAGACTGATATGGTGTTCTGATTTATATTTACATAATGGCTAGTGACATCGGGCATATTCACATGTTTTGACCATGTACATTTCTTCTGAGAAATGTCTATTCAGATCCTTGCCTGTTTCTTCACTGTATTTTTTGGAGTTTTTCCAATTCAGGTAAATGTTCTGGAAATCTGTAAACATTCAGAGTTTTAATTTTTCCTGCCATCTGTTCATTGTATCTACACTCTGATGTTTACTTTGTTGTGAAGAAGTATCTTAGTTGGATATACTCAAATGTCTCTGTTTTTATTTTTGTGACTATTGCTATTGGAATCTTACCCAAAAGCTATTGTGTGTTGACAATATTTAGAGTTTCCCTATGTTTACTTGGGTTTGGGTCTTATGATTACATTTTAATTCACTGTGAGTTCACTTTCACATAGTGTAAGAGATGTTGGAGTCTCTTTTCAGGCTTCTACATATGGATAATCAAGTTCCTCTGCACCACTTGTGAAAGAGATTCTTCTTTCTCCAGTTCATTTTAGTTCCTTTGTTAAATATGAGTTGCTGGTAGAAATTTGGGTTTATTTCTATGCTACCAAGTCTTTTCCATTGAACTATGTGTCTGTTATTATATCAGTGCTAACACTTCTTCTTTTTTTTTTTTTGCAGTATATTTATTTGAAAGGCAGAGTTACAGAGAGGTAGAGGCAGAGAGAGAGAGAGGTCTTCCATCCACTGGTTTACTCCCCAAATGGTCACAATGGCCGGAGCTCTGTTGATCTGAATCCAAGTGTCAGGAGCTTCTTCCAGGTCTCTATGCAGGTGCAGGGGCCCAAAGACTTTGGCCATTTTCTACTTTTTTCTCAGGCTATACCAGAGAGGGGTATAAGAAGTGGAGCAGCTGGGAAACATACTGGCACCCATATGAGATGCCGGCACTGCAGACGGTGACTTTACCTGCTTTGTCATAGTGCTGACCCCTGTAATATGTCTTAAAATATGGTGTGATGTCTCCAGCTTTTTTTTGCTTTATAATATTGCTTTAGATGTTAAGCATCTCTCATGTTTCTATGTGAATTTTAGCATCATTTTTTCTAGCTCTGAGAACATCGTTGGTATGTTGATTGGGATTACATTGAATTTGCAAATTGCTTTTGGTAGTATGGATATTTTGGTATTATTCTTCCCATTCACAAACATAAGTTTTCTGTGAGACTGTCAAAAAGCCTTGACAAAAATTGGACTTTATTACACAAAAATTCATCACTTTTTGGGATCATTTAAATCCATAATTTTGCACTAATATTTGATAAATAATTAAAGACTTTGAGCATTTTAGTAGGAGAAATTAAAATATTTATCAATTTATTCAAATATTGTTTAGATGTGATATTCAAATATTGTTTAGAGCCATTGTCTATATTCCCTCTAAATTACGATCTTTTTGCTTTTTGCCTGTTAAACTTGTCCCTTGATTCAAGAACCCTTTTTAATGTAATGTAAACTGAAAATGTCATTTCATAAGCTAAAAAAAAATGACAAAGAAGGAAAAAGAAGGGAGGGAGGTTGAGTATATAATTATGTTCTCCGAATTTTTTCTATAAAACATATTGAATCATTTAAAAGCTAATTAAAATTAAACTCAAAATTGGACCATTATGACCAATATTTAAAACAAGTGATTAAAAACTGTAGATGTCTTCAATTTTGATTATCATTCTTCTTTAGAATATCTGAAAGAAATCCGGCTTCTCACTTTAAAATATACCAGTGTGTTAGAATTCAGTATTAAATGACTTTGTTTAAAAGTTTTATTTAATCTATTGCTTTAAGTAGTAATACTATGGCCATTGTAAAACAAAATCCTTATCATTTTTCATAAAACAGAAAGGGCCTTTAAAACATCATCACTAAAAATATTAAGAGACCTAAAATATAACATTCTTAAAACCCAAGTGATACCATTCAAAATTTTCAAATATGCAGGGATAGTTCATGTCAAGTAACTAAATAATTGTTAAGTGTATATATGGAATAGCTTCTATAAATTCTTTTGGCAAGGGCTGGCACTGTGGCATAGTGGGTGAGGCTGCCACCTGCAGTGCTGGTATTCCATAGGGGCATCAGTTCAAGACCTGGCTGCTCCACTTCCTATCCAGCTCTCTGCTATGGCCTGGGAAACACTATAAAATGGTGCAAGTCCTTGGGCCCCTGCACCTGCATAGGAGACCAGGAAGAGGCTCCTGGCTCCTGCCTTCCAGTCAGCACAGCTCCAGCCATGGAGGCCAACTGTGGAGTGAACCAGTGAATGGAAGACCACTCTCTCTGCCTGTCCTTCTCTCTCTGTGTAATTCTGACTTTCAAATAATATAAATAAATCTTTAAAAATTCTTTTGGCAAATAGATGAAGCTACTTGTTATACATTTCAAATAAATAGCAAACATACTAGAAAAATATATTGAATAAAATTTAAGCAACTCATAGCTATACACAGAAATTTCTCACCATAACAACATAGCAACCACTAAATTTCCAAATTCAATTTTCCACAACTTAGAATCTTTAACTCCAGAAGGAGTACAAAATTGACAGAACAGTGGCCTATGTATCAGGATACCTAATGCTAATACAGAATTATCCCTGCCACAACTTACCTATGTGACCTTGAACAATTCACTTTACTTCTCTGGGCTTGGCATTTAGCATCCTCATGTGATAAAGGAGGCTTGGATAAGATCAGTTGTACTCTATCTTGAGACTTCAATGATCTCTCAGTTTCCAAACAGGCACCTTAAGGGAAAGTAAACCTTTAGATCAAAGCTTACATTTTTAAATATAAATATATTTTAAACTGTTTCTACAACTAGTACAAAACAACACATTCAAATGTGTACCATGCCACTTTTCAATATTTGGGAATAATTAATGCATCATTTTAGAGCATTGTCTTGAGGCCAGTGCTGTGGTGTAGCTAGTAAAGCCACTGCATGCAGTGGGGGCATCCCATATGGAGGCTGGTTCAAGTCCAGGCTGCTCCACTTTCCATTCAGCTGTCTGTTATAGCCTGGGAGAGCAGTAGGAAGTTGGCCCAAGTCCTTGGGCCCCTGAATCTGCATGGGAGACCCTGAAGAGGTCCTGGCTCCTGGTTTCAGATTGGCATATCTCTGACCTTTTAGGCCATCTGGGGAGTGAACCAGCAGATGGAGGACCTCTCTCTCTCTCTCTCTTCCTCTTGTTCACTATCTGTGTAACTCTGACTTCCAAATAAATAAATAAATAAATCTTTTTAAAAATCAAAAGAATATTGTCTGGCACACAGTGAACCACTAAGTACAAGATATTATTAGGAATATTAGATTGAAATATTGAAATAAACTAGGCAATAAGCCTTAAGATGCAAATTAATACCAAGAAATATAATCTCAAATTTCTGTGTTCAACAAGGTAGTCTCTTTTCACTACTAACTTTATACTAAATAAGATATTTTGATATTTTGTTAAGAGTAAATTTATCGGGGGCCAGCGCCGTGGCTCACTTGGTTAATTCTCCACCTGTGGTGCTGGTATCCCTTATGGGCAAAGTGTTCTAGTCCTGGTTGCTCCTCTTTCAGTCCAGCTTTCTGCTATGGCCCGGGAAGGCAGTAGAGGATGGCCCAAGTGCTTGGGCCCTGAACCCGGATGGGAGACCAGGAGAAAGCACCTGACTCCTGGCTTTGGATGGGCACAGCTCCAACTGTGGCAGCCATCTGGGGACTGAACCAATGGAAGGAAGACCTTTCTGATTTCTCACTGTATATAACTCTACCTGTCAAATAAAAAAAATTATTAGTTTTTCATAAAAACTGCAGTATTGAAAAAGTTCTAAAATCCCTCTAATTCTAAATGTCTGTGACTGCTAACTCATTAGCACATATTGCATTCTTTACATCTGGGTAATCATGACAATTCACTTTTAAATGATTAACAGATCTGCTGTTATATATAAATACATGCTTTTCCGAAAATCATACAATAAGCAGGCTACATACTTTACTTCAAGTAGAACTGCCATATCCAGTCCTACAATTGTAAATAAGACAGTTTCAATTGTTCAGCATTATCAATTATAAATTCCAATCGTGTAGCAATACTCATAAGAATTTAGGGGGCCGATGCTGTGGAGTAGCAAGTAGAGCTGTGGCTTGCAGTGCTGACATTCCAATTGGGTGCCAGTTCAAGTCCTGGCTACTCAAATTACTATCCATCTTTTTAGGCAAGTAAGACTTACTATCCAGCAGTAGAGGATGGCCCAGGCCCTTGGGCTCCTGCACCTGCATAGGAGACCCAAAAGAAGCTGCTGGCTCCTGGCTTTGGATTGGCAGAGCTCCAGCCATTGTGGCCAAATGGGGAGTGAACCAGCGGTTGGAAGACTGCTCTCTCTCTCTCTCTCTCCTTCTCTGTGTAACTCTGATTTTCAAGTAAAATAAATGAATCTTTTTTTAAAAAGGATGAAATAAAAAGGAAGATGAAGATTACAAAATTGTTTAATTTTTTTAATAAATATAAATTTCCAAAGTACAGCTTTTGGATTACAGTGGCTTCCCCTCCCCCAAAACATCCCTCCCACCCATAATCCTCCTATTTCCTGCTTCCTCTCCCATCCCAGAAGATTACAAAATTGTATGAAGGACATTTGTACAGTAAACAAATATACTGATTTCCAATGCAATATTTGAATACTTGAAGCAGGAAGGCTAAGTACTTCTTTGCCAAAATAACATGTTTTCTCCAGTGTAAAACCCATTTGCCATCCCAATACACAAAGGGATTTGGGGCAAGAAGGAAAAAAGAAGTCCACACATGCAGAAATTTTAAGCAAAACAAAATAGAGAATGTATTTAGTTTCATGTAAATCACATGAGAATTAATAGTATTCTACCAATTTGCAACAAATATTTTTAACTTTAATGAATGAATGAACTTTCAGTTACATAGCAGGAAACTTCTACCCTCTCCCATAAAACTGAAAGAGAAACTTTTTAAAAGTAAAAACTGATGAAAGAATTCTGCAATACATGTTAATGTTAAGTAGCCCAGCAGAGTTTATTTAGAAATACAAACACACACACAGAAAATAAATACATTAAAATCTTACTGAATAGTCCAGTAATAGTTCAGGATCCAATATGTGTGCAAAAGATTCTGGATTTCCCAGTCACTTTGTATAGGAAATGATGTGCTTTGCTATGTAGCATGTAACTTTAGATTCCTGAACACCTCCACTTTGCTTCTTACCCTGAGTCCCAGCAAATACAGGAACACAGCTGTTGAGTCATTCATTTTCTGGATTTGGGAATATCAAAGAATTAATGAGTATAGAAAGTTGTACAGCAAAGACCAAGAATATCCAAGGGAGGTCAGGAAAATCAATTGAACAAGTCAAAATACTATGAATGTATACTGAATGCTCTGTTTTTAATATGTCTTACTTACCTAAAAAGACATGAGGGCTATTGCTCTCTCTCTTAATACAACTAAGGAGAAGATATCACCAATGCTCAAGAAAAATGAATACACAGCAGAGCTAATACAAAATCCCCAAATTCCAAAATAGAAAAACTGGATATGCACTCCTTACACACACCCTGAAGTGGCAATGAAGTAGAACAAATCTAAAATTAGAAAAAAATCTTTTTTTAAAGATTTATTTATTTATTTTAAAGTCAGAGTTGCACAGAGAGAGGCAGAGAAGAGAGAGGGGTCTTCCATCCACTGGTTCTCTCCCCAGTTGGCTGCAATGGCCAGAGTTGTGCCAATCCAAAGCCAGGAGCAAGGAGCTTCTTCCAGGTCTCCCACATGGGTGCAGGGGCCCAGGACTTGGGCCATCTTCTACTGCTTTCCCAGGCTATAGCAGAGATCTGGATCCATATGAGCTGCCAGCACTGCAAGTGGTGGCTCTACCCACTATGCCACACCACTGGCCCCGAAAATTCTTGTCAAATTAAGAACATTTAACCTTTGTTTTAGAGTGCATTATTAAAATATCTAAACTGGGGGAATACATAATTTCTTTCTTTAGAAATCAGAAGAGAAAAAGAACACTTCAAGCCTACTGTGACACCACACAGAAGGAATGGAGAATCATGATCTCAATTAGCCTAGGGACAGAATAAAAGGGAGGGAAATAGGAACAACAGAATTAAGATGAATAAGCTTTGACAGCTGAGGGAATCTGAATGTAAAGAAAAGGCATGCAGTTAACTGAAACAATAGAGATAATTCTGAGAGGAAAAAACATTGTTAAGTCATATTAATGGGGCCAGAGCTGTGACTTAGTAAAGTAAAAAAAAAAATCTAAAATTTGTTTTTAAATTATATAATTAAAAAAGATTAAAAAAAGATGTTCAATCTTAAGTCTCTACAGCATAAGATATACATCAATTTTCCCAGGTTCTATTTGCATTTATTAACAAAGTTTCATGGGTATAATCACTAAAGTGGCTCCAATAAGTCTTTTTATAAAAATTATTTTTTATTTTGACAGGCAGAGTGGACAGTGAGAGAGACAGAGAGAAAGGTCTTCCTTTTTCTGTTGGTTTACCCCCTAGTGACCGCTGCCGCCAGTGTGCTGCGGCTGGCACATGGCGCTGATCCAAAGCCAGGAGCCAAGTGCTTCCTCCTGGTCTCCCATGCAGGTACGGGGCCCAAGCACTTTGGCCATCCTCCATTGCACTCCTGGGCCATAGCAGAGAGCTGGACTGGAAGTGGAGCAACTGGGACAGAATCTGGCTCTCCCAGCAGGACTAGAACTTGGTGTGCCTGCACCGCAGGTGGAGGATTAGCTTATTGAGCCATGGAGCCTGCCTCCAATAAGTCTTAACCTGGGATGCAACTAAATTTAACAAGGATACTCAATAGGAATTTTAGAAGAATTCCAAAATATGTATCAGAATAAAAATAAATACTTTACTTGGTACATCTCATTTTAACTATACTATTGTCTAAATTTCCAAATGTCAGATGTACTAAAAAAATCCCCAAAGCAGCAGAGTTGGTCCGACATGATGAGGAATAAAATAAAGAAAATGAGAATTCGCAGATCCCAGATTAAAATAACCAAGAAGGCCCAATAAAAGAAAACTCAATGTCTTCATACACTAACATTTATTACCTCAGATTTATTTAACAAAAAGGTGATTATTCCAGCTACATCCCATTAGGTAGCCCAATTTTACCTGCTAAATCCATTTAAAAAAAGCACCTCATGATATATTACTAAAATCATATTGCTATATGCCATCCACCATGTCCACTGTACCTTATACCTAATGTTAACAGATCTGATGAAAATCAGTAGATAAATGATGTGTCTTAACCACGTGTGGGAAATGTCTTTTGTTCAACGTTTTTCCAAAAACCCCTCAGTCTCAGTTTGCCTTCACCTTGAAAAGACACTTCTGAGGTTTACTAATCAGTCCAGCTTCTTCGGGCCTCCCTCCAATGAAAGGGGCTAAAATCCATCAAAATAAACTCTAGGCACTGTCCTTGTGCTCCCAGTGACTTTTTCACTCTAGGGGCTCACAAACCTTCTAAATTCTTTAGATCACCTGTGATGTCCATTAGTTCTCAAAGACTATGATGCAAGTAATTTCCCCTCTTGGAACCTTGTTATTAACTGTGCTGTATGAGAAATGAAGTCTCCTACACACCTTGTGCTTATGATTCTCCAAACCATGTTGCCTGCTAGGACTTTGGCCATGAATATAGGACAGCAATACCTGAACATGATTACTGAGATCTCCTTAATAAAGGATAGACTGGGGCCAGCACTGTGGTGCAGTGGTGTAATCCTTTACCTGCAATGCTGGCACCCCATATGAGCACCAGTTCTAGTCCCCATTTCTCCTTTTCCCAGCCAGCTCTCTGCAATAGCCTGGGAAAGCAGTAGAAGCTGTTCCAAGTGCTTTGGTCCCTGCCAAAATATGGGAGACCTGGAAGCTCCTAGCTCAGATTGGCCCAGCTGCAGACATTGCAGTCATTAGGGGAGTAAATGAGCATATGGAAGACCTTTCTGTGTCTCTTCTTCTCACTCTCTGTAAGTAAACCTGTCAACTACATAAATAAATTCCTTATATATATATTTACATTTATTTATATATTTATGTATATAAATATATTCATATATAAAATATATTATAATTTATCATACAATATATTATATAATATATAATTATAAACAGATAATATTATATAATTTATTATATGTATTTTATATATATATATATATATATTATTGAGATGACTTCAATAGCCAGAGTGTGGCCAGGTTGAAACCAGGAGCTTTTCCTCTGATGTGTGTCCCAGGAACCCAGGTACTTGGAGCATCTTTCACTGCTTTTTCAATCCATTGGTAAGGAGCTGGATCAGAAATAATTATTTATATATAAATAACAAATTCATATATAATAATTATATACAATTATATATTTATAATAATTATATGCAATTCTATATTATGTATAGAAATATATAGTATAATATATATTATAATATATAAATATATATATGATGGACCAAAATATGGTATTCTCCATTTGGCAGAAGGGACAGGCTCCAATATCTACTGTCTATGTCAGTATGTCAGCATAATGTAGGAGGTAACCCCTCTACCAAATAAGAAAAGCTATTTCAGTTCAGCTGGACATCATTCTGCTGACTGTTGACCTTATTACTGTTAGTCTGGATGCTTTCATTGGTTGCAATCCAGAGACCCAATTTTCCCATAGATATAAACATCAGCAAACATGAAAATTTGGTAAGAAAAGCTTAAACTGAGAGTTATGATTAATAACTATTTTTTTTAATTTTTATTTAATGCATATAAATTTACAAAGTACGACTTATGGATTACAATGGCTTCCCCCCCATACCGTCCCTCCCACCCACAACCCTCCCCTTTCCCACTCCCTCTCCCCTTCCATTCACATCAAGATTCATTTTTGATTATCTTAATATACAGAAGATCAGCTTAGTATACATCAAGTATGGATTTCAACAGTTTGCTCCCACACAGAAACATAAAGTGAAAAATAATAGATGATTTTTTTTTAAAATGATGATGAAATCAGAGCAGACCTATTGTCATGTTTAATCCCAGTGAGAGTCAAGTTGGGAATTGATAATTTCTTTTTTTTTTTTAACAGAGGATCAGTTTAGTATGCATTAAGTAAGGATTTCAACAGTTTGCACCCCCATAGAAACACAAAGTGAAATATATTGTTTGAGTACTCGTTATAGCATTAAATCTCAATGTACAGCACATTAAGGATAGAGATCCTACATGAGGAGTAAGTGCACAGTGACTCCTGTTGTTGACTTTACCAATTGACACTCCTGTCTATGGCATCAGTAATCTCCCTATGCTCCAGTCATGAGTTTCCAAGGCTATGGAAGCCCTCTGAGTTCTCCGACTCTTATCTTGTTTAGACAAGGTCGTAGATAACCTACGGTTCGACCCAGCCATCCCACTCCTTGGAATTTACCCAAAGGAATTTAAATTGGCAAACAAAAAAGAGGTCTGCACCCTAATGTTTATTGCAGCACAATTCACAATAGCTAAGACCTGGAACCAACCTAAATGCCCATCAACGATAGACTGGATAAAGAAATTATGGGATATGTACTCTTTAGAATACTATACCGCAGTAAGAAACAACGAAATCCAGTCATTTGCAACAAAATGGAGGAATCTGGAACACATCATGCTGAGTGAAATAAGCCAGTCCCAAAGGGACAAATACCATATGTTCTCCCTGATCAGTGACGACTGACTGAACACCAAGAGGGAAACCTGTTGGAGTGAGGTGGACACTATGGGAAACGGTGGCTTGATCAGCATAGCCCTGACTGTTAATGAACAACTTAATACATTATCCCTCTTAGTAGTTTTTTTTATCTGTTCTACTTAATATGACTGGTTTAGATCTGTAATTGATGCACAGTTATTCTTAAGTGTTGAAAATTAACTGAAATGTGATCCCTGTTGAACATGGTGGTGGGAATGGGAGAGGGAAGAGATGTATAATTTGGGACATGCTCAGGCTGACTTGCCCCAAGTGGTGGAGTTGGAAGCATACCAGGGGATTCCAATTCAATCCCATTGAGGTGGCATGTACCAATGCCATCTCACTGTTCCAGGTGATCAGTTTCAGTTCACAGTTGGTCATGGTGGAGGGACTGGGAGTCAAAGGGAGCACATAGACAAGTCTAGTACCTGCTAACGCTAACCGATGGAGTAAATAAAGGGGAGAGTGATCCAACATGGGAAGTGAGATACTCAGCAGACTCATAGAATGGCAGATGTCCTAAATAGCACTCTGGCCTCAGAATCAGCCCTAAAGGCATTCGGAGCTGGCTGAAAAGCTCATGAGAGTATTTCAGGCATGGAAAGCCAAGACACTCTGGCAAAAGATCTCTGCGAGTGAGATCCCAGTGGACAGAACAGGTCATCAAAGAAGGAGGTACCTTTCTCTGAAGGGAGGAGAGAACCTCCACTTTGACTATGACCTTGTCTAAACAAGATTAATAACTATTTTAACAAAATTTCTCAGAACCCATCTAATCCAAACCTTGGACAATTGGAAGACATTGTACTTGGCCCACCCATAATCAAAATGGATTCTAAATCCTTCAACTGCAAGGAGAGTATCATAGACATTAATGCTCCAAACGGATCCAGTTCTCTGCTAATGTGTCTGGAAAAGCAGCACAGGGTGACTCAAATATTGGGGCTCCTGCACCCTTGTGAGAGACCTGGAAGAAGCCCCTGGCTCCTGATATCAGTCTGGCCTAGCCGCAGTCATTGCAGCCATTTGAGGAGTGAACAAACCAGGAGGAAGATCAATCTCTCCCATTCTCTCCATCTAGTGCTGCCTTTCAAATTCATAAAAGGATCTTTAAGAAAATAGATCACTTCAATAAATTTGCCATTGCTCAGTCATGATGACTTTTACTACCTTCAGTTCTTTTTCAAAAGATTTATTTATTGGAAAGGCAGATAGAGGAGCTGGTGGTTGTGGTGCAGTGGACAAAGCTGCTATCTGTTACATTGGCATCCTGTATGTGCACCAGTTTAAGTACCAGCTATTCCATTTCTGATCCAGCTCCTTACCAATGGACTGAAAAAGCAGGGAAAGATGGCCCAAGTGCCTGGGATGCTGCCACGCACATTGCAGGAAAAGCTCCTTGCTGCCATGCACATCGGAGGGAAAGCTCCTGGCTTCAACCTGGCCACACTCTGGCTATTAAAGTCATCTCAAAAATGAATTAGGTGGTGGAAGATTTCTGTCTCTCCCTCTCTCTGTAACTCTTTCAAGTAAGTAATTAAATATTTTAATATGATAAAAAAGGCAGAGACACACAGAGACAAAGAGAGAAGGAAAGAGAAGCAGAGAGATCTCCCATCTGCTGGTTCACTTTCTATATGGCTACCACTGTGCAAGACCAGGTTCTCAAGTCCCCATTGAGGTTACAGTTCTCCAATTTGACGACAGGAATGAAAGAATTTGAGCTATTATACATTGCTTCCCAGGGATATTAACATGAAGCTGATTTGGAAGTGTAGTACCCAAAACTCAGATTAGCACTGCAATATAGGATGTGGGCATCTGTTGTGACTGCTAACAAATTGGAAATCCTAGAGTAAAAATCAACAGATTCCTGGACATACACAATATACCAAAATTGAGTCATGAAGACACATAGAAAAGCTAAACAAATCAAAAACCAAGACAGAGATTGGATGAGTAATAAAGACCCTCCCAACAAGCAAAAGTCCAGGATCAGACAGCCTCACTATTGAATTCTACAGGACTTTTAAAGAACTAATGCTTCTCAAACTATTCAACACAATTGAAAGAGAGACAATCCTCTCAAACTCCTTCTATTAATCCTGCATCACCTTAATTCTTCAACTAGAAAAAGATACAGTGGAGAGAGAGTACTATAGAAAAATATCCCTGATGGGGGCCAGTGCCATAGCACACTGGGTTGATCCTCCACCCGTGGAGACGGCATCCCATATGGGTGCCAGTTCTGGTCCCGGTTGCTGCTATTCCAGTCCAGCTTTCTGCACTGGACTGGGAGGGCAGTGGAGGATGGCCCAAGTGCCTGGGTCCCTGCACCCGCATGGGTGACCAGGGAGATGCTCCTGACTCTGGCTTCCGATTGGACCAGCACTACCTGTTGGGCCATATGGAGCATAAACAAGCAGATAAAATACTTCTGTCTCTCTGCCTCTGCCTCTCCATCTCTGTAACTCAATCTTTCAAATAAATAATTCTTTTGAAAAGGTCAACAAACAATAAAGGCTGGTGGAGAGGGAGAGAAAAAGGTACCCTAATCCACTGTTGGTGGGAATGAAGCTAGTGCAACCATTATGGAAGGCAGTATCAAAGTTCCTCAGAAATCTGAAAACAAACATACCATGTGATCCTGCCATCTGACTACTGGGAATTTATCCGCATGAAATGAAATAGAATATGCACAGGCATGAGTTATCTGTACCCTCATGTTTATTACAGCTCAATTCACAATAGCTAACATGGAATCAACCCAGATGTCCATCAACTGGTGACTGGAACAAAAATATGAGCTATATATACAGTGTAAAATACTATTCAACCATAATTGAGAATGAAATCCCATCTTCTGTAACTAAATGGATGAACTGGAAACAAGTATGCTTCATGAAAGAAGCCAGTCCCCAAAAGACAAATACCATATGTTTTCTCTGACTGGTGGTAATTAATATATAGACAACAAAAAGCAGCATATGAGTTAAATTGACATTTTGAGATTTGAGTATTGTTCATAGCACTTTTCTGTACTCTTTGATAGAGTACACAACATATACTCATTGATATTTCTGCTACTACTTGCTGAATTCTTTATTTTGTAGAGGGTTAAAGCTTGTGATTCTAAAATAAAATCAAAGCATGCAGCTGTCAAAATTAAAAGAAAATAAAACAAGAAGGAGGGAGTTGGAAATATGAGAACAAGGGAAGATAGGATAGGATGTTATCAGTTTGCTCTTCAATCTGTATATATAAATTACATGAAATTTGTTCACTTAATATGCATTTAAAAATATAAACTTAACACTGGAAGAAAAAGACCTGAGATCAGTGTTTTCTGGATTACCACTAATAAAATTTAGTCTTCATTTATGTCTGACCATATTTAATTTCTTATTTATTTATTTTATAAGAAAATTAACATCACCATTCCTAACAAGTCCATCCTGCTTCATGCATATCTATCAGTTCCCACTATGCTAATAATTTCTCATGAACTTAAATCCATATCATCTTAAAAAGATGCAATGTGGGGCTGGCGCTGTGGCATAGCAGATAAAGTTGTTGCCTGCAGTGTTGGCAAGCCATATGGGTGCCAGTTCAAGTCGCGGCTGCTCCACTTCTGAACCAGCTCTCTGCTATGTCCTGGGAAAGCATTAGAAGGTGGCCCAAGTCCTTGGGGCCTTGCACACATGTGAAAGACCCTGAAGAAGCTCCTGGCTTCAGATTGACACAGACCAGTCATTGCAGCCAACTGGGAGTAAACCAGCCGATGGAAGACCTCTCTGTCTCTGTCTGTCTGTCTCTCTCTCTCTACCTCTCCTCTATTTGTGCAACTCTTTCAAATAAATAAATTAATATTTAAGAAAAAAGCCTGATTCATGTTATTATTTATGTGTTTTAGAGGCTTTGCAGATGTTGATTACATGTGCCATGAAAACCCATTAAAATGCAAATCCTATAAGAGGCAACTCCATGTGCACTAAACTGGTAAAATCCAGTGCATGTGTTGAGAAAAACACACTAGCAATACATTTCAAAAAGCTGTGAAATATTATAAGTGGCTGTCAAAAGCTAAAAATCTGACAATGACTCATTATGTCATTTATTTATATATAATGCTGAGAAAATCAGAAGTATTTGTTAAAACTTCTGCTAAAATGCACTAGATTTATAATTTTTAAATGCATATTTCCTAGATGTAATGCAGTCCTGTACTACTTTAGAGTATCAGAAATTTAAAATGTTGGACCGGTGCTGTGGTGGAGCAGGTTAACACCCTGGTCTGAAGCGCCAGCATCCCATATGGGGGCCGGTTCAATACTCAGCTGCTCCACTTCTGATCCTGCTCTCTGCTATGGCCTGGCAAAGTAGTAGAAGATGGCCCAAGTCTTTGGGCCCCTGTACCCATCTGGGAGACCGGGAACTAGCTCCTGGCTCCTGGCTTCAGATCAGCACAGCTCTGGAAGTTGCAATCAATTAGGGAGTGAACACCAGATGGAAGACCTCTCTCTTTCTCTCTGTCTCTCCTCTCTGTCTGTAACTCGACTTGTACATAAATAAATAAATCTTTAAAACAATTAAGAAATTTAACATGTGAAAGGTTTTTAAAAAATGTATTTCTTTATTGTGAGGCAGAGTTACAGATATAGAGAGGAAGAGAAAGAGAGGTCTTCTATCGACTGGTTCACCCCTAAATGGCCAGAATGGCTGGAGCTGGGCCAATCTGAAGCCAGGTGCCAGAAGCCAGGAGTCAGCAGCTTCCTCCAGGTCTCTCACATGGGTGCAGGGGCCCAAGAACTCAGGGCATATTGCACTGCTTTCCTAGGCCATTAGTAAAGAGCTGGATTGGAAGTGCAGGAGCAGGGACTCAAACTGGTGCCCATGTGGGATGCTGGTGCTGCAGGTGGATGCTTAATCTACTATGCCACAGAGTGGGCCCAGGGAATGGTTTTAGGAAGACATCTTTCATGTAGACTAGGCTGCAATATTGCAAGGTAAGGTTTAGCTTTTATTCCCACACATCAGTATTCATCTTTTAGCAACTATAAATACTGAATATCATACATATAGACATAAATATAGGTAACTGCAGATTTTGTTGTCATTCTTTCTAATTCTCTTTTTAATGTCTGCTAATAGGTCATCTTATGGATTATTATATTGATGTTACCCATACACAAGCATCAGGCATTTCCACTGTTGAATGTGTTTATGAGTACAGGTAGATTTGTGTGTACATGAATGCACATTTGATGGAGATAGCACTGACAGTAATACTGTGAGAAATCCTAACGCTGATTCCAAACTTTCTGTCCTCCGCAGAGATGGCTGTCATTGAAGTAGACCACAGGGCCCCTTTTGCTGTTATGGACTGAAATGTGCCTCCCTAAAACTCTAACACGGAAGTGCTAACCAGCAACATGACTCTACCTGAAGAAAGTGCTTTTAAGCAGATCAAATGGTAGATGTGTCTGTCACATCGGAGAAAGGCTTCTGGAAAAATCGAGCCTATTTAAGCACCTTGATCTGATATTTTCAAGCTCTACAACTCTGAGAAGTAAAATTCCATGATTTAAATCATATTCTCTGTGGTATTTTCTTAGCAAATTAATATATCCTCATTTCTGCCAGCATTTTCTATTGTCATCCAGAAGGTCCTAGTGATTAGCAGAGAAATATAGAAACTAAAAACTGTGATTTTAGATTACCAAGTATCTACTAACACAAAAAGATCCCAGAAGCCACCTACTACCATCCTCCAGGACCCAGAAAAAAAACAGGAAGGAGTCAAGTTGCAGGGCAGTAGAAAAAAGTGAATAATGAAAGATCACAGCAGAAGTAAATAAGGAAGGGTTTGGTGCTGTGGTGTAGTGGATTAAAGCCTTGACCTGCTGTGCATGCATCCCATATGTTGCTGCTAGGAGACCAGGTGCTCCACTTCCAATCCAGCTCCCTACTAATGCACCTGGGAAATTGGTGGAAGATGGACCGTGTTCTACAGTGCTGGCACCCACATGAGAGACTTGGAAGAAGCATCTGGCCTTTCCAATAAATAAATAAATCTTAAAAATATAGAAACAGTGTTAGCACTGTTGGAAAACAGACTCATAGTTCAATGTAAAAGTATAGGCAGCTGAAATAAACCGACTTTTCTACAGGCAACTCCTATTTAACAAAGGAAAGAAAACAAACAGGAGAAAGAAGAACCCCTTTAGCATATGGTTTAAAGGAAAGTGATTATCCATATGTAGAAGCCTGAAAATATACCCAAAACCTCATACACTATGTAAAAGCAACTCAAGGTGAATTAAAAGTCTAAATATAAAACCAGAAACTAAGTAAACATATGAGAAACTATAAAACATAAGCATAGATAACAGTTTTGGGTAAGATTCCAAAAGCACAAGTAACAAAAATAAAATATAGAAATTTGAGCATATCATATTAAGATACATCTTCACAACAAAGTAATCAACAGAGTGAACATACAATGGACAGAATGGCAGGAAACATTGAAAACTCTGATTATGACAAAAGATTGATAGCCAGAACATACATATATAGAACTGGGAAAATCTCCAAATAAGAAGCAAAATGTACAGCTAAGAAATGGGCAAGGATCAAAACAGATGTTTCTCAGAAGAAGAAATCTCAATGGTCAAGACATAGATGAACATGCCCAATATCACTAGCCATTAGGGAAATGTAAATCAAAACCAATAGCAGACTCCATCTGTGGGAGAAGACAATGCTTGGGTTTTCATTTGTGCAACAAGTGGGATTAGAGGACCCTGTTCACCATAAGAGGGCAGAGTCTACATGGAAGTAAGGAAACCTTAATGTTTTCCTAATGGGCTTGTTAAATTCTTGACCAGTGCCTATTACCTTTGCCGCAAACTTTCCAGTCTCACTACTTTCCTGCTTCTTCCTCTTCGCTGTGGCTTGCAAAAACAGTGTACCTTCTATATACGGAGGATACTTTTGTTTTGTTTTATTCCTCCTATCTCATGATGTTCCTCTAAGAAATCACAACCCTCCAAGTATTCATTAATTTATGCAGTCTGCAGTTTTCATGGGCTACTACATGGCAAAGTACTAGGTTAAAGGAAAGGTATAGGTCAGGAACTGAGCAAAGTTCACAATGATGAAGCCATTGGGGAAATGAACCTGATGGAAGACCTCTCTCTCTCTCTCTCTCTCTGCCTCTCCTTCTCTCTCTGTGTAACTCTGATTTTCAAATAAATAAATAAATCTTTAAAAACTAACAAAATATACTAAAAACCTGGTGGCAACACCTTTCTATCAGAACATGTGAAGCACTCAAACACAGTTTGTCCCAGAAAGTCAACCATAAGGGCATATCGTCTACTGCACTTGTGGACATCTCTGAGGGAGGTAAGGGGCACTTATTTCTTCCCCTCTTCTTTCTTACCACTCTCACAGTTATAACTTCTATCAATGCTTCCAAAGACCAGTCTCTATGAAATTGTAGAACTAATATCCTCCCATGTCAAAAGTGTCATGGGTTTAAACACAGAACCCAAAATAAGATAAGTAACTGGCCTTCTTAATTACACAGTGTGGAATGTAAGATTCTCAGTGGAGCACTGGGTAATATAAAGTGCTGGGCAGAGAAAAACTGTTACTTATCTGTATTTATGATGCTGTAATTCTCCTCTTTATGCAAACTCAGATTAAAAGAGCTCCCGTTAGTGGGCAGCACTGTTGCATAGTGGGTAAAGCTACTGCTGCCTTGTCAGCATCCTATATGGGTGCCGGTTGGGATCCTGGCTGCTGCACTTCCCATCCAGCTCTCTGCTGTGGACTGGGAAAACAGTAGAAGTTGGCCCAAATCCCTCATCTCCTGCACCCACCTATGAGACCTGGACAAAGTTCTGCCTTTCAAATAAATAAATAATTATTTAAAAAAACAGCTTCATCTCAGAAGGAGCTCCTGGCTACTGGCTCCAAATTGGCATACCTCCAGCTATTGCTGCCAATTGGGGAATGAACCATCGGATGGAAGACCTCTCTCTCTTTCTCTCTCTCTCTCTCTCCTCTCTGTGTAACTCTTTCAAATGAATAAATAAATCTTTAAAAAAGTAGCTCCAGTTATTGACAACACAGTAGACTTGCATTAATTTTGGTTCCCTTCTCACTTTGCAAAGGGATCAGTGGCAGGTCAAAACAGTTGACAGCCTTGCTAACAGGAGAAGAGATAGCTGAAGACAGAAAATGAAAAGCAGCCAAATACATCATCAAAGAAAGAGAAGTGGACCCCATCCAACACAAGCCTTTAAAAGTGGATGCTCACAATTAATGTGTGAAACAGCTGCCCACTGAAATCTTGTCTAGGGAGGGAAGATGTCCTAAGTTCTGCTTTTGTAAACTCCAGTCATAAATCTGTCCTAATAAATCTGTCCCTGGCATCTCTTTTACAAACATACTGGACCCACTGACCATTGGAAATGTGGTTCTAATCATGTAGGCTGCCATTTAAACCCACCAATGCTGTAACAGCTAAGAAACTTGAATTTGATGCTCAATTCTCAGGAAATCATTCCAGCTGAGCCTAGGGCCATTAATAGAAACTCCTTGGATCCTCCACTGTCTCTGTGCCTGTTTGAAAGAAGGGAGATTTCCCACCCCATGTTTCTGGAACAGCTTCAAATTCCACATTGGAAAAATTTGATAATTAATACTTGAGAGGGATCAACACACAAAGCAGCTATTCACGCTTCACACTGCTCCCCACCAGGAAGATGAGGTGCAGGATGAGAGCAGTGGGGCAGATCCTAGACAGATCCTCCTGCCCACCCCTCTGCTGCCCCAGGCTCCCTCCTGAGGGCCATCCAGCCCCACCCTGTAGGAACCAGCCCAGGAAACATCAAGAGACCAGGCCAGACTGCATTCTGAGACCACCCACAGTGGGAACCCGGCTTATTTAACTGTGGAGATCAGGAGTCTTTCTGCCTTCCTTCCCTGTGAGTGCAGGTTCCCAGAACACTGCCCCCTCTCTCCTGTAACCACTAAATAAAGCACATTAGGGACAGTTTAGGTGAGGTACTGCAGGAGAGAGTCCGGGCACTTTGAGCCTGGGAAATAGAGGTGGGAGACAGAGCAGCCCGGGTCCCAGCCCTGACCTCGGGAGAAGCTGCCAGGATTGCTGGCACACTTCTCCCACATGTGTCTCCGCCCCTTCCTGCATGCCAAACCTGCAGCAGAAAGTCCCTGGAGCAGGTACCCTTTCTTCCAGATACACGGGGAGTGAAATTGGGAGTGTGGAGAAGAGAGTCCCTGGCATGTGGGACCCACAGTTGGTGGATGAAGAGGGAAGAAGCAGCAGGAGGCAGGCTCAGGGTGAGCACTCAGAAACTGCCTGGGATCGCACGTGCAGAGCAGGAGTTGCAGTAAATGCCAGAGAAGGAGCAGCATAGCCCCCAGGGTTGACACTGATCAAGGAATGAACTCCCCTGGTCCAACTCTGAGCCCCAGGGACTGGCAGTGGCAGGTGCATGCCCACAGGTATTTGGAAAGCAGAATACCTTGGAGCTACTGGGAACTCTGGGAAATGGAGTCCAGGCTGCAGCATCCCTAGAGACACCAGCTGTTCCTCCGAAAAGCTGCAGTCAGGAGTGGGTGCCCACAACCAGAGGGCATTTGCTTTTGTTAAGTCCCTCCTTCCTTTCCTTCCCACACCAAAATCTCAGGGATCAGTTGCTGTTCCTTTCCTGCATCAAATCTGAAAGAGTGACACTCACTTCTGCTAACTGACCCCAAATCCTGGCTCCCTCATAACCTCTGTCTCTTCCAGAAAAATCTTATTTACTACTTTGGCCCTAGAAATCATAAATGACTATGATAGAATGTAACTTTTAACAGAGGTGTAGAAGGCATGGTTTAATATCCAGTTTTGAGAATACAATTTTCATTTGTGTTTTATTGATGTTTATACTTCTTTTAAGATTCATTTTTTTATTTAGAAGTCAGAGTAACAGAGAAGGAGAGGCACAGAGAGAGAGAGAGAGAGAGAGAGAGGTGTTTTCCATCTCCTGCTTCACTCCTCAATTGGCAGCAGCAGCACAGCGCTGACCACTTATAGTTTTTTACAAATCATTTTACACTGTCTTTTTATTCATCTAGTAAAGAGACAGAAGAATGGACACAGAGCTAACTCTGTCCAAAATCTTGCTTGTATTGCATCAGAATACAAAATTTGGGAAGGAAGAAGGCAAAACTGACTCAGACCCAGAAAACATGTAGGAAACTGCCACTCAAGAAACCAAAAGTCAGCTGAGGCACCCAAAACAAGGACAGCAAGCCAGAATTGGAGCAAGCCAACAGCTGTGCCCTGATTGAAAAAGACCATTCCTCTTGTGCCCTGAACTCAATATTGCCAGCTCAAAACAAAAGCTCACATCAGAAAATTCATTACAAACCATGATACATAAGAAAAAAGAGAAAAAAGCCAAATAATGCAAAAATCCATAATGATATTGGGCTTGATTTAGTCGCAGGGAAACCGGCCGTTCCCGGATTCATTCACCCCTCCAGCTGACTGCTTGTGGAATTCTGACTGAATTAACCTGAAAATCACAGTGAAACTCAGTTTGGAGGCAATTAATATCTGTCACCTCAGCCAAAGTGTTCCATTTGATTTTCCAAAACACAAAAACTCACCTTGGTCATGTTGCCTGTAAATTTCTAAGCTTCAAACACCTATTAGTTGTCTTTTTTAATTCATAATGGCTACTCTGTCCAAACTCTTGTTTGTATGGTGTCAGAATACAACATTTGGGAAGGAAGAAGGCAAAACCAACTCAGACCCAGAAAACATTTAGGAAATTGCCGCTCAAGAAACCAAAAGTCAGCTGAGGCACCCAAAACAATGACAGCAAGCCAGAATTGGAGCAAGCCAACAGCTGTGCCCTGTTTGAAAAAGACCATTCCTCTGTTACCCTGAACTCCATATTGCCGCCTCAAAACCAAAGCTCATATCAGAAAATTCATTACAAACCATGATAAATAAGGGAAATGTGGAAAAACCAAAGAAATGCAAGAGTCCTTTGTAATATTGGACTGGATTTAGACACAAGGAAACTGGCTGTTTCCAGATTCGTCCCCCTTCCACAGACTGACTTTGGAATCTGATTGAATTCATCTCAAAATCACACTCACACTCAATTTGGAGGGTATTAGTATCTGTCCCCTCAGCAGAAGGGTTCCATATCATTTTCCAAAACACAGAAACTCATCTTGGTCGTGTTGCCTGTAGATTTCTAATCCAAAAAGGACAATGCGCTGTGTTTTTTTTTTTTTTTTTGCTTTCATAATGTCTACTCTGTCCAAAATCTTGCTTCTATTGCATCAGAATACAAAATTTGGGAATAAGAAGGCAAAACCGACTCAGACCCAGAAAATATGTAGGAAATTGCCACTCAAGAAACCACAAATCGGCTGAGGCACCCAAAACAATGACAGGAAGCCAGAATTGGAGCAAGCCAACAGCTGTGCCCTGTTTGAAAAAGACCATTCCTCTTGTGCCCTGAACTCAATATTGCCACCTCAAAACCAAAGCTCACATTAGAAAATTCATTACAAACCATGATAAATAAGGGAAATGTGAAAAAGCCAAAGAAATGCAAGAGTCCTTTGTGATATTTGGCTGGATTTAGACACAAGGAAACTGGCTGGTACCAGATTCTGCCCCTTTCCACAGACTGACTTTGGAATTCTGAGTGAATTGACCACAAAATCGCACTCACACTCAATTTTTAGGGAGTTAGAATCTGTCCCCTCAGGAAAAGGGTTCCATGTCATTTCCCAAACACAGAAACTCATATTGGTCGTGCTGCCTGTAGATTTCTACTCCCGAAAGGGCAATTTTCTGTGTTTTTTTTTTTTTTTCTTTCCTAATGGCCGAGGCACCCAAAACAAGGACAGCAAGCCAGAATTGGAGCAAGCCAACAGCTGTGCCCTGATTGAAAAAGACCATTCCTCTCGTGCCCTGAACTCAATTTGCCAGCCTCAAAACCAAAGCTCACATCAGAAAATTCATTACAAACCATGATAAATAAGAAAAAGGAGAAAAAAGCCAAAGAAATGCAAGAATCCATAATAATATCGGAGTTGATATAGTCGCAAGGAAACCGGCTGTTCCCAGATTCATCCACTGCTCCAGCTGACTGCCTGTGGAATTCTGACTGAATTAACCTGAAAATCGCAGGGAAACTCAGTTTGGAGGCAATTAATATCTTTCACCTCAGCCAAACTGTTTCATTTTATTTTGCAAAACACAAAAACTTACCTCGGTCGTGTTACCTGTAGAATATAATCTTCAAACGCCTATTTGTAGTGTTATTTTTATTTCATAATGGCTACTCTGTCCAAACTCTTGTTTGTATTGCGTCAGAATACAACATTTGGGAAGTAAGAAGGCAAAACAAACTCAGACCCAGAAAACATTTACGAAATTGCCGCTCAAGAAACCACAAATCGGCTGAGGAACTCAAAACTACGACAGCAAGCCAGAATTTGAGCAAGCCAACAGCTGTGCCCTGATTGAAAAAGAACCTTCCTCTTGTGCCCTGAACTCAATATACCAGCCTCAAAACCAAAGATTACAACAGAAAATTCATTACAAACCATGATAAATAAGAAAAAGGAGAAAAAACCAAAAAAAATGCAAGAATCCATAATGATATTGTTCTTGATTAAGTTGCAAGGAAACCAGCTGTTTCCGGGTTCATCCACCCCTCCAGCTGACTGCCTGTGGAATTCTGACTGAATTAACCTGAAAATCGCAGTGAAACTCAGTTTGGAGGCAATTAATATCTGTCACTTCAGCCAACGTGTTGCATTTGATTTTCCAAAACACAAAACCTCACCTTGGTCGTGTTACCTGTAGATTTCTAAGGTTCAAACGCCTATTTGTTGTCTTTTTTAATTCATAATGGCTACTCTGTCCAAACTCTTGTTTGTATTGCGTCAGAATACAAAATTTGGGAAGGAAGAAGGCAAAACCAACTCAGACCCAGAAAACATTTAGGAAATTGCCGCTCAAGAAATACAAATCGGCTGAGGAACCCAAAACAATGACTGCAAGCCAGAATTGGAGCAAGCCAACAGCTTTACCCTTTTTGAAAAAGAACCTTCCTCTTGTGCCCTGAACTCCATATTGCCGCCTCAAAACCAAAGCTCACATCAGAAAATTCATTACAAACCATGATAAATTAGAGAAAAGAGAAAAAAGCTAAAGAAATACAAGAAACCATAATGATATTGGGCTTGATTTAGTCGCAAGGAAACCAGCTGTTCCCGGATTCATCCAGCCCTCCAGCTGACTGCCTGTGGATTTCTGACTGAATTAACCTGAAAATCGCAGAGAAACTCAGTTTGGAGGCAATTAACATCTGTCACCTCAGCCAAAGTGTTCCATTTGATTTTCCAAAACACAAAACCTCACCTTGGTCGTGTTTCCTGTAGATTTCTAAGCTTCAAATGCCTATTTGTTTTGTGTTTTATTTCATAATGGCTACTCTGCCCACAGTCTTGTTTGTATGGCGTCAGAATACAAAATTTCGGAAGGAAGAAGGGAAAAGCAACTGAGACCCAGAAAACATTTAGGAAATTGGCACTCAAGAAACCACAAATCGGATGAGGCACCCAAAACAATGACAGTAAGCCAGAATTGAAGCAGGCCAACAGCTTTGCCCTGTTTGAAAAAGACCATTCCTCTCGTGCCCTGAACTCAATATGCCAGCCTCAAAACCACAGCTCAAATCAGAAAATTCATTACAAACCATGATAAATAAGAAAAAGGAGAAAAAAGCCAAAGAAATGGAAGAATCCATAATGAAATCGGAGTTGATATAGTCGCAAGGAAACCGGCTGTTCCCGGATTCATCCACTGCTCCAGCTGACTGCCTGTGGAATTCTGACTGAATTAACCTGAAAATCCCAGTGAAACTCAGTTTGGAGGCAATTAATATCTGTCACCTCAGCCAAACTGTTTCATTTTATTTTCCAAAACACAAAAACTCACCTTGGTTGTGTTACCTGTAGATTTCTAAGGTTCAAACGCCTATTTGTTGTGTTTTTATTTCATAATGGCTACTCTGTCCAAACTCTTGTTTGTATTGCGTCAGAATACAACATTTGGGAAGGAAGAAAGCAAAACCAAGTCAGACCCAGAAAACATTTAGGAAATTGCCACTCAAGAAATACAAATCGGCTGAGGCACCCAAAACAATGACAGCAAGCCAGAATTGGAGCAAGCCAACAGCTTTACCCTTTTTGAAAAAGAACCTTCCTCTTGTGCCCTGAACTCCATATTGCAGCCTCAAAACCAAAGCTCACATCAGAAAATTCATTACAAACCATGATAAATTAGAGAAAAGAGAAAAAAGCCAAAGAAATACAAGAAACCATAATGATATTGGGCTTGATTTAGTCGCAAGGAAACCGGCTGTTTCCGGATTCATCCACCCCTCCAGCTGACGGCCTGTGGATTTCTGACTGAATTAACCTGAAAATCGCAGGGAAACTCAGTTTGGAGGCAATTAATATCTGTCACCTCAGCCAAAGTGTTCCATTTGATTTTCCAAAACACAAAACCTCACCTTGGTCGTGTTACCTGTAGATTTCTAAGCTTCAAACGCCTATTTGTTTTGTGTTTTATTTCATAATGGCTACTCTGCCCACAGTCTTGTTTGTATGGCGTCAGAATACAAAATTTGGGAAGGTAGAAGGGAAAAGCAACTGAGACCCAGAAAACATTTAGGAAATTGGCACTCAAGAAACCACAAATCGGCTGAGGCACCCAAAACAAAGACAGCAAGGCAGAATTGAAGCAGGCCAACAGCTGTGCCCTGCTTGAAAAAGACCATTCCTCCGGTGCCCTGAACTCCATATTGCAGCCTCAAAACCAAAGCTCACATCGGAAAATTCATTACAAACCATGATAAATAAGAAAAAGGAGAAAAAAGCCAAAGAAATGGAAGAATCCATAATGAAATCAGAGTTGATATAGTCGCAAGGAAACCGGCTATACCCGGATTCATCCACTGCTCCAGCAGACTGCCTGTGGAATTCTGACTGAATTAACCTGAAAATCGCAGTGAAACTCAGTTTGGAGGCAATTAATATCTGTCACCTCAGCCAAAGTGTTCCACTTGATTTTCCAAAACACAAAAACTCACCTTGGTCGTGTTACCTTTATATTTCTAAGCTTCAAACGCCTATTAGTTGTGTTTTTTATTTCATAATGGCTGCTCTGCCCAAACTCTTGTTTGTATGGCGTCAGAATACAAAATTTGGGAAGGAATAAGGCAAAACCAACTCGGACCCAGAAAACATTTAGGAAATTGCCGCTCAAGAAACCAAAAGTCAGCTGAGCCACCCAAAGCAATGACAGCAAGCCAGAATTAGAGCAAGCCAACAGCTGTGCCCTGTTTGAAAAAGAACCTTCCTCTTCTGCCCTGAACTCAGTATGCCAGCCTCAGAACCAAAGCTCACATCAGAAAATTCATTACAAACCATGATAAATAAGAAAAAAGGAGAAAAAAGAAAAGAAAAGCAAGAATCCATAATGATATTGGGCTTGATTCAGTCGCAAGGAAACCGGCTGTACCCGGAATCATCCACCCCTCCAGCTGACTGCCTGTGTAATTCTGACTGAATTAACCTGAAAATCGCAGTGAAACTCAGTTTGGAGGCAATTAATATCTGTCACCTCAGCCAAAGTGTTCCACTTGATTTTCCAAAACACAAAAACTCACCTTGGTCGTGTTACCTGTAGATTTCTAAGCTTCAAATGCCTATTTGTTGTGTGTTTCATTTCATAATGGCTACTCTCCCCAAACTCTTGTTTGTATGGCGTCAGAATACAAAATTTGGGAAGGAATAAGGCAAAACCAACTCGGACCCAGAAAACATTTAGGAAATTGCCGCTCAAGAAACCAAAAGTCAGCTGAGGCACCCAAAGCAATGACAGCAAGCCAGAATTAGAGCAAGCCAACAGCTGTGCCCTGTTTGAAAAAGAACCTTCCTCTTCTGCCCTGAACTCAATATGCCAGCCTCAGAACCAAAGCTCACATCAGAAAATTCATTACAACCCATGATAAATAAGAAAAAGGAGAAAAAAACAAAAGAAGAGCAAGAATCCATAATGATATTGGGCTTGATTCAGTCGCAAGGAAACCGACTGTTCCCGGAATCATCCACCCCTCCAGCTGACTGCCTGTGTAATTCTGACTGAATTAACCTGAAAATCGCAGTGAAACTCAGTTTGGAGGCAATTAATATCTGTCACCTCAGCCAAAGTGTTCCATTTGATTTTCCAAAACACAAAAACTCACCTTGGTCGTGTTACCTGTAGATTTCTAAGCTTCAAATGCCTATTTGTTGTGTGTTTCATTTCATAATGGCTACTCTCCCCAAACTCTTGTTTGTATGGCGTCAGAATACAAAATTTGGGAAGGAATAAGGCAAAACCAACTCGGACCCAGAAAACATTTAGGAAATTGCCGCTCAAGAAACCAAAAGTCAGCTTAGCCACCCAAAGCAATGACAGCAAGCCAGAATTAGAGCAAGCCAACAGCTGTGCCCTGTTTGAAAAAGAACCTTCCTCTTCTGCCCTGAACTCAATATGCCAGCCTCAGAACCAAAGCTCACATGAGAAAATTCATTACAAACCATGATAAATAAGAAAAAAGGAGAAAAAAGCAAAGAAAAGCAAGAATCCATAATGATATTGGGCTTGATTCAGTCGCAAGGAAACCGGCTGTTCCCGGAATCATCCACCCCTCCAGCTGACTGCCTGTGTAATTCTGACTGAATTAACCTGAAAATCGCAGTGAAACTCAGTTTGGAGGCAATTAATATCTGTCACCTCAGCCAAAGTGTTCCACTTGATTTTCCAAAACACAAAAACACACCTTGGTCGTGTTACCTGTAGATTTCTAAGCTTCAAATGCCTATTTGTTGTGTGTTTCATTTCATAATGGCTACTCTCCCCAAACTCTTGTTTGTATGCCCTCAGAATACAAAATTTGGGAAGGAAGAAGGCAAAACCAACTCAGACCCAGAAAACATTTAGGAAATTGCTGCTCAAGAAACCACAAATCGGCTGAAGCACCCAAAACAATGACAGCAAGCCAGAATTGAAGCAGGCCAACAGCTGTGCCCTGTTTGAAAAAGACCATTCCTCTGGTGCCCTGAACTCCATATTGCAGCCTCAAAACCAAAGCTCACATCAGAAAATTCATTACAATCCATGATAAATAAGAAAACTGAGAAAAAAGCCAAAGAAATGCAAGAATCCATAATGACATTTGGCCTGAATAGTCACAAGGAAACCGGCTGTTCCCGGATTCATCCACACCTCCTGCTGACAGCCTGTGGAATTCTGACTGAATTAACCTGAAAATCGCAGTGAAACTCAGTTTGGAGGCAATTACTATCTGTCACCTCAGCCAAAGTGTTCCATTTGATTTTCCAAAACATAAAAACTCACTTTGGTCATGTTACTGGTAGATTTTGAAGGTTTAAATGCCTATTTGTTGTGTTTTTTATTTCATAGTGGCTACTCTGCTGAAACTCTTGTTTCTATGGCATCAGAATACATAATTTGGGAAGGAAGAAGGCAAAACCAACTCAGACCCAGAAAACATTTAGGAAATTGCCACTCAAGAAACCAAAAGTCAGCTGAGGCACCCAAAACAATGATAGCAAGCCAGAATTGGAGCAAGCCAACAGCTGTACCCTGATTGAAAAAGAACCTACCTCTTCTGCCCTGAACTCAATATTGCAGCCTCAAACCAAAGCTCACATCAGAAAATTCATTACAAACCATAAAAAATAAGAAAAATGAGAAAAAAGACAAGGAAATGCAAGAATCCATAATATTGGGCTTGATTCAGTCGCAAGGAAACCAGCTGTTCCCGGATTCATCCAGCCCTCCAGCTGACTGCCTGTGGATTTCTAACTGAATTAACCTGAAAATCACAGTGAAACTCCGTTTGGAGGCAATTACTATCTGTCACCTCAGCCAAAGTGTTCCATTTCATTTTCCAAACACAAAAACTCACCGTGGTCATGTTACCTGTAGATTTCTAAGCTTCAAACGCCTATTTGTTGTGTTTTTTATTTCATAATGGCTATTCTGCCCAAACTCTTGTTTGTATGGCAGCAGAAAAGAAAATTTGGATACGAAGACGGTAAAACCAACTCAGACCCAGAAAACATTTAAAAAATTGCCGCTCAAGAAACCAAAATCAGCTGAGGCACCCAAAACAATGAAGGCAAGCCAGAATTGGAGCAAGCCACAGCTGTACCCTGTTTAAAATGACCATACTTCCAGTGCCATGAACTCCATACTGCAGCCTCAAAACCAAAGCTCACATCAGAAAATTCATTTAAACCATGATAAATAAGAAAGATGAGAAAAAAGCCAAAGAAATGCAAGAATTCATAATGATATTGGGCTTGATTCAGTCGCAAGGAAACCGGCTGTTCCCAGATTCATCCGCCCCTCCAGCTGACTGCCTGTGCAATTCTGACTGAAGTAACCTGAAAATCGCAGTGAAACTCAGTTTGGAGGCAATTAATATCTGTCACCTCAGCCAAAGTGTTCCATTTGATTTTCCAAAACACAAAAACTCCCCTTGGTCATGTTACCTGTAGATTTATAAGCTTCAATATCCTATTTGCTGTGTTTTTTATGTCATAATGGCTACTCTCCCCAAACTCTTGTTTGTAGAAATCAGAATACAAAATTTGGAAAGGTAGAAGGCATAACCAACTCAGACGCAGAAAACATGTAGGAAATTGCAGCTCAGGAAACCACAAATCGGCTGAGGCTCAAAACAATGACAGCAAGCCAGAATTGGAGCAGGCCAACAGCTTTGCCCTGTTTAAAAGGTCCATTCCCCCGGTGCCCTGAACTCCATATTGCAGCCTCAAAACCAAAGCTGACATCAGAAAATTCATTACAACCCATGATAAATAAGAAAAAGGAGAAAAAAGCCAAAGAAATGCAAGAATCAATAATGATATTGGGCTTGATTTAGTTGCAAGGAAACTGGCTGTTCCCGGATTCATCCACCCCTCCAGCTGACTGCCTGTGGAATTCTGACTGAATTCACCTGAATATCGCAGTGAAACTCAGTTTGGAGGCAATTAGTATCTGTCACCTCAGCCAAAGTGTTCCATTTTTTTTTCCAAAACACAAAAACTCACCTTGGTAATGTTACCTGTAGATTTCTAAGCTTCAAATGCCTATTTGTTGTGGTTTTTATTTCATAATTGCTACTCTGTCCAAACTCTTGTTTGTGTTGCCTCAGAATACAAAATTAGGGAAGGAAGAAGGCAAAACCAACTCAGACCCAGAAAACATTTAGGAAATTGCCGCTCAAGAAACCACAAATTAGCTGAGGTATCGAAAACAATGACAGCAAGTCAGAATTGGAGCAAGACAACAGCTATGCCCTGATTGAAATAGAACCTTCCTCTTGTGCCATGAACTCCATATTGCAGCCTCAAAACCAAAGCTCACATCAGAAAATTCATTACAAACCATAAAATATAAGAAAAATGATAAAAAAGCCAAAGAAATGGAAGAATCCATAATGATATTGGGCTTGATTTAGTCGCAAGGAAAGTGGCTGTTCCCAGATACATCCACCCCTCCAGCTGACAGCCTGTGGAATTCTGAGTGAATTAACCGGAGAAACACAGTGAAACTCAGTTTGGAGGCCATTAATATCTGTCACCTCAGCCAAAGTGTTCCATTTGATTTTCCAAAACACAAAACCTCACCTTGGTCGTGTTACCTGTAGATTTCAAAGCTTCAAATGCCTATTTGTTGTGTTTTTATTTCATAATGGCTACTCTCCCCAAACTCTTGTTTGTATGGCATCAGAGTACAACATTTGGGAAGGAAGAAGGCAAACCCAATTCAGACCCAGAAAACATTTAGGAAATTGCCGCTCAAGAAACTAAAAGTCAGCTGAGGCACCCAAAACAATGACAGCAAGCCAGAAGTGTAGCAGGCCAACAGCTGTGCCCTGTTTGAAAAAGACCATTCCTCCGTTACCCTGAACTCCATATTGCAGCCTCAAAACCAAAGCTCACATCAGAAAATTCATTACAAACCATGATGAATAATGGAAATGTGAAAAAGCCAAAGAAATGCAAGAGTCCTTTGTGATACTTGGCGGGATTAGACAAAAGGAACCTGGCTGTTTCCAGATTCATCCCCCCATCCACAGACTGACTTTGGACTTCTGATTGAATTCACCTCAAAATCCCACTCACATTCAATTTGGATGAATTAGTATCTCTCCCCTCAGCAGAAGGGTTCCATATCATTTTCCAAACCACAGAAACTCATCTTGGTCATGTTGCCTGTAGATTTCTAATCCTGAAAGGCCAATTTGCTGTGTTTTTTGTTTTCTTTCATAATGGCTACTCTGTCGACAATCTTGCTTGTATTGCATGAGAATACACAATTTGGGTATGAAGAAGGGAAAACCAACTCAGACCCAGAAAATATTCAGCAAACTGACCCTCAAGAAACCAAAAGTCAGCTGAGGCACCCAACAATGACAGCAAGCCAGAATTGGAGCAAGCCAACAACTGTGCCCCAATTGAAAAAGAACCATTCTCTTGTGCCATGAACTCCATATTGCAGCCTCAAAACCAAAGCTCACATCAGAAAATTCATTACAAACCATGATAAATAAGGGAAATGAGAAAAAGCCAAAGAAATGCAAGAGTCCTTTGTGATATTTGGCTGGATTTAGACACAAGGAAACTGGCTGTTTCAGGATTCATCCCACCCTTAAACAGACTGACTTTGGAATTCTGATTGAATTCACCTCAAAATTGCACTCACACTCAATTTGGAGGAAATTAGTATCTGTCCCCTCGGCAGAAGGAGTCCAAGTCATTTTCCAAAACACAGAAACTCATCTTGATTGTGTTGCCTGTACAGTTCTAAACATGAAAGGCCAATTTGCTGTGTTTTTTTTTTTTTTCTTTCATAATGGCTACTCTGTCCAAAATCTTGCTTGTATTGCATCAGAATACAAAATTTGGGAAGGCAGAAGGCAAAACCAACTCAGACCCCAAAAACATTTAGGAAATTGCCACACAAGAAACCACAAATCAGCTGAGGCACCCAAAACAATGACAGCAAGCCAGATTTGGAGCAGGCCAACAGCTGTGCCCTGATTGAAAAAGAACCTTCCTCTTGTGCCCTGAACTGAATATGCCAGCTTAAAACCAAAGCTCACATCAGAAAACTCATTACAAACCATGATACATAAGAAAAATGAGAAAAAAGCCAAAGAAACGCAAGAATCCATAATGATATTGGGCTTGATTTAGTCAAAAGGAAACCGGCTATTCCCAGATTCATCCACCCCTCCAGCTGACTGCCTGTGGAATTCTGACGGAATTATCCGGAAAATCGCAGGGAAACTCAGTTTGGAGGCAATTAATATCTGTCACCTCAGCCAAAGTGTCCCATTTTATTTTCCAAAACACAAAAACTCACCTTGGTCGTATTACCTGTGGATTTCTAAGCTTCAAACGCCTATTTATTGTGTTTTTTTTTTTATGGCAAAATGGCAAGTCTGTCCAAACTCTTTTTTGTATTGGGTCAGAATACAAAATTTTGAAAGGAAGAAGGAAAACCAACTCAGACGAACAAAACATTTAGGAAATTGATGCTCAAGAAACCTCAAATCGGCGGAGGCAACCAAAACAATGACAGTAAGCCAGAATTGGAGTAACCCAGCAGCTGTGCCCTGATTGAATAAGAACCTTCCTCTTGTGCCCTGAACTCCATATGCCAGCCTCAAAACCGAAACTCACATCAGAAAATTCATTACAAACCATGATAAATCAGAAAAATGAGACAAAAGCCAAAGAAATGCAAGAATCCATAATGATGTTGGGCTGGATTTAGTTTCAAGGAAACCGGCTGTTCCCAGATTCATCCACCCCTCCAGCTGACTGCCTGTGGAATTCTGACTGAATTAACCGGAAAATCGCAGGGAAACTTAGTTTGGAGGCAATTAATATATGTCACCTCAGCCAAACTGTTCCATTTGATTTTCCAAAACACAAAAACTCACCTTAGTCATGTTACCTCTGGATTTCTAAGCTTCAAAACCTATTTGTTGTGTTTTTTATTTCATAATGGCCACTCTGCCCAAACTCTTGTTTGTATTGCATCAGAATACAATATTTGGGAAGGAAGAAGGCAAAACCAACTCAGACCCAGAAAACTTTTAAGAAATTGCGGCTCAAAAAACCTCAAATTGGCGGAGGCACCCAAAACAATGACAGCAAGCCAGAATTGGAGCAGGCCAACAGCTGTGGTCTGTTTGAAAAAGACCGTTCCCCCGGTGCCCTGAACTCCATATTACAGCCTCAAAACCAAAGCTGACATCAGAAAATTCATTACAAACCATGATAAATAAGAAAAATGAGAAAAAAGCCAAAGAAATCAAGAATCCATAATGATATTGGGCTTCATTTAGTCGCAGGAAAACGGGCTGTTCCCGGATTCATCCACCCCTCCTGCTGACTGCCTGTGGAATTCTGACTGAATTAACCTGAAAATCGCAGTGAAACTCAGTTTGGAGGCAATTAATATCTGTCACCTCAGCCAAAGTGTTCCATTTTATTTTCCAAAACACAAAAACTCACCTTTGTTGTGTTACCTGTAGATTTCTAAGTTTCAAAAGCCTATTTGTGGTGTTTTTTATTTCATAATGGCTACCCTGCCGAAACTCTTGTTTGCATGGCGTCAGAATACAAAATTTGGGAAGGAAGAAGGCAAAACCAACTCAGACCCCGAAAACATTTAGGAAATTGCCGCTCAAGAAACCACAAATCGGCTGAGGCACTCAAAACAATGACAGCAAGCCAGAATTGGTGCAGGAAACAGCTGTGCCCTGTTTGAAAAAGACCATTCCTCAGGTGCCCTGAACTCCATATTGCAGCCTCAAAACCAAAGCTCACATCAGAAAATTCATTACAAAGCATGCTATATCAGAAAAAGGAGAAAAAAGCCAAAGAAATGCAAGAATCAAGAATGATATTGGGCTTGATTTAGTCGCAAGGAAACCGGCTGTTCCCGGATTCATCCACACCTCCAGCTGACTGCCTGTGGATCTACCTGAATTCACCTGAAAATCGCAGTGAAACTCAGTTTGGAGGCAATTAATATCTGTCACCTCAACAAAGTGTTCCATTTTATTTTCCAAAACACAAAAACTCACCTTGCTCGTGTTACCTATGGATTTATAAGCTTCAAAACCTATTTGTTGTGATTTTATTGCATAATGGCTACTCTCCCCAAACTCTTGTTTGTATGGCGTCAGAATACAAAATTTGGGAAGGAAGAAGGCAAAACCAACTCAGACCCAGAAAACCTTTAGGAAATTGTCGCTCAAAAGACCAATAATCGGCTGAGGCACCCAAAACAATGACAGCAAGGCAGAATAGGAGCAAGTCAACAGCTGTGCCCTTTTTGAAAAATAACCTTCCTCCGGTGCCCTGAACTCCATATTGCAGCCTCAAAACCAAAGCTCACATCAGAAAATTCATTACAAACCATGATAAATAAGAAAAATGAGACAAAAGCCAAAGAAATGCAAGAATCCATAATGATATTGGGCTTGATTTAGTCGCAAGGAAATTGGCTGTTCCCAGATTCATCCACCCCTCCAGCTGATGCCTGTGGAATTATGACTGAATTAACAGGAAAATCGCAGTGAACCTCAGTTTGGAAGCAATTAATATCTGTCACCTCAGCCAAAGTGTTCCATTTGATTTTTCAAAGCACAAAAACTCACCTTGGTGGTGAACCTGTAGATTTCTAAGCTTCAAACGCCTATTTGTTGTGTTTTTATTTCATAATCGCTACTCTGTCTGAACTCATGTTTGTATTGCGTCACAATACAAAATTTGGGAAGGAAGAAGGTAAAAACCTCTCAGACACAGAAAACATTTAGGAAATTGCCGCTCAAGAAACCAAAAGTCAGCTGAGGCACCCAAAACAATGACAGCAAGGCAGACTTGGAGCAAGTCAACAGCTGTGCCCTTTTTGAAAAAGACCATTCCTCCGGTGCCCTGAACTCCATATTGCAGATTCAAAACCAAAGCTCACATCAGAAAATTCATTACAAACCATGATAAATAAGAAAAATGAGAAAAAAGCCAAAGAAATGCTAGAATCCATAATGATATTGGGCTTGATTTAGTCGCAAGGAAATTGGCTGTTCCCAGATTCATCCACCCCTCCAGCTGACTGCCTGTGGAATTCTGACTGAATTAACCTGAAAATCGCAGTGAACCTCAGTTTGGAGGCAATTAATATCTGTCACCTCAGCCAAAGTGTTCCATTTTATTTTCCAAAATCAAAAACTCACCTTGGTCTCGTTACGAGTAGACTTATAAGCTTCAAACGCCTATTTGTTGTGTTTTTTATTTCATAATGACTACTCTGTCCAAACTCTTGTTTGTATTCCATCAGAATACAATATTTGGGAAGGACAAGGCAAAACCAACTCAGACCCTGAAAACATTAAGACATTGTGGCTCAAGAATCCAAAAGTCAGCTGAGGCTCCCAAAACAATGACAGCAAGCCAGAATTGGAGCAAGCCAACATCTGTACCCTGTTTGAAAAAGACCATTCCTCAGGTGCCCTGAACTCAATATTGCAACCTCAAAACCAAAGCTCACATCAGAAAATTCATTACAAACCATGATAAATAAGAAAAAGGAGAAAAAAGCCAAAGAAATGCAAGAATCAAGAATGATATTGGGCTTGATTTAGTCGCAAGGAAACCGGCTGTTCCCGGATTCATCCACACCTCCAGCTGACTGCCTGTGGACTTCTGACTGAATTCACCTGAAAATCGCAGTGAAACTCAGTTTGGAGGCTATTAATATCTGTCACCTCAACAAAGTGTTCCATTTTATTTTCCAAAACACAAAAACTCACCTTGGTCGTGTTACCTGTATTTTTCTAAGCTTCAAACGCCTTTTTGTTGTGTTTTTTATTTCATAATGGCTACTCCGCCCAAACTCTTTTTTGTATTGCGTCAGAATACAACATTTGGGAAGGAAGAAGGCAAAACCAACTCAGACCCAGAAAACCTTTAGGAAATTGCCGCTCAAGAAACCACAAATCGGCTGAGGCACTCAAATCAATGACAGCAAGCCAGAATTGGAGCAGCACAACAGCTGTGCCCTGTTTGAAAAAGACCATACCTCTGGTGCCCTGAACGCCATATTACAGCCGCAAAACCAAAGCTGACATCACAAAATTCATTACAAACCATGATAAATAAGAAAAATGAGAAAAAAGCCAAAGAAACGCAAGAATCCATAATGACATTGGGCTTGATTTAGTCGCAAGGAAACCAGCTGTTCCCGGATTCATCCACCCCTCCAGCTGACTGCCTGTGTAATTCTGACTGAATTAACCTGAAAATCGCAGTGAAACTCAGTTTGGAGGCAATTAATATCTGTCACCTCAGCCAAAGTGTTCCATTTCATTTTCCAGAACACAAAAACGCACCTTGGTCGTGTTACCTGTAGATTTCTAAGCTTCTAACACCTATTTGTTGTGTTTTTTATTTCATAATGGCTGCTCTGTCCAAACTCTTGTTTGTAATGCGACAGAATACAAAATTTGGGAAGGAAGAAGGCAAAACCAACTCAGACCCAGAAAACATTTAGGAAATTGCCACTCAACAAACCAAAATTGAGCTGAGGCATGCAAAACAATGACAGCAAGCCAGAATTGGAGCAAGCCAAGAGCTGTGCCCTGTTTTAAAAAAAAAAAACCTTCCTCTTGTGCCCTAAACTCCATATTGCAGCCTCAAAACCAAATCTCACATCAGAAAATTCATTACAAAGCAGGATAAATCAAAAAATGAGAAAAATGCCAAAGAAATACAGGAGACCTTTCTGATATTGGGCTGGATTTAGTCGCAAGGAAACCGGCTGCTCCCAGATTCATCCACCCCTCCTGCTGACTGCCTGTGGAATTCTCACTGAATTAACCTGAAAATCGCAGTTAAACTCAGTTTGGAGGCCATTAATATCTGTGACCTCAACAAAGTGTTCCATTTTATTTTCCAAAACACAAATACTCACCTTGGTCGTGTTTCGAGTAGACTTATAAGCTTCAAACGCCTATTTGTTGTGTTTTTTATTTCATAATGACTGCTCTGTCCAAACTCTTGTTTGTATTCCATCAGAATACAAAATATGGGAAGGAAGAAGGCAAAACCAACTCAGACCCTGAAAATTTTAGGACATTGTGGCTCAAGAAACCACAAATCGGCTGAGGCACCCAAAACAATGACAGCAAGCCAGAATTGGAGCAAGCCAACATCTGTAACCTGTTTGAAAAAGACCATTCCTCCGGTGCCCTGAACGCCATATTGCCGCCTCAAAACCAAAGCTCACATCAGAAAATTTATTACAAACCATGATAAATAAGAAAAAGGAGAAAAAAGCCAAAGAAATGCAAGAATCCATAATGATATTGGGCTTGATTTAGTCGCAAGGAAACCAGCTGTTCCCGGATTCATCCACCCCTCCAGCTGACTGCCTGTGGAATTCTGACTGAATTAACCTGAAAATCGCAGTGAAACTCAGTTTGGAGGCAATTAATATCTGTCACCTCAGCCAAAGTGTTCCACTTTATTTTCCAAAACACAAAACTTCACTTTGGTCATGTTACCTGTAGATTTCTAAGCTTCAAACGCCTTTTTGTTGTGTTTTTTATTTCCTAATGGCTACTCTGCTGAAACTCTTGTTTGTATTGCGTCAGAATACAAATTTGGGAAGGAAGAAGGCAAAACCAACTCAGACCCAGAAAACCTTTAGGAAATTGCCGCTCAAGAAACCACAAATCGGCTGAGGCACTCAAAATAATGACAGCAAGCCAGAATTGGAGCAGCACAACAGCTGTGCCCTGTTTGAAAAAGACGATACCTCTGGTGCCCTGAACTCCATATTGCAGACTCAAAACCAAAGCTGACATCAGAAAATTCATTACAAAGCATGATAAATAAGAAAAATGAGAAAAAAGCCAAAGAAATGCAAGAATCCATAATGACATTGGGCTTGATTCAGTCGCAAGGAAACGGGCTGTTCCCGGATTCATCCACCCCTCCAGCTGACTGCCTGTGGAATTCTGACTGAATTCACCTGAAAATCGCAGTGAAACTCAGTTTGGAGGCAATTAGTATCTGTCACCTCAGCCAAAGTGTTCCATTTGATTTTCCAAAACACAAAAACTCACCTTGGTCGTGTTACCTGTAGATTTCTAAGCTTCAAACGCCTATTTGTTGTGTTTTTTATTTCATAATGGCTACTCTGCCCAAACTTTTGTTTCTATTGCGTCAGATTACAAAATTTGGGAAGGAAGAAGGCAAAACCAACTCAGACCCAGAAAACATTTAGGAAATTGCCGCTCAAGCAACAAAGGGCCGCTGAGGAACCCAAAACTTTGAAAGCAAGGCAGAATTGGAGCAAGCCAACAGCTGTGCCCTGATTGAAAAAGACCATTCCTCCGGTGTCCTGAACTCGATATTGCAACCTCAAAACCAAACCTCAGATCAGAAAATTCATTACAAACCATGATAAATAAGAAAAATCAGAAAAAATCCAAAGAAATGCAGGAGTTCTTAGTGATATTGGGCTTGATTTATTCCCTTGTTAATGGCTGTTTCCAGATTCTTCTATACCTCCCAACTGAGTGTCTGTGGTTTCTGCTGAATTAAAATGAAATTCGCTGTGAAACTCGGTTTGGAGGCAATTAATATCTGTCACCTCAGCAAAAGTGTTCCATGTCTTTTTTCAAAACACAAAATCTCACCTTGGTCGTGTTACCTGTAGCTTTCAAAAGCCTATTTGATGTGTTTTTTATTTCATAATGTCTATTCTGTCCAAACTCTTGTTTGTATTGCGTCACAATACAAAATTTGGGAAGGAAGAGGACAAAACCATCTGAGACTCAGAAAACGTTTAGGAAATTGCCACTCAAGAAACCTCAAATCGGCGGAGGCACCCAAAACAATGACAGCAAGCCAGAATTGGAGCAAGCCAGCAGCTGTGCCCTGATTGAAAAAGACCATTCCTCCGGTGCCCTGATCTCCATATTGCAGCCTCAAAACCAAAGCTCACATCAGAAAATTCATTACAAACCTTCATACATAAGAAAAATGAGAAAATACCCAAAAATGCAAGAATCCAGAATGATATTGGGCTGGATTTGTTCGCAAGGAAACCGGCTGTTCCCGGATTCATCCAACCCTGCAGCTGACTGCCTGTGGAATTCTGACTGAATTAACCTGAAAATCGCAGTGAAACTCAGTTTGGAAGCAATTAATAACTGTCACCTCAGCTAAAGTGTTCCACTTTATTTTCTAAAACACAAAAACTCACCTCAGTCGTGTTACCTGTAGATTTCTAAGCTTCAAACGCCTATTTGTTGTGTTTTTTGTTTCATAATGGCTACTCTGCACAAACTCCTGTTTGTATTTGGGCAGAATACAAATATTGGGAAGGAAGAAAGCAAAACCAACTCAGACCCAGAAAACATTTAGGAAATTGCCGCTCAAGCAACAAAGGGCCGCTGAGGAACCCAAAACTTTGAAAGCAAGACAGAATTGGAGCAAGCCAACAGCTGTGCCCTGATTGAAAAAGACCATTCCTCCGGTGTCCTGAACTCGATATTGCAACCTCAAAACCAAACCTCAGATCAGAAAATTCATTACAAACCAAGATAAAAAAGAAAAATCAGAAAAAATCCAAAGAAATGCAGGAGTTCTTAGTGATATTGGGCTTGATTTATTCCCTTGTTAATGGCTGTTTCCAGATTCTTCTACACCTCCCAGCTGAGTGTCTGTGGTTTCTGACTGAATTAAAATGAAATTCGCTGTGAAACTCGGTTTGGAGGCAATTAATATCTGTCACCTCAGCAAAAGTGTTCCATGTCTTTTTACAAAACACAAAATCTCACCTTGGTCGTGTTACCTGTAGCTTTCAAAAGCCTATTTGATGTGTTTTTTATTTCATAATGTCTACTCTGTCCAAAGTCTTGTTTGTATGCCATCAGAAAAGAAAATTTGGGAAGGAAGACGGCAAAACCAACTCAGACCCAGAAAACATTTAGGAAATTGCCACTCAAGAAACCAAAAGTCAGCTGAGGCACCCAAATAAATGGCAGCAAGCCAGAAGTGGAGCAAGCCAACAGCTGTGCCCTGATTGAAAAAGAACCATCCTCTTGTGCCCTGAACTCAATATGCCAACCTCAAAAACAAAGCGCACATCAGAAAATTCATTACAAACCATCATACATAACAAAAATGAGAAAAAAGCCAAAGAAATGCAAGAATCCATAATGATATTGGGATTGATTTAGTCGTAAGGAATCCGGCTATTCCTGGATTCGTCGACCCCTCGAGGTGACTGCCTGTGCAATTCTCACTGAATTAACCTGAAAATCATGGGGAAACTCAGTTTGGAGGCAATTAATATATGTCACCTGAGCCAAAGTGTTCCATTTTATTTTCCAAAACACAAAAAATCACCTTGGTCGTGTTACCTGTAGATTTCTAAGCTTCAAACGCCTATTTGTTGTGTTTTTTATTTCATAATGGCTACTCTGTCCAAACTCTTGTTTGTATTGAGTCAGAATAAAAAATTTGGGAATAAGAAGAAAAAACCGTGTCAGACCCAGAAAACATTTAGGAAATTGCCACTCAAGAAACCTCAAATTTGCTGAGGCACCCAAAACAATGACAGCAAGCCACAATTAGAGCAAGCCAACAGCTGTGCCCTGATTGAAAAAGAACATTTCTCTTGTGCCCGGAAGTTCTTATTGCAGCCTCAAATCCAAAGCTCACATCAAAAATTCATTACCAACCATGATAAATAAGAAAAAAGAGAAAAAAGCCAAAGAAATGCAAGAATCCATAATGATATTGGGCTTGATTTAGTCGTAAGAAATCCGGCTAGTCCTGGATTCATCCACCCCTCCAGGTGACTGCCTGTGCAATTCTCACTGAATTAACCTGAAAATCACAGTGAAACTCAGTTTGGAGGCAATTAATATCTGTCACCTCAGCCAAAGTGTTCCATTTTATTTTCCAAAACACAAAATCTCACCTTGGTGGTGTTACCTGTAGATTTCTAAGCTTCAAACGCCTATGTGTTGTGTTTTTTATTTCATAATGGCTACTCTGTCCAAACCCTAGTTTATATTGCGTCAGAATACAAAATTTGGGAAGGAAGAAGGAAAAACCAACTCCGACCAAGAAAACATTTAGGAAATTGCCGCTCAAGAAACCAAAAGTCAGCTGAGGCACCCAAAACAAGGACAGCAAGCCAGAATTGGAGCAAGCCAACAGCTGTGCCCTGATTGAAAAAGAACCTTCCTCTTGTGCCCTGAACTCAATATGCCAGCCTCAAAACCAAAGCTCACATCAGAAAATTCATTACAAACCATGATAAATAAGAAAAATGAGAAAAAAGCCAAAGAAATGCAGGAGTTCTTAGTGATATTGGGCTTCATTTATTCCCATGTAAACTGCTGTTTCCAGATTCTTCCACACCTCCCAGCTGAGTGAATGTGTATTCTGACTGAATTAACCTGGAAATCGCAGTGAAACTCACTTTGGAGGGAATTAGAAATTGTCCCCTCAGCAGAAGTGTTCCATGACACTTTCTAAAACACAAAAACTCACCTTGGTCGTGTTACCTATCGATTTCTAAGCTTCAAATGCGTAATGTTGTGTTTTTAATTTCATAATGGCTACTCTGTCCAAACTCTTGTTTGTATTGCGTCAGAAAATTTGGGAAGGAAGAAGGCAAAACCAACTCAGACCCAGAAAACATTCAGAAAATGTGGATCAAAAAACAACAACGCTGAGGCACCCAAAACCTTTAAAGCAAGACAGAATTGTAGCAAACCAATAGCTGTGCCCTGATTGAAAAAGAACCTTCCTCTTGTGCCCTGAACCCAATATGCCAGCATCAAAACCAAAGCTCACATCAGAAAATTCATTACAAACCATGATAAAAAGAAAAATGAGAAAATAGCCAAGGAAATGCAAGAATCCATAATGATATTGGGCTTGATTCAGTCACAACGAAACCGGATGTTCCCAGATCCATCCACCCTTCCAGCTGACTGCCTGTGGACTTCTGAATGAATTAACCTGAAAATCGCAGTGAAACTCAGTTTGGAGACTATTAATATCTGTCACCTCAGCCAAAGTGTTCCATTTTATTTTCCAAAACACAAAAACTCACCTTAGTCGTGTTACCTGTAGATTTCTAAGCTTCCAACGCCTATTTGTTGTGCTTTTAATTTCATAATGGCTACTCTGCCTAAACTCTTGTTTATATTTCTTCAGAATACAAAATTTGGGAAGGAAGAAGGCAAAACCAACTCAGACCCAGAAAACATTTAGGAAATTGCCGCTCAAGTAACCAAAAGTCAGCTGAGGCACCCAAAACAAGGACAGCAAGCCAGAATTGGAGCAAGCCAACAGCTGTGCCCTGATTGAAAAAGAACCTTCCTCTTGTGCCCTGAACTCAATATGCCAGCCTCAAAACTAAAGCTCACATCAGAAATTTCATTACAAACCATGATAAATAAGGGAAATCTGAGAAAGCCAAAGAAATGCAAGAGTCCTTTGTGATATTTGGCTGGATTTAGACAGAAGGAAACTGGCTGTTTAAAGATTCATCCCCCCCTTCCACAGACTGAGTTTGGAATTCTGACTCAATTCACCTCAAAATCGCACTCACACTCAATTTGGAGGGAATTACTATCTGTCCCCTCAGCAGAAGTGTTCCATGTCATTTTCCAAAACACAGAAACTCATCTTGCTCATGTTGCCTGTAGATTTCTAATCCTGAAAGGGTAATTTGGTGTGTTTTTTTTTCTTTCATAATGGCTACTCTGTCCAAAATCTTGCTTGTATTGCATCACAATACAAAATTTGGGAATAAGAAGGCAAAACCGACTCAGACCCAGAAAACATTTAGGAAATTGCTGCTCAAGAAACCTCAAATCGGCTGGGGCACCTAAACCAATGACAGCAAGCCAGAATTGGAGCAAGCCAACAGCTGTGCCCTGATTGAAAAAGAACCTTCCTCTTGTGCCCTGAACTCAATATACCAGCCTCAAAACCAAAGCTCACATCAGAAAATTCATTACAAACCATGATAAATAAGAAAAAAGAGAAAAAAGCCAAAGAAATGCAGGAGTTCTTAGTAATATTGGGCTTGATTTATTGCCATGTAAACGGCTGTTTCCAGATTCATCCGCACCTCCCAGCTGAGTATCTGTGGTTTCTGACTGAATTAACCTGAATATCGCAGTGAAACTCGGTTTGGAGGCAATTAATATCTGTCACCTCAGCCAAAGTGTTTCATTTTATCTTCCAAAACTCAAAAACTCACCTTAGTCTTCTTACCTGTAGATTTCAAAACTTCAAATGCCTATTTGTTTTGTTTTTTATTTCATAATGGCTACTCTGCCCAAGCTCTTGTTTGTATTGCGTCAGAATACAAAATTTGGCAAGGAAGAAGGCAAAACCGACTCAGACCCAGAAAACATTTAGGAAATTGGCACTCAAGAATGCAAAAGTCAGCGGAGGAACCTACAACAATGACAGCAAGCCAGAATTGGAGCAAGCCAACAGCTGTGCCCTGATTGAAAAAGAACCTTCCTCTTGTGCCCTGAACTCAATATGCCAGACTCAAAACCAAAGCTCACATCAGAAAATTCATTACAAACCATGATAAATAAGAAAAATGAGAAAAAAGCCAAAGAAATGCAGGAGTTCTTAGTAATATTGGGCTTGATTTATTGCCATGTAAACGGCTGTTTCCAGATTCATCCACACCTCCCAGCTGAGTGTCTGTGGTTTCTGACTGAATTAACCTGAAAATCGCAGTGAAACTCGGTTTGGAGGCAATTAATATCTGTCACCTCAGCCAAAGTGTTCCATTTTATTTTCCAAAACTCAAAAACTCACCTTAGTCTTCTTACCTGTAGATTTCTAAGCTTCAAATGCCTATTTGTTGTGTTTTTTATTTCATCATTGCTACTCTGTCCAAACTCTTGTTTGTATTGCGTCAGAATACAAAATTTGGGAATAAGAAGGAAAAACCGTGTCAGACCCAGAAAACATTTAGGAAATTGCCACTCAAGAAACCAAAAGTCAGCTGAGGAACCCACAACAATGACAGCAAGCCAGAATTGGAGAAAGCCAACAGCTGTGCCCTGATTGAAAGAGAACTTTCCTCTTGTGCCCTGAACTCAATATGCCAGCCTCAAAAGCAAAGCTCACATCAGAAAATTCATTACAAACCATGATAAATAAGAAAAATGAGAAAAAAGCCAAAGAAATGCAGGAGTTCTTAGGGATATTGGGCTTGAATTATGGCCATGTAAACGGCTGTTTCCAGATTCATCCACACCTCCCAACTGAGTGTCTTTGGTTTCTGAATGAATTAACAAAAAAATCGCAGTGAAACTCGGTTTTGGAGGCAATTAATATCTGTCACCTCAGCCAGAGTGTTCAATTTTACTTTCGAAAACACAAAAACTTACCTTGCTCGTGTTACCTGTACATATATAAGCTTCAAACGCATATTTGTTGTGTTTTTTATTTCATAATGGCTACTCTGTCCAAACTCTTGTTTGTATTACGTCAGAATACAAAATTTGGAAAGGAAGAAGGCAAAACCAACTCAGACCCAGAAAACATGTAGGAAATTGCCGCTAAAGAAACCAAAAACAGCTGAGGCACGCAAAACAATGACAGCAAGCCAGAATTGCAACAAGCCAACAGCTGTGTCCTGTTTGAAAAAGACCATTGATCCGGTGCACTGAACTCAATATGCCAGCCTCAAAACCAAAGCTCACATCAGAAAATTCATTACAAACCATGATAAATCAGAAAAATGAGACAAAAGCCAAAGAAATGCACGAGTTCTTAGTGATATTTGGCTGGATTTAGACACAAGGAAACTGGCTGTTTAAAGATTCATCCCCCCCTTCCACTGACTGACTTTGGAATTCTGATTGATTTCACCTCAAAATTGCACTCACACTCAATTTGGAGGGAATTAGAATCTGTACCCTCAGCAGAAGGGTTCCATGTCATTTTCCAAAACACAGAAACTAATCTTGATCACGTTGCCAGTAGATTTCTAATCCTGAAAGGGCAATTTCTGTGTTTTTTTTTTTTTTCTTTCATTATGGCTACTCTGTCCAAATCTTGCTTGTATTGCATCAGAATACAAAATATGGGAATAAGAAGGCAAAACCGACTCAGACCCAGAAAACATTAAGGAAATTGCCGCTCAAGAAACCACAAATCGGCTGAGGTTCCCAAAACAATGACAGCAAGCCAGAATTGGAGCAAGCCAACAGCTGTGCCCTGATTGAAAAAGAACCTTCCTCTTGTGCCCTGAACTCAATATGCCAGCCTCAAAACCAAAGCTCACATCAGAAAATTCATTACAAATCATCATAAATAAGAAAAAAGAGAAAAAAGCCAAAGAAATGCAAGAATCCATAATCATAGTGGCTTGAATTAGTTGCAAGGAAACCGGCTGTTCCCGGATTCATCCACCCCTCCAGCTGACAGCCTGTGGAATTCTGACTGAATTAACCTGAAAATCGCAGTAAGACTCAGTTTGGAGGCAATAATATCAGTCACCTCAGCCAAAGTGTTCCATTTGATTCTCCAAATCACAAAAACTCACCTTGGTCGTGTTACCCTTAGATTCATTAGCTTCAAACGCTAATTTGTTGTTGTTTTTTTTTTTTATTTCATGATGGCTACTCTGTCCAAACTCTTGTTTGTATTGCGTCAGAATACAAAATGTGGGAAGGAAGAAGGGAAAACCAACTCAGACCCAGAAAACATTTAGGAAATTGCCGCTCAAGAAACCACAAATCGGCTGAGGCACCCAAAACCTTGAAAGCAAGACAGAATTGGAGCAAGCCAACAGCTGTGCCCTGATTGAACAAGACCATTAATCCAGTGCCCTGAACTCCATATTCCATCCTCAAAACCAAAGCTCACATCAGAAAATTCATTAGAAACCATGATAAATAAGGGAAATCTGAGAAAGCCAAAGAAATTCAAGAGTCCTTTTTGGTATTTGGCTGGATTTAGACACAAAGAAATTGGCTGTTTCCGGATTCATCCCCCCCTTCCACAGACAGACTTTGGAATTCTGATTGAATTCACCTCAAAATCGCACTCACACTCAATTTGGAGGGAATTAGAATCTGTCCCCTCAGCAGAAGTGTTCCATGTCATTTTCCAAAACACAGAAACTCATCTTGGTCGTGTTGCCTATAGATTTCTAATCCTGAAAGGGCAATTTGCTGTGTTTTTTTTTTTCTTTCATAATGGCTACTCTGTCCAAATCTTGCTTATGTTGCATCAGAATACAAAATTTGGGAATAAGAAGGCAAATCCGACTCAGACCTAGAAAACATTTAGGAAATTGCAACACAAGAATCCACAAATCAGCTGAGGCACCCAAAACAATGAGAGCAAGCAGAATTGCAGCAAGACAACAGCTGTGCCCTGATTGAAAAAGAACCTCCCTCTTGTGCACAAAAATTCAATATGCCAGCCTCAAAACCAAAGCTCACATCAGAAAATTCATTACAAACCATGATAAATAAGGGAAATCTGAGAAAGCCAAAGAAATTCAAGAGTCCTTTGTGGTATTTGGCTGGATTTAGACACAAAGAAACTGGTTGTTTCCAGATTCATCCCCCCCTTCCACAGACAGACTTTGGAATTCTGATTGAATTCACCTCAAAATCGCACTCACACTCAATTTGGAGGGAATTAGAATCTGTCCCCTCAGCAGAAGTGTTCCATGTCATTTTCCAAAACACAGAAACTCATCTTGGTCGAGTTGCCTGTAGATTTCTAATCCTGAAAGGGCAATTTGCTGTGTTTTTTTTTTTTTTCTTTCATAATGGCTACTCTGCCAAAATCTTGCTTGTATTGCATCAGAATACAAAATTTGGGAATAAGAAGGCAAAACCAACTCAGACCCAGAAAGCATTTAGGAAATTGCCGCTCAAGAAACCACAAATCGGCTGAGGCACCCAAAACAATGACAGCAAGCCAGAATTGCAGCAAGCCAACAGCTGTGCCCTGATTGAAAAAGAACCTTCCTCTTGTGCCCTGAGCTCAATATAACAGCCTCAAAACCAAAGCTCACATCAGAAAATTCATTACAAAACATGATAAAGAAGAAAAATGAGAAAAAAGCCAAAGAAATGCAGGAGTTCTTAGTAATATTGGGCTTGATTTATTGCCATGTAAACGGCTGTTTCCAGATTCATCCACACCTCCCAGCTGAGTATCTGTGGTTTCTGACTGAATTAACCTGAATATCGCAGTGAAACTCGGTTTGGAGGCAATTAATATCTGTCACCTCAGCCAAAGTGTTCCATTTTATCTTCCAAAACTCAAAAACTCACCTTAGTCTTCTTACCTGTAGATTTCAAAACTTCAAATGCCTATTTGTTTTGTTTTTTATTTCATAATGGCTACTCTGCCCAAGCTCTTGTTTGTATTGCGTCAGAATACAAAATTTGGCAAGGAAGAAGGCAAAACCGACTCAGACCCAGAAAACATTTAGGAAATTGCCACTGAAGAATCCAAAAGTCAGCGGAGGAACCTACAACAATGACAGCAAGCCAGAATTGGAGCAAGCCAACAGCTGTGCCCTGATTGAAAAAGAACCTTCCTCTTGTGCCCTGAGCTCAATATACCAGCCTGAAAACCAAAGCTCACATCAGAAAATTCATTACAAACCATGATAAATAAGAAAAATGAGAAAAAAGCCAAAGAAATGCAGGAGTTCTTAGTAATATTGGGCTTGATTTATTGCCATGTAAACGGCTGTTTCCAGATTCATCCACACCTCCCAGCTGAGTGTCTGTGGTTTCTGACTGAATTGACCTGAAAATCGCAGTGAAACTCGGTTTGGAGGCAATTAATATCTGTCACCTCAGCCAAAGTGTTCCATTTTATTTTCCAAAACTCAAAAACTCACCTTAGTCTTCTTACCTGTAGATTTCTAAGCTTCAAATGCCTATTTGTTGTGTTTTTTATTTCATCATTGCTACTCTGTCCAAACTCTTGTTTGTATTGCGTCAGAATACAAAATTTGGGAATAAGAAGGAAAAACCGTGTCAGACCCAGAAAACATTTAGGAAATTGCCACTCAAGAAACCAAAAGTCAGCTGAGGAACCCACAACAATGACAGCAAGCCAGAATTGGAGAAAGCCAACAGCTGTGCCCTGATTGAAAGAGAACTTTCCTCTTGTGCCCTGAACTCAATATGCCAGCCTCAAAAGCAAAGCTCACATCAGAAAATTCATTACAAACCATGATAAATAAGAAAAATGAGAAAAAAGCCAAAGAAATGCAGGAGTTCTTAGGGATATTGGGCTTGAATTATGGCCATGTAAACGGCTGTTTCCAGATTCATCCACACCTCCCAACTGAGTGTCTTTGGTTTCTGAATGAATTAACAAAAAAATCGCAGTGAAACTCGGTTTTGGAGGCAATTAATATCTGTCACCTCAGCCAGAGTGTTCAATTTTACTTTCGAAAACACAAAAACTTACCTTGCTCGTGTTACCTGTACATATATAAGCTTCAAACGCATATTTGTTGTGTTTTTTATTTCATAATGGCTACTCTGTCCAAACTCTTGTTTGTATTACGTCAGAATACAAAATTTGGAAAGGAAGAAGGCAAAACCAACTCAGACCCAGAAAACATGTAGGAAATTGCCGCTAAAGAAACCAAAAACAGCTGAGGCACGCAAAACAATGACAGCAAGCCAGAATTGCAACAAGCCAACAGCTGTGTCCTGTTTGAAAAAGACCATTGATCCGGTGCACTGAACTCAATATGCCAGCCTCAAAACCAAAGCTCACATCAGAAAATTCATTACAAACCATGATAAATCAGAAAAATGAGACAAAAGCCAAAGAAATGCACGAGTTCTTAGTGATATTTGGCTGGATTTAGACACAAGGAAACTGGCTGTTTAAAGATTCATCCCCCCCTTCCACTGACTGACTTTGGAATTCTGATTGATTTCACCTCAAAATTGCACTCACACTCAATTTGGAGGGAATTAGAATCTGTCCCCTCAGCAGAAGGGTTCCATGTCATTTTCCAAAACACAGAAACTAATCTTGATCACGTTGCCAGTAGATTTCTAATCCTGAAAGGGCAATTTCTGTGTTTTTTTTTTTTTCTTTCATTATGGCTACTCTGTCCAAATCTTGCTTGCATTGCATCAGAATACAAAATATGGGAATAAGAAGGCAAAACCGACTCAGACCCAGAAAACATTAAGGAAATTGCCGCTCAAGAAACCACAAATCGGCTGAGGTTCCCAAAACAATGACAGCAAGCCAGAATTGGAGCAAGCCAACAGCTGTGCCCTGATTGAAAAAGAACCTTCCTCTTGTGCCCTGAACTCAATATGCCAGCCTCAAAACCAAAGCTCACATCAGAAAATTCATTACAAATCATCATAAATAAGAAAAAAGAGAAAAAAGCCAAAGAAATGCAAGAATCCATAATCATAGTGGCTTGAATTAGTTGCAAGGAAACCGGCTGTTCCCGGATTCATCCACCCCTCCAGCTGACAGCCTGTGGAATTCTGACTGAATTAACCTGAAAATCGCAGTAAGACTCAGTTTGGAGGCAATAATATCAGTCACCTCAGCCAAAGTGTTCCATTTGATTCTCCAAATCACAAAAACTCACCTTGGTCGTGTTACCCTTAGATTCATTAGCTTCAAACGCTAATTTGTTGTTGTTTTTTTTTTTTTATTTCATGATGGCTACTCTGTCCAAACTCTTGTTTGTATTGCGTCAGAATACAAAATGTGGGAAGGAAGAAGGGAAAACCAACTCAGACCCAGAAAACATTTAGGAAATTGGCACTCAAGAAACCACAAATCGGCTGAGGCACCCAAAACCTTGAAAGCAAGACAGAATTGGAGCAAGCCAACAGCTGTGCCCTGATTGAACAAGACCATTAATCCAGTGCCCTGAACTCCATATTCCATCCTCAAAACCAAAGCTCACATCAGAAAATTCATTAGAAACCATGATAAATAAGGGAAATCTGAGAAAGCCAAAGAAATTCAAGAGTCCTTTTTGGTATTTGGCTGGATTTAGACACAAAGAAACTGGCTGTTTCCGGATTCATCCCCCCCTTCCACAGACAGACTTTGGAATTCTGATTGAATTCACCTCAAAATCGCACTCACACTCAATTTGGAGGGAATTAGAATCTGTCCCCTCAGCAGAAGTGTTCCATGTCATTTTCCAAAACACAGAAACTCATCTTGGTCGTGTTGCCTATAGATTTCTAATCCTGAAAGGGCAATTTGCTGTGTTTTTTTTTTCTTTCATAATGGCTACTCTGTCCAAATCTTGCTTATGTTGCATCAGAATACAAAATTTGGGAATAAGAAGGCAAATCCGACTCAGACCTAGAAAACATTTAGGAAACTGCAACACAAGAATCCACAAATCAGCTGAGGCACCCAAAACAATGAGAGCAAGCAGAATTGCAGCAAGACAACAGCTGTGCCCTGATTGAAAAAGAACCTCCCTCTTGTGCACAAAAATTCAATATGCCAGCCTCAAAACCAAAGCTCACATCAGAAAATTCATTACAAACCATGATAAATAAGGGAAATCTGAGAAAGCCAAAGAAATTCAAGAGTCCTTTGTGGTATTTGGCTGGATTTAGACACAAAGAAACTGGTTGTTTAAAGATTCATCAACCCCTTCCACAGACAGACTTTGGAATTCTGATTGAATTCACCTCAAAATCGCACTCACACTCAATTTGGAGGGAATTAGAATCTGTCCCCTCAGCAGAAGTGTTCCATGTCATTTTCCAAAACACAGAAACTCATCTTGGTCGAGTTGCCTGTAGATTTCTAATCCTGAAAGGGCAATTTGCTGTGTTTTTTTTTTTTTCTTTCATAATGGCTACTCTGCCAAAATCTTGCTTGTATTGCATCAGAATACAAAATTTGGGAATAAGAAGGCAAAACCAACTCAGACCCAGAAATCATTTAGGAAATTGCCGCTCAAGAAACCACAAATCGGCTGAGGCACCCAAAACAATGACAGCAAGCCAGAATTGCAGCAAGCCAACAGCTGTGCCCTGATTGAAAAAGAACCTTCCTCTTGTGCCCTGAGCTCAATATACCAGCCTCAAAACCAAAGCTCACATCAGAAAATTCATTACAAAACATGATAAAGAAGAAAAATGAGAAAAAAGCCAAAGAAATGCAGGAGTTCTTAGTAATATTGGGCTTGATTTATTGCCATGTAAACGGCTGTTTCCAGATTCATCCACACCTCCCAGCTGAGTATCTGTGGTTTCTGACTGAATTAACCTGAATATCGCAGTGAAACTCGGTTTGGAGGCAATTAATATCTGTCACCTCAGCCAAAGTGTTCCATTTTATCTTCCAAAACTCAAAAACTCACCTTAGTCTTCTTACCTGTAGATTTCAAAACTTCAAATGCCTATTTGTTTTGTTTTTTATTTCATAATGGCTACTCTGCCCAAGCTCTTGTTTGTATTGCGTCAGAATACAAAATTTGGCAAGGAAGAAGGCAAAACCGACTCAGACCCAGAAAACATTTAGGAAATTGCCACTGAAGAATCCAAAAGTCAGCGGAGGAACCTACAACAATGACAGCAAGCCAGAATTGGAGCAAGCCAACAGCTGTGCCCTGATTGAAAAAGAACCTTCCTCTTGTGCCCTGAGCTCAATATACCAGTCTCAAAACCAAAGCTCACAACAGAAAATTCATTACAAACCATGATAAATAAGAAAAATGAGAAAAAAGCCAAAGAAATGCAGGAGTTCTTAGTAATATTGGGCTTGATTTATTGCCATGTAAACGGCTGTTTCCAGATTCATCCACACCTCCCAGCTGAGTGTCTGTGGTTTCTGACTGAATTGACCTGAAAATCGCAGTGAAACTCGGTTTGGAGGCAATTAATATCTGTCACCTCAGCCAAAGTGTTCCATTTTATTTTCCAAAACTCAAAAACTCACCTTAGTCTTCTTACCTGTAGATTTCTAAGCTTCAAATGCCTATTTGTTTTGTTTTTTATTTCTTCATTGCTAGTCTGTCCAAACTCTTGTTTGTATTGCGTCAGAATACAAAATTTGGGATTAAGAAGGAAAAACCGTGTCAGACCCAGAAAACATTTAGGAAATTGCCACTCAAGAAACCAAAAGTCAGCTGAGGAACCCACAACAATGACAGCAAGCCAGAATTGGAGAAAGACAACAGCTGTGCCCTGATTGAAAAAGAACCTTCCTCTTGTGCCCTGAACTCAATATGCCAGCCTCAAAAGCAAAGCTCACATCGGAAAATTCATTACAAACCATGATAAATAAGAAAAATGAGAAAAAAGCCAAAGAAATGCAGGAGTTCTTAGGGATATTGGGCTTGAATTATGGCCATGTAAACGGCTGTTTCCAGATTCATCCACACCTCCCAACTGAGTGTCTTTGGTTTCTGAATGAATTAACAAAAAAATCGCAGTGAAACTCGGTTTTGGAGGCAATTAATATCTGTCACCTCAGCCAGAGTGTTCAATTTTACTTTCGAAAACACAAAAACTTACCTTGCTCGTGTTACCTGTACATATATATGCTTCAAACGCATATTTGTTGTGTTTTTTATTTCATAATGGCTACTCTGTCCAAACTCTTGTTTGTATTACGTCAGTATACAAAATTTGGGAAGGAAGAAGGCAAAACCAACTCAGACCCAGAAAACATGTAGGAAATTGCCACTAAAGAAACCAAAAACAGCTGAGGCACGCAAAACAATGACAGCAAGCCAGAATTGCAACAAGCCAACAGCTGTGTCCTGTTTGAAAAAGACCATTGATCCGGTGCCCTGTACTCAATATGCCAGCCTCAAAACCAAAGCTCACATCAGAAAATTCATTACAAACCATGATAAATTAGGGAAATGAGACAAAAGCCAAAGAAATGCACGAGTTCTTAGTGATATTTGGCTGGATTTAGACAAAAGGAAACTGGCTGTTTAAAGATTCATCCCCCCCTTCCACTGACTGACTTTGGAATTCTGATTGAATTCACCTCAAAATTGCACTCACACTCAATTTGGAGGGAATTAGAATCTGTCCCCTCAGCAGAAGGGTTCCATGTCATTTTCCAAAACACAGAAACTAATCTTGATCCTGTTGCCAGCAGATTTCTAATCCTGAAAGGGCAATTTCTGTGTTTTTTTTTTTTTCTTTCATAATGGCTACTCTGTCCAAAATCTTGCTTGTATTGCATCAGAATACAAAATATGGGAATAAGAAGGCAAAACTGACTCACACCCAGAAAACATTAAGGAAATTGCCGCTCAAGAAACAACAAAACGGCTGAGGCACCCAAAACAATGACAGCAAGCCAGAATTGGAGCAAGCCAACAGCTGTGCCCTGTTTGAAAAAGACCATTCCTCCAGTACCCTGAAGTCCATATTCCAGCCTCAAAACCAAAGCTCACATCAGAAAATTCATTACAAACCATGATAAATAAGGGAAATGAGAAAAAGCCAAAGAAATGCAAGCCTGTGGAATCCTAACTGAATTAACTGAATTAATCTGAAAATTGCAGTGAAACTCGGTTTTGGAGGCAATTAATATCTGTCACCTCAGCCAGAGTGTTCATTTTTAATTTCGAAAACAAAAAATCATACCTTGGTCTTGTGACCAGTACATATATAAGCTTCAAACGCATATTTGTTGTGTTTTTTTTATTTCATAATGGCTACTCTGTCCAAACTCTTGTTTGTATTACGCCAGAATACAAAATTTGGGAAGGAAGAAGGCAAAACCTACTCAGAGCCAGAAAACATGTAGGAAATTGCCGCTCAAGAAACCACAAATGGGCTGAGGCACCCAAAACCTTGAAAGCAAGCCAGAATTGGAGCAAGCCAACAGCTGTGCCCTGATTGAACTAGACCATTAATCCAGTGCCCTGAACTCCATATTCCAGCCTCAAAACCAAGGCTCACAAAAAAAAATCATTACAAACAATGATAAATAAGGGAAATCTGAGAAAGCCAAAGTAATTCAAGAGTCCTTTGTGGTATTTGGCTGGATTTAGACAGAAGGAAACAGGCTTTTTCCGGATTCATCCCCCCCTTCCACAGACTGACTTTGGAATTCTGACTCAATTCACCTCAAAATCGCTCTCACACTCAATTTGGAGGGAATTAGTATTTCTCCCCTCAGCAGAAGTGTTCCATGTCATTTTCCAAAACACAAAAACTCATCTTAGTCGTGTTGCCTGTAGACTTCTAATCCTGAAAGGGCAATTTACTGTGTTTTTTTTTTTTTCTTTCATAATGGCTACTCTGTCCAAAATCTTGCTTGTATTGCGTCAGAATACAAAATTTGGGAATAAGAAGGCAAATCCGACTCAGACCCAGAAAACATTTAGGAAACTGCAGAAAAAGAATCCACAAATCAGCTAAGGAATCCAAAACAATGACAGCAAGCAGAACTGGAGCACGCCAACAGCTGTGCCCTGATTGAAAAAGAACCTTCCTCTTGTGCCCTAAACTCAATATGCCAGCCACAAAACCAAAGCTCACATCAGAAACTTCATTTCAAACCATGATAAATAGGAAAAATCAGAAAAAAGCCAAAGAAATGCAAGTTTTCTTAGTGATATTGGGCTTGATTTATTCCTAAGTAAACAGCTGTTTCCAGATTCATCCACAACTCCCAGCTGAGTGAATAGGGATTCTGACTGAATTCACCTCAAAATGGCAGTGAAATTCGGTTTGGAGACAATTAATATCTGTCACCTCAGCCAAAGTGTTCCATTTTATTTTCCAAAACAAAAAAACTCACTTTGGTCATGTTTCCTATAGATTTCAAAGCGTCAAACGCCTATTTGTTGTGTTTTTTATTTCATAATGGCTACTCTGTCCAAAATCTTGCTTGTATTGCATCAACATACAAAATTTCGGAAGGTAGAAGGCAAAGCCAACTCAGACAAAGAAAACATTTAGGAAATTGCCACTCAAGAAACCAAAAGTCAGCTGAGGCTCCCAAAACCATGACAGCAAGCCAGAATTGGAGCAGGCAATCAGCTGAGTCCTGATTGAAAAAGGCCATTCTTCCGGTACCCTGAACTCCATATTCCAGCCTCAAAACCAAAGCTCACATCAGGAAATTCATTACAAACCACGATACATAAGAAAAATGAGAAAAAAGCCAAGAAATGCAAGAAAACATAATGATATTGAGCTGGATTTAGTTGCAAGGAAACCGGCTGTTCCCGGATTCATCCAACACTCCAGCTGACTGTTTGTGGAATTCTGACTGAATTAACCTGAAAATTGCAGTGAAACTCAGTTTGGAGGCAATTAATATCTGTCACCTCAGCCAAAGAGTTCCATTTTATTATCCAAAACACAAACACCCACCTTGCTCGTGTTACCTGTAGATTTCTAAGCTTCAAACGCCTATTTGTTGTATTTTTTATTTCATAATGGCTACTCTGTCCAGAAAACATTTAAGAAATTGCCGCTCAAAAAACCACAAATCGGCTGAGGCACTCAAAACAATGACAGCAAGGCAGAATTGGAGCAGGCCAACAGCTGTGCCCCGTTTCAAAAAGACCATTCCTCCGGTGCTCTGAACTCCATATTGCAGCCTAAAAACCAAAGCTCACATCAGAAAATTCATTACAAACCATGATAAATAAGAAAAATGAGAAAAAAGCCAAAGAAATGCAAGAATCAAGAATGATATTGGGCTTGATTTAGTCGCAAGGAAACCGGCTGTTCCCGGATTCATCAACCCCTCCAGCTGACTGCCTGTGGAATTCTGACTGAATTTACCTGAAAATCGCAGTGAAACTCAGTTTGGAGGCAATTAATATCTGTCACCTCAGCCAAAGTGTTCAATTTGATTTTCCAAAACACAAAAACTCACCTTGGTCGTGTTACCTGTAGATTTCTAAGGTTCAAAAGACTATTTGTTGTGTTTTGTATTTCCCACTGGCTACTCGCCCCAAACTCTTGTTTGTATGGCGTCAGAATACAACATTTGGGAAGGAAAAAGGCAAAACCAACTCAGACTCAGAAAACATGTAGGAAATTGCAGCTCAAGAAACCAAAAGTCAGCTGAGACACTCAAAACAATAACAGCAAGCCAGAATTGGAGCAGGCCAAAAGCTGTGCCCTGTTTGAAAAAGACCATTCCTCCGGTGCCCTGAACTCCATATTGCAGCCTCAAAACCAAAGCTCACATCAGGAAATTCATTACAAACCATGAAAAATAAGGAAAATGAGAAAAAAGCCAAAGAATTCCAAGAATGCATAATGATATTGGGCTTGATTTAGTCTCAAGGAAACCGGCTGTTCCAGGATTCATCGACCACTGCAGCTGACTGCCTGTGGAATTCTGACTGAATTCAGCTGAAAATCGCAGTGAAACTCAGATTGGAGGCAATTAATATCTGTCACCTCAGCCAAAGTGTTCCATTTGATTTTACAAAACACAAAAACTCACCTTGGTCGTGTTACCTGTAGAGTTCTAAGCTTTAAACGACTATTTGTTGTGTTTTTTATTTCATAATACCTACTCTGTCCAAACTCTTGTTTCTATTGCATCAGAATACAACATTTGGGAAGGAAGAAGGCAAAACCAACTCACACCCAGAAATCATTTAGGAAATTGCCGCTCAAGAAACCAAAAGTCAGCAGAGGTACCCAAAGCAATGACATTAAACCAGATTGGAGCAAGCAAAGAGGTGTGCCCTGATTGAAAAAGAACCATTCTCTTCTGCACTGAAGTCTATATTGCAGCCTCAAAATAAAGCTCACATCAGAAAATTCATTACAAACCATGATAAATAAGAAAAATGAGAATAAATCCAAAGAAATGCAAGAATCCATAATGATATTGGGCTTGGTTCAGTCGCAAAGGAAACCGGCTGTTCCAGGTTTCATCGACCACTGCAGCTGACTGCCTGTGGAATTCTGACTGAATTAACCTGAAAATCGCAGTGAAACTCAGTTTGGGGGCAATTAATATCTGTCACCTCAGACCATTTTATTATCCAAAACACAAAAACTCACCTTGCTCGTGTTACCTGTAGATTTCTAAGATTCAAACGCCTATTAGTTGTATTTTTTATTTCATAATGGCTACTCTGTCCAGAAAACATTTAAAATTTCCGCTCAAGGAGCCACAAATCGGCTGAGGTACTTAAAACAATGATAGCAAGCCAGAATTGGAGCAGGCCAACAGCTGTGCCCTTTTTGAAAAAGACCATTCCTCCGGTGCCCTGAACTCAATATGCCAGCCTCAAAACCAAAGCTCACATCAGAAAATTCATTACAAACCATGATAAATAAGAAAAATGAGAAAAAAGCCAAAAAATGCAAGAATCCATAATGATATTGGGCTTGAGTTAGTCGCAAGGAAACCGGCTGTTCCCGGATTCATCCACCCCTTCAGCAGACTGCCTGTGGAATTCTGACTGAATTAACCTGAATATCGCAGTGAAACTCAGTTTGGAGGCAATTAATATCTGTCACCTCAGCCAAAGCGTTCCATTTTATGTTCCAAAACACAAAAACTCACCATGGTCGTGCTACCTGTAGACTTCTAAGCTTCAAAATCCTATTTCTTGTGGTTTTTATTTCATAATGGCTACTCTGCCGAAACTCTTGTTTGCATGCCATCAGAAAAGAAAATTTGGGAAGGAAGAAGGCAAAACCAACTCAGACCCAGCAAACATTTAGGAAATTGCCGCTCAAGAAACCAAAATTCAGCTGAGGCACCCAAAGAAATGACAGCAAGCCAGATTTGGAGCAGGCCAACAGCTATGCCCTGTTTGAAAAAGAGTATTCCTCCGGTACCCTGAACTCCATATGCCAGCCTCAAAACCAAAGCTCACATCAGAAAATTCATTACAAACCATGATAAATAAGAAAAATGAGAAAAAAGCCAAAGAAATGCAAAAATCCATAATGATATTGGGCTTGATTTAGTCGCAAGGAAACCGGCTGTTCCCAGATTCATCCACCACTCCTGCTGACTGCCTGTGGAATTCTGACTGAATTAACCAGAAAATCGCAGTGAAACTCACTTTGGAGGCAATATATATCTGTGACCTCAGCCAAAGTATTCCATTTGATTTTGCAAAACATAAAAACTCACCTTGGTTATGTTACCTGTAGATTTCTAAGCTTCAAAGGCCTATTTGTAATGTTTTTTAATTCATAATGGCAACTCTGTCCAAACTATTGGTTGTATCGTGTCAGAATACAAAATTTGGGAAGGAAGAAGGCAAAACCAACTAAGATCCAGAAAACATTTAGTAAATTGCCACTCAAGAAACCAAAAGACAGCTGAGGCACCCAAAACAATGACAGCAAGCCAGAATTGGAGCATGCCAACAGCTGTGCCCTGATTGAAAAAGAACCTTCCTCTGGTGACCTGAACTCAATATGCCAGCCTCAAAACCAAAGCTCACATCAAAAAATTCATTACAAACCATGATAAATAAGACAAATGAGAAAAAAGCGAAAGAAATGCAAGAATCCATAATGATATTGGGCTGGATTTAGTCGCCAGGAAACCGGCTATTCCCGGATTCATCCACCGCTCCTGCTGATTGCCTGTGGAATTCTGACTGAATTCACCTGAAAATCGCAGTGAAACTCAGTTTGGACGCAATTAATATCTGTCTCCTCAGGCAAAGTGTTCCATTTGATTTTCCAAAACACAAAAACTCACCTTGGTCGTGTTACCTGTAGATTTCTAAGCTTCAAACGCCTATTTGCTGTGTTTTTCATTACAAAATGGCTACTCTGCCCAAACTCTTGTTTGTATTGTGGCAGAATACAAAATTTGGGAAGGAAGAAGGCAAAACCAACTCAGACGCAGAAAACATTTAGGATATTGCCGCTCAAGAAACCACAAATCGTCTGAGGCTCCCAAAACAATGACAGCAAGCCAGAATTGGAGCAGGCCAAGAGCTGTGCCCTGTTTGAAAAAGACCATTCCCAGCCGGCTCCGCGGCTCATTAAGCTAATCCTCCACCTAGCGGCCCCAGCACACCAGGTTCTAGTCCCGGTCTGGGTGCGGATTCTGTCCCGGTTGCCCCTCTTCCAGGTCAGCCCTCTGCTGTGGCCAGGGAGTGCAGTGGAGGATGGCCCAAGTGCTGGGGCACTGCACCCCATGGGAGACCAGGAAAAGCACCTGGCTCCTGGTTCCTGCAATCGGATCAGCGCGGTGCGCCCGCCGCAGCACACTGGCCGCGGCGGCCATTGGAGGGTGAACCAACAGCAAAGGAAGAAATTTCTCCCTGTCTCTCTCTCTCACTGTCCACTCTGCCTGTCAAGAAAAAAAAAAAAAAGGAAAAAGACCATTCCCCCGGATCCTGAACTCCATATTGCAGCTTCAAAACCAAAGCTCACCTCAGAAAATTCATTACAAACCATGATAAATAAGAAAAATAAGAAAAAGGCCAAAGAAATGCAAGAATCCATTATGATATTGGGCTTGATTCACTCAAAGGAAACAGGCTGTTCCAGGATTCATCCACCCCTGCAGCTGACTGCCTGTGGTATTCTGACTGAATTAACCTGAAAATCACAGTGAAACTCAGTTTGGAGGCAATTAATATCTGTCACCTCAGCCAAAGTGTTCCATTTGATTTTCCAAAACACAAAAACTCACCTTGGTCGTGTTACCTGTAGATGTATAAGCTTCAAACGGCTATTTGTTGTGTTTTTTATTTCATAATACCTACTCTGTCCAAACTCTTGTTTGTATTGCATCAGAATACAAAATTTGGGAAGGAAGAAGGCAAAACCAACACAGACCCAAAAAACATCTAGTAAATTGACACACTAGAATCCACAAATTTGCTGAAGCACTCAAAACATTGACAGCAAGCCAGAATTGGAGGAGGCCAACAGCTGTGCCCTGATTGAAAAGAACCATCCTCTTGTTCCCTGAACCCAATATGCCAGCCTTAAAACCAGAGCTCACATCAGAAAATTTATTACAAACCATGATACATAAGAGAAATGAGAAAAAGCCAAAGAAATGCAAGAATCCATAATGATATTGGACTTGATTTAGTCTCAAGGAAATCAGCTCTTCCCAGATTCATCCCCCCCTCCAGCTGAATGCCTGTGGAATTCTGACTGAATTACCCTGAAAATCACAGTGAAACTCAGTTTGGAAGCAATTAATATCTGTCACCTCAGCCAAAGTGTTCCATTTTCTTTTCCAAAACACAAAAACTCACCATGGTCGTGTTACCTGTAGATTTCTAAGCTTCAAAACCCTATTTCTTGTGGTTTTTATTTCATAATGGCTACTTTAACCAAACTCTTTTTTGTATTGCGTCAGAATAAAAAATTTGACAAGGAAGAAGGCAAAACCAACTCAGACCCAGAAAACATTTAGGAAATTGCCGCTCAAGAAACCAAAAGTCAGCTGAGGTACCCAAACCAATTACATTAAACCAGAATTGGAGCAAGCAAAGAGCTGTGCCCTGATTGAAAAAGAACCATCCTCTTCTGCCCTGAACTCCATCTTCCAGACTCAAAACCAAAGCTCACATCAGAAAATTCATTACACACCATGATAAATAAGAAAAATGAGAATAAATCCAAAGAAATGCAAGATTCCATAATGATATTAGGTTTGATTTAGTCGCAAGGAAACCGGTTGTTCCCAGATTCATCCACCCCTCCAGCTGACTGCCTGTGGAATTCTGACTGAATTAACCTGAAAATCACAGTGAAACTCAGTTTGGAGGCAATTAATATCTGTCACCACAGCCAAAGTGTTCCATTTTATATTCCAAAACACAAAAACTCACCTTGGTCATGTGACCAGTAGATGTCTAAGCTTCAAACGCCTATTTGTTGTGTTTTTTGTTTCATAATGGCTACTCTGTCTAAACTCTTGTTTGTATTGCGTCAGAAGCAACATTTGAAGGAAGAAGGCAAAACCAACTCAGACCCAGAAAACATTTAGGAACTTGCCGCTCAAGAAAGCAAACTCAGCTGAGGCCCCCAAACCAATGACAGTAAGCCAGAATTGGAGCAAGCAAAGGTCTGTGCCCTGATTGAATATGGCCATTCCTCCGGTGCCCTGAACTCCATCTTGCAGACTCAAAACCAAAGCTCACATCAGAAAATTCATTACAAACCATCATAAATAAGAAAAATGAGAAAAAAGCCAAAGAAATGCAAGAATCCATAATGATATTGGGCTTGATTCAGTCGCAAGGAAACCGGCTGTTCCCAGATTCATCCACCCCTCCATCTGGCTACCTGTGGAATTCGACTGAATTAACCTGAACATCGCAGTGAAACTCAGTTTGGAGGCAATTAATATCTGTCACCTCAGGCAAAGTGTTCCATTTGATTTTCCAAAACACAAAAACTCACCTTGGTCGTGTTTTCTGTACATGTATAACCTTGAAATGCTTGTTTGTTGTGTTTTTTATTTCATAATGGCTACTTTGACCAAACTCTTGTTTATATTGCATCAGAATACAAAATTTGGGAAGGAAGAAGGAAAAACCAACTCAGACCCAGAAAACATTTAGGAAAATGCCGCTCAAGAAACCACAAATCGGCTGAGGCACCCAAAACAATGACAGCAAGCCAGAATTGGAGCAAGCCAACACTTATGCCCTGATTGAAAATGCCATTCCTCTTGTACCCTGAACTCCATATGCCAGCCTAAAAACCAAAGCGCACATCAGAAAATTCATTACAAACCATGATAAATAAGAAAAATAAGAGCCAAAGAAATGCAAGAATCCATAATGATATTGGGCTTGATTTAGTCGCAAGGAAACCGGCTATTCCCGGATTCATCTAACCCTCCAGGTGACTGCCTGTGGAATTCTGACTGAATTAACCTGAATATCGCAGTGAAACTCAGTTTGGAGGCAATTAATATCTGTCACCTCAGCCAAAGTGTTCCATTTGACTTTCCAAAACACAAAAACTCACCTTGGTCGTGTTACCTGTAGATTTCTAACCTTCAAACCCCTATTGGTTGTGTTTTTCATTCCATAATGGCTACTCTGTCCAAACACTTGTTTGTATGCCGTCAGAATACAAAATTTGGGAAGGAAGAAGGCAAAACCAACTCAGACCCAGAAAACATTTAGGAAATTTCCACTCAAGAAACCAAAAGTCAGTTGAGGCTCCCAAAATAATGACAGGAAGCCAGAATTGGAGCAAGCCAACAGCTGTGCCCTGATGGAAAAAGGCCATTCCTCCGGTGCCCTGAACTCCATATTGCAGCTTCAAAACCAAAGCTGACATCAGAAAATTCATTACAAACCGTGATAAATAAGACAAATGAGAAAAAAGACAAAGAAATGCAAGAATCCATAATGATATTGGGCTGGATTTATTCGCAAGGATACCAGCTGTTCCCAGTTCATCCACCCCTCCAGCTGACTGCCTGTGGAATTGTGACTGAATTCACCTGAAAATCGCAGTGAAACTCAGTTTGGAGGCAATTTATATCTGTCACCTCAGCCAACGTGTTCCATTTGATTTTCCAAAACACAAAACCTCACCTTGGTCATGTTACCTGTAGATTTCTAAGCTTCAAATGCCTATTTGCTGTGTTTTTCATTACAAAATGGCTGCTCTACCCAAACTCTTGTTTGTATGGCGTCAGAATACAAAATTTGGGAAGGAAGAAGGCAAAACCAACTCAGACCCTGAAAACATGCAGGAAATTGCTGCTCAAGAAACCAAAAGTCAGCTGAGGCACTTAAAACAATGACAGCAAGCCAGAATTCGAGCAGGCCAACAGCTGTGCCCTGTTTGAAAAAGGCCATTCCTCCGGTGCCCTGAACTGCATATTGCAGCCTCAAAACCAAATCTCACATCAGAAAATTCATTACAAACCTTGATAAATAAAAAATGAGAAAAAAGCCAAAGAAATGCAAGAATCCATAATGATATTAGGCTTGTTTTATTCGCATGGAAACCGGCTGCTCCCAGATTCATCCACCCCTCCAGCTGACTGCCTGTGGAATTCTGACTGAATTAACCTGAAAATCGCAGTGAAACTCAGTTTGGTATCAATTAATATCTGTCACCTCTGCCAAAGCGTTCCATTTTATGTTCCAAAACACAAAAACTGACCATGGTCATGCTACCTGCAGATTTCTAAGCTTCAAAATCCTATTTCTTGTGGTTTTTATTACATAATGGCTACTCTGCCCAAACTCTTGTTTGTATGGCATCAGAAAAGATAATTTGGGAAGGCAGACAGCAAAACCAACTCAGACCCAGAAAACCCATAATGATATTGGGCTGGATTTATTCGCAAGGATACCGGCTGTGCCCAGATTCATCCACCCCTACAGCTGACTGCCTGTGGAATTGTGACTGAATTCACCTGAAGTCAGCCGCGGCACCCAAAACAATGACGGGAAGGAAGAATTGGAGCAGGCCAACAGCTGTGCCCTGTTTGAAAAAGACCATTCCTCTTGTGCCCTGAACTCCATATGCCAGCCTCAAAACCAAAGCTCACATCAGAAAATTCATCACAAACCATGATAAATAAGAAAAAGGAGAAAAAACCCAAAGAAATTCAAGAATCCATAATGATATTCAGCTTGATTTCGTCACAAGGAAACCGGCTGTTCCCGGATTCATCCACCCCTCCAGCGGACTGCATGTGGAATTCTGACGGAATTAACCTGAAAATCGCAGTGAAACTCAGTTTGGAGGCAATTACTATCTGTAACCTCAGCCAAAGTGTTCCATTTGATTTTCTAAAACACAAAAACTCACCTTGGTCGTATTACCTGTAGATTTCTAAGCTTTAAACACATATTTGTAGTGTTTTTTATTTCATAATGGCTACTCTGCCGAAACTCTTGTTTGCATGCCATCAGAAAAGAAAATTTGGGAAGGAAGAAGGCAAAACCAACTCAGACCCAGCAAACATTTAGGAAATTGCCGCTCAAGAAACCAAAATTCAGCTGAGGCACCCAAAGAAATGACAGCAAGCCAGAAGTGGAGCAAGCCAACAGCTGTGCCCTGATTGAAAAAGAACCTTCCTCTTGTGCCCTGAACTCCATATGCCAGCCTCAAAACCAAAGCTCACATCAGAAAATTCATTACAAACCATGATAAATAAGAAAAAAGAGAAAAAAGCCAAAGAATTGCAAGAATCCATAATGATATAGGGCTTGATTTAGTCGCTAGGAAACCGGCTGTTCCTGGATTCATCTACCCCTCCAGCTGACTGCCTGTGGAATTCTGACTGAATTAACCTGAAAATCACAGTGAAACTCAGTTTGGAGGCAATTACTATCTGTCACCTCAGCCAAAGTGTTCCATTTGATTTTCCAAAACACAAAAACTCACCTTGGTAGTGTTACTTGTAGATTTCTAAGCTTCAAACGCCTATTAGTTGTGTTTTTTCTTTCGTAATGGCTATTCTGTACAAACTCTTCTTTGCATTGCATCAGAATACAAAATTTGGGAAGGAAGAAGGCAAAGCCAACTCAGACCCGGAAAACATTTGGGAAATTGCCACACAAGAAACCACAAATCGGCTGAGGCACTCAAAACAATGACAGCAAGCCAGAAGTGGAGCAAGCCAACAGCTGTGCCCTGATTGAAAAAGAACCATCCTCTTGTGCCCTGAACTCCATATTGCAGCCTCAAAACCAAAGCTCACATCAGAAAATTCATTACAAACCATGATAAATAAGAAAAAAGAGAAAAAAGCCAAAGAAATGCAAGAATCCATAATGATATTGGGTTTGATTTAGTTGCAAGGAAACCGGCTGTTCCCAGATTCATCCACCACTAAAGCTGACTGCCTGTGGAATTCTGACTGAATTAACCTGACAATCGCAGTGAAACTCAAGAAACCAAATTTCAGCTGAGGCACCCAAAACAAAGACAATAGCCAGAATTGGAGCAGGCCAACAGCTGTGCCCTGTTTGAAAAAGACCATTCCTCAGGTGCCCTGAACTCAAAATGCCAGCCTCAAAACCAAAGGTCACATCAGAAAATTCATTACAAACCATGATAAATAAGGGAAATGTGAAAAAGCCAAAGAAATGCAAGAGTCCTTTGTGATATTTGGCAGGATTTAGACACAAAAAAACTGGCTGTTTCCAGATTCATCCCCCCCTTCCACAGACTGACTTTGGAATTCTGATTGAATTCACCTCAAAATCGCTCTCACACTCCATTTGGAGGGAATTAGAATCTGTCACCTCAGCAGAAGCGTTCCATGTCATTTTCCAAAACACAGAATCTCATCTTGGTTGTGTTGCCTATGGATTTCTAATCCTGAAAGGTCAATTTGCTGTGTTTTTTTTTTTTTTCTTTCATAATGGCTACTCTGTCCAAAATCTTGCTTGTATTGCATCAGAATACAAAATTTGGGAAGGAAGAAGGCAAAACCAACTCAGACCCCGAAAACATTTAGGAAATTGCCACACAAGAAACCACAAATCAGCTGAGGCACCCAAAACAATGACAGCAAGCCATAATTGGAGCAAGCCAACAGCTGTACCCTGATTGAAAAAGAACCTTCCTCTTGTGCCCTAAACTCAATATGCCAGCCTCAAAACCAAAGCTCACATCAGAAAATTCATACAAACCATGATAAATAAGGGAAATGTGAAAAAGCTGAAGAAATGCAAGCCTGTGGAAGCCTAACTGAATTAACTGAATTAACCTGAAAATCACAGTGAAACTGAGTTTGGAGCCAATTAATATCTGTCACCTCAGCCAAAATGTTCCATTTCATTTTCCAAAACACAAAAACAGCTTGGTCATGTTACCTGTAGATTTGTATGCTTCAAACACCTATTTGTTGTGCTTTTTATTTCATAATGGCTACTCTGTCCAAAATCTTGCTTGTATTGCATCAGAATACAAAATTTGGGAAGGAAGAAGGCAAAGCCAACTCAGACCCAGAGAACATTTAGGAAATTGCCATTCAAGAAACCAAAAGTCAGCTGAGGCACCCAAAACCATGACAGCAAGCCAGAATTGGAGCAAGCCAACAGCTGTGCCCTGATTGAAAAAGAACCTTCCTCTTGTGCCCTAAACTCAATATGCCAGCCACAAAACCAAAGCTCACATCAAAAAATTCTTTTCAAACCATGATAAATAGGAAAAATCAGAAAAAAGCCAAAGAAATGCAAGTTTTCTTAGTGATATTGGGCTTGATTTATTCCTAAGTAAACAGCTGTTTCCAGATTCATCCACAACTCCCAGCTGAGTGAATAGGGATTCTGACTGAATTCACCTCAAAATGGTAGTGAAATTCGGTTTGGAGACAATTAATATCTGTCACCTCAGCCAAAGTGTTCCATTTTATTTTCCAAAACAAAAAAACTCACTTTGGTCATGTTACCTATAGATTTCCAAGCTTCAAACGCCTATTTGTTGTGTTTTTTATTTCATAATGGCTACTCTGTCCAAAATCTTCCTTGTATTGCATCACATACAAAATTTGGGAAGGTAGAAGGCAAAGCCAACTCAGACACAGAAAACATTTAGGAAATTGCCACTCAAGAAACCAAAAGTCAGCTGAGGCACCCAAAACCATGACAGCAAGCCAGAATTGGAGGAGGCAATCAGCTGAGTCCTGATTGAAAAAGGCCATTCTTCCGAGACCCTGACCTCCATGTTCCAGCCACAAAACCAAAGCTGACATCAGGAAATTCATTACAAACCACGATACATAAGAAAAATGAGAAAAAATCCAAGAAATGCAAGAATCCATAATGATATTGAGCTGGATTTAGTCGCAAGGAAACCGGCTGTTCCCGGATTCATCCACCCCTCCAGCTGACTGCCTGTGGAATTCTGACTGAATTAACCTGAAAATCGCAATGAAACTCAGTTTGGAGGCAATTAATATCTGTCACCTCAGCCAAAGTGTTCCATTTTATTTTCCATAACACAAAAACTCACCTTGGTCGTGTTATCTGTAGATTTCTAAGCTTCAAACAACTATGTGTAGTGTTTTTTATTTCATAATGGCTGCTCTGGCCAAACTCTTGTTTGTATTGTGTCAGAATACAAAATTTGGGAAGGAAGAAGGCAAAACCAACTCAGACCCAGAAAACATTTAGGAAATTGCCGCTCAAGAAATCACAAATCAGCTGAGGGACCCAAAAAAATGTCAGGATGCCAGAATTGGAACACGCCAACAGCTGTGCCCTGATTGAAAAAGAACCTTCCTCTTGTGCCCTGAACTCAATATGCCAGCCTCAAAACCAAAGCTCACATCAGAAAATTCATTACAAACCATGATAAATAAGAAAAATCAGAAAAAAGCCAAAGAAATGCAGGAGTTCTTAGTGATATTGGGCTTGATTTATTCTCTTATTGCTGGCTGGTTGCAGATTCATCAACAACTCCCAGCTGAGTGTCTGTGGTTTCTGACTGAATTAACATGAAAATCGCAGTGAAACTCGGTTTGGAGGCAATTAATATCTGTCACCTCAGCCAAAGTGTTCCATTTTATTTTCCAATACACAAAAACTCACCTTGGTCATGCTACCTGCAGAGGCACCCAAAACAATGACAGCAAGCCAGAAGTGGAGCAAGCCAACAGCTGTGCCCTGATTGAAAAAGAACCTTCCTCTTGTGCCCTGAACTCAATATGACAGACTCAAATCTAAGCTCACATCAGAAAATTCATACAAACCATGATAAATAAGGGAAATGTGAAAAAGCTGAAGAAATGCAATCCTGTGGAATCCTAACTGAATTAACTGAATTAACCTGAAAATCGCAGTGAAACTGAGTTTGGAGGCAATTAATATCTGTCACCTCAGCCAAAATGTTCCATTTCATTTTCCAAAACACAAAAACAACTTGGTCATGTTACCTGTAGATTTGTACACTTCAAACACCTTTTTGTTGTGTTTTTTATTTCATAATGGCTACTCTGTCCAAAATCTTGCTTGTATTGCATCAGAATACAAAATTTGGGAAGGAAGAAGGCAACACCAAATCAGACCCAGAGAACATTTAGGAAATTGCCACACAAGAAACCACAAATCAGCTGAGGCACCCAAAACAATGACAGCAAGCCAGAATTGGAGCAAGCCAACAGCTGTGCCCTGATTGAAAAAGAACCTTCCTCTTGTACCCTGAACTCAATATGCCAGCCTCAAAACCAAAGCTCACATCAGAAAATTCATTACAAACCATGATAAATAAGAAAAAAGAGAAAAAAGCCAAAAAAATGCAAGAATCCATGATGATATAGGGCTTGATTTAGTCGCTAGGAAACCAGCTGTTCACGGATTCATCCACCCCTCCAGCTGACAGCCTGTGGAATTCTGACTGAATTAACCTGAAAATCGCAGTGAAACTCAGTTTGGAGGCAATTAATATCTGTCACCTCAGCCAAAGTGTTCCATTTTATTTTCCAAAACACAAAAACTCACCTTGGTCATGTTACCTGTTTATTTCTAAGCTTCAAACGCCTATTAGTTGTGTTTTTTATTTCATAATGGCTACTCTGTCGGAAATCTCGCTTGCATTGCATCAGAATACAAAATTTGGGAAGGAAGAAGGCAAAGCCAACTCAGACCCAGAGAACATTTAGGAAATTGCCACACAGGAAACCACAAATTGGCTGAGGAACCCAAAACAATGACAGCAAGCCAGAATTGCAGCAAGCCAACAACTGTACCCTCTTTGAAAAAGACAGGTCCTCCAGTACCCTGAACTCCATATTGCAGCCTCAAAACCAAGCTCACATCAGAAAATTCATTACAAACCATGATAAATCAGGAAAATGTGAAAAAGCCAAAGAAATGCAAGAGTCCTTTTTGATATTTGGCTGGATTCAGATACAAGGAAACTGGCTGTTTCCAGATTCATACCCCCCTTCCACAGACTGACTTTGGAATTCTGATTGAATTCACCTCAAAATCGCACTCACACTCAATTTGGAGGGAATTAGAATCTGTCACCTCAGCAGAAGGGTTCTATGTCATTTTCCAAAACACAGAAACTCATCTTGGTCGTGTAGCCTGTAGATTTATAATCCTGAAAGGGCAATTCGCTGTGTTTTTTTTTTTTTTCTTTCATAATGGCTACTCTCCAAAATCTTGCTTGTATTGCATCAAAATACAAAATTTGGAAATAATTTGGGAAGGCAAAACCGACTCAGACCCCGAAAACATTTAGGAAATTGGCACTCAAGAAACCACAAATCAGCTGAGGCACCCAAAACAATGACAGCAAGCCAGAATTGGAGCAAGCCAACAGCTGTGCCCTGATTGAAAAAGACCCTCCTCCGGTTCCCTGAACTGCATATTGCAGCCTCTAAACCAAAGCTCATATCAGAAAATTCATTACAAATCATGATAAATAAGAAAAAAGAGAAAAATCCAAAGAAATGCAAGAATCCATAATGATATTGGGTTTGATTTAGTTGCAAGGAAACCGGCTGTTCCCAGATTCATCCACCACTAAAGCTGACTGCCTGTGGAATTCTGAGTGAATTAACCTGACAATCGCAGTGAAACTCAAGAAACCAAATTTCAGCTGAGGCACCCAAAACACTGACAGGAAGCCAGAATTAGAGCACACAAACAGCTGTGCCCTGTTTGAAAAAGACCATTCCTCCGGTGCCCTGAACTCTATATTGCAGCCTCAAAACCAAAGCTCACATCAGAAAATTCATTACAAACCATGATAAATAAGGGAAATGTGAAAAAGCCAAAGAAATGCAAGAGTTCTTTTTGATATTTGGCTGGATTCAGATAAAAGGAAACTGGCTGTTTCCAGATTCATCCCAACCTTCCACAGACTGACTTTGGAATTCTGATTGAATTCACCTCAAAATCGCACTCACACTCAATTTGGAGTGAATTAAAATCTGTCCCCTCAGCAGAAGGGTTCCATGACTTTTTCCAAAACACAGAAACTCATCTTGGGCGTGTTGCCTGTAGATTTCTTATCCTGAAAGGGCAATTCGCTGTGTTTTTTTTTTTTTTTCTTTCATAATGGCTACTCTCCAAAATCTTGCTTGTATTGCATCAGAATACAAAATTTGGGAATAAGTAGGCAAAACCGACTCAGACCCAGAAAACATTTAGGAAATTGGCACTCAAGAAACCACAAATCAGCTGAGACACCCAAAACAATGACAGCAAGCCAGAATTGGAGCAAGCCAACAGCTGTGCCCTGATTGAAAAAGAACCTTCCTCTTGTGCCTGAACTCAATATGCCAGCCTCAAAACCAAAGCTCACATCAGAAAATTCCTTACAAACCATGATAAATACGACAAAAGAGAAAAAAGCCAAAAAAATGCAAGAATCCATAATGATATAAGGCTTGATTTAGTCACAAGGAAACCGGCTGTTCCCGGATTCATCCACCCCTCCAGCTGACTGCCTGTGGAATTCTGACTGAATTAACCTGAAAATCACAGTGAAACTCAGTTTGGAGGCAATTAATATCTGTCACCTCAGCCAAAGTGTTCCATTTTATTTTCATAAACACAAAAACTCACCTTGGTTATGTTACCTGTAGATTTCTAAGCTTCAAACGCCTATTTGTTGTGTTTTTTCTTTCATAATGGCTACTCTGTACAAACTCTTCTTTGCATTGCATCAGAATACAAAATTTGGGAAGGAAGAAGGCAAAGCCAACTCAGACCCAGAAAACATTTGGGAAATTGCCACACAAGAAACCACAAATCTGCTGAAGTACTCAAAATAAGGACAGCAAGCCAGAACTGCAGCCAGCCAACAGCTGTGCCCTGATTGAAAAAGAACCATCCTCTTCTGCCCTGAACTCAATATGCCAGCCTCAAAAAGAAAGCTCACATGAGAAAATTAATTACAAACCATGATAAATAAGAAAAAAGAGAAAAAAGCCAAAGAAATGCAAGAGCACTTTGTGATATTTGGCTGGATTTAGACACAAGGAAACTGGCTGTTTCCAGATTCATCCCCCCCTTCCACAGACTGACTTTGGAATTCTGATTGAATTCACCTCAAAATCGCACTCACACTCATTTGGGAGGGAATTAGAATCTGTCCCCTCAGCAGAAGCGTTCTATGTCATTTTCCAAAACACAGAAACTCATCTTGGTCGTGTTTCCTGTAGATTTCTAATCCTGAAAGGGCAATGCGCTGTGTTTTTTTTTTTTCTTTCTTTCATAATGGCTACTCTCCAAAATCTTGCTTGTATTGCATCAGAATACAAAATTTGGGAATAAGAAGGCAAAACCGACTCAGACCCAGAAAACATTTAGGAAATTGGCACTCAAGAAACCACAAATCGGCTGAGGCACCCAAAACAATGACAGCAAGCCAGAAGTGGAGCAAGCCAACAGCTGTGCCCTGATTGAAAAAGAACCTTCCTCTTGTGCCCTGAACTCAATATGCCAGCCTCAAAACCAAAGCTCACATCAGAAAATTCATTACAAACCATGATAAATAAGGGAAATGTGAAAAAGCCAAAGAAATGCAAAAGTGCTTTGTGATATTTGGCAGGATTTAGACACAAAGAAACTGGCTGTTTCCAGATTCATCCCCCCCTTCCACAGACCGACTTTGGAATTCTGATTGAATTCACCTAAAAATCGCTCTCACACTCCATTTGGAGGGCATTAGAATCTGTCACCTCAGCAGAAGCGTTCCATGTCATTTTCCAAAACACAGAATCTCATCTTGGTTGTGTTGCCTATGGATTTCTAATCCTGAAAGGTCAATTTGCTGTGTTTTTTTTTTTTCTTTCATAATGGCTTCTCTGTCCAAAATCTTGCTTGTATTGCATCAGAATACAAAATTTGGGAAGGAAGAAGACAAAACCAACTCAGACCCCGAAAACATTTAGGAAATTGCCACACAAGAAACCACAAATCAGCTGAGGCACCCAAAACAATGACAGCAAGCCAGAAGTGGAGCAAGCCAACAGCTGTGCCCTGATTGAAAAAGAACCTTCCTCTTGTGCCCTGAACTCAATACGCCAGCCTCAAAACCAAAGCTCACATCAGAAAATTCATTACAAACCATGATAAATAAGGGAAATGTGAAAAAGCCAAAGAAATGCAAGAGTCCTTTGTGATATTTGGCAGGATTTAGACACAAAGAAACTGGCGGTTTCCAGATTCATCCCCCCCTTCCACAGACTGACTTTGGAATTCTGATTGAATTCACCTCAAGATCGCTCTCACACTCCATTTGGAGGGAATTAGAATCTGTCCCCTCAGCAGAAGCGTTCCATGTCATTTTCCAAAACACAGAATCTCACCTTGGTTGTGTTGCCTATGGATTTCTAATCCTGAATGGTAAATTTGCTGTGTTTTTTTTTTCTTTCATAATGGCTACTCTGCCAAAATCTTGCTTGTATTGCATCAGAATACAAAATTTGGGAAGGAAGAAGGCAAAACCAACTCAGACCCAGAAAACATTTAGGAAATTGCCACACAAGAAACCACAAATCAGCTGAGGTACCCAAAACAATGACAGCAAGCCAGAAGTGGAGCAAGCCAACAGCTGTGCCCAGATTGAAAAAGAACCTTCCTCTTGTGCCCTGAACTCAATATGCCAGCCTCAAAACCAAAGCTCACATCAGAAAATTCATTACAAGCCATGATAAATAAGAAAAAAGAGAAAAAAGCCAAAGAATTGTAAGAATCCATAATGATATAGGGCTTGATTTAGTCACTAGGAAACCGGCTGTTCCTGGATTCATCTACCCCTCCAGCTGACTGCCTGTGGAATTCTGACTGAATTAACCTGAAAATCACAGTGAAACTCAGTTTGGAGGCAATTAATATCTGTCACCTCAGCCAAAGTGTTCCGTTTGATTTTCCAAAACACAAAAACTCACCTTGGTAGTGTTACTTGTAGATTTCTAAGCTTCAAACGCCTATTAGTTGTGTTTTTTCTTTCGTAATGGCTATTCTGTACAAACTCTTCTTTGCATTTCATCAGAATACAAAATTTGGGAAGGAAGAGGGAAAGCCAACTCAGACCCTGAAAACATTTGGGAAATTGCCACACAAGAAACCACAAATCGGCTGAGGCACTCAAAACAATGACAGCAAGCCAGAAGTGGAGCAAGCCAACAGCTGTGCCCTGATTGAAAAAGAACCATCCTCTTGTGCCCTGAACTCCATATTGCAGCCTCAAAACCAAAGCTCACATCAGAAAATTCATTACAAACCATGATAAATAAGAAAAAAGAGAAAAAAGCCAAAGAAATGCAAGAATCCATAATGATATTGGGTTTGATTTAGTTGCAAGGAAACCGGCTGTTCCCAGATTCATCCACCACTAAAGCTGACTGCCTGTGGAATTCTGACTGAATTAACCTGACAATCGCAGTGAAACTCAAGAAACCAAATTTCAGCTGAGGCACCCAAAACAAAGACAATAGCCAGAATTGGAGCAGGCCAACAGCTGTGCCCTGTTTGAAAAAGACCATTCCTCAGGTGCCCTGAACTCAAAATGCCAGCCTGAAAACCAAAGCTCATATCAGAAAATTCATTACAAACCATGATAAATAAGGGAAATGTGAAAAAGCCAAAGAAATGCAAGAGTCCTTTGTGATATTTGGCAGGATTTAGACACAAAGAAAGTGGCTGTTTCCAGATTCATCCCCCCCTTCCACAGACTGACTTTGGAATTCTGATTGAATTCACCTCAAAATCGCTCTCACACTCCATTTGGAGGGAATTAGAATCTGTCACCTCAGCAGAAGCGTTCCATGTCATTTTCCAAAACACAGAATCTCATCTTGGTTGTGTTGCCTATGGATTTCTAATCCTGAAAGGTCAATTTGCTGTGTTTTTATTTTTTCTTTCATAATGGCTACTCTGTCCAAAATCTTGCTTGTATTGCATCAGAATACAAAATTTGGGAAGGAAGAAGGCAAAACCAACTCAGACCCCGAAAACCTTTAGGAAATTGCCACACAAGAAACCACAAATCAGCTGAGGCACCCAAAACAATGACAGCAAGCCAGAAGTGGAGCAAGCCAACAGCTGTGCCCTGATTGAAAAAGAACCTTCCTCTTGTGCCCTGAACTCAATATGACAGCCTCAAATCTAAGCTCACATCAGAAAATTCATACAAACCATGATAAATAAGGGAAATGTGAAAAAGCTGAAGAAATGCAAGCCTGTGGAATCCTAACTGAATTAACTGAATTAACCTGAAAATCGCAGTGAAACTGAGTTTAGAGGCAATTAATATCTGTCACCTCAGCCAAAATGTTCCATTTCATTTTCCAAAACACAAAAACAACTTGGTCATGTTACCTGTAGATTTGTACGCTTCAAACACCTATTTGTTGTGTTTTTTATTTCATAATGGCTACTCTGTCCAAAATCTTGCTTGTATTGCATCAGAATACAAAATTTGGGAAGGAAGAAGGCAACACCAAATCAGACCCAGAGAACATTTAGGAAATTGCCACACAAGAAACCACAAATCAGCTGAGGCACCCAAAACAATGACAGCAAGCCAGAATTGGAGCAAGCCAACAGCTGTGCCCTGATTGAAAAAGAACCTTCCTCTTGTACCCTGAACTCAATATGCCAGCCTCAAAACGAAAGCTCACATCAGAAAATTCATTACAAACCATGATAAATAAGAAAAATGGAAAAAAGCCAAAAAATGCAAGAATCCATAATGATATAGGGCTTGATTTAGTCGCTAGGAAACCGGCTGTTCCCAGATTCATCCACCCCTCCAGCTGAGTGCCTGTGGAATTCTGACTGAATTAACCTGAAAATCAAAGTGAAACTCAGTTTGGAGGCAATTAATATCTGTCACCTCAGCCAAAGTGTTCCATTTGATTTTCATAAACACAAAAACTCACCTTGGTCATGTTACCTGTAGATTTCTAAGTTTCAAACGCCTATTTGTTGTGTTTTTTTTATTTCATAATGGCTATTCTGTACAAACTCTTCTTTGCATTGCATCAGAATACAAAATTTGGGAAGGAAGAAGGCAAAGCCAACACAGACCTGAAAACATTTGGGAAATTGCCACACTAGAAACCACAAATCGGCTGAGGCACTCAAAACAATGACAGCAAGCCAGAAGTGGAGCAAGCCAACAGCTGTGCCCTGATTGAAAAAGAACCTTCCTCTTGTGCCCTGAACTCAATACGCCAGCCTCAAAACCAAAGCTCACATCAGAAAATTCATTACAAACCATGATAAATAAGAAATAAGAGAAAAAAGCCAAAGAAATGCAAGAATCCATAATGATATTGGGTTTGATTTAGTTGCAAGGAAACCGGCTGTTCCCAGATTCATCCACCACTAAAGCTGACTGCCTGTGGAATTCTGACTGAATTAACCTGACAATCACAGTGAAACTCAAGAAACCAAATTTCAGCTGAGGCACCCAAAACAAAGACAATAGCCAGAATTTGAGCACACCAACAGCTGTGCCCTGTTTGAAAAAGACCATTCCTCCGATGCCCTGAACTCTATATTGCAGTCTCAAAACCAAAGCTCACATCAGAAAATTCATTACAAACCATGATAAATAAGAAAAAAGAGAGAAAAGCCAAAAAAATGCAAGAATTCATAATGATATAGGGCTTGATTTAGTCGCTAGGAAACCGGCTGTTCCCAGATACATCCACCCCTCCAGCTGACAGCCTGTGGAATTCTGACTGAATTAACCTGAAAATCACAGTGAAACTCAGTTTGGAGGCAATTAATATCTGTCACCTCAGCCAAAGTGTTCCATTTTTTTTTCATAAACACAAAAACTCACCTTGGTCATGTTACCTGTAGATTTCTAAGCTTCAAACGCCTATTTGTTGTGTTTTTTCTTTCATAATGGCTATTCTGTACAAACTCTTCTTTAAATTGCATCAGAATACAAAATTTGGGAAGGAAGAAGGCAAAGCCAACTCAGACCCTGAAAACATTTGGGAAATTGCCACACAAGAAACCACAAATCGGCTGAGGCACTCAAAACAATGACAGCAAGCCAGAAGTGGAGCAAGCCAACAGCTGTGCCCTGATTGAAAAAGAACCATCCTCTTGTGCCCTGAACTCCATATTGCAGCCTCAAAACCAAAGCTCACATCAGAAAATTCATTACAAACCATGATAAATAAGAAAAAAGAGAAAAAAGCCAAAGAAATGCAAGAATCCATAATGATATTGGGTTTGATTTAGTTGCAAGGAAACCGGCTGTTCCCAGATTCATCCACCACTAAAGCTGACTGCCTGTGGAATTCTGACTGAATTAACCTGACAATCGCAGTGAAACTCAAGAAACCAAATTTCAGCTGAGGCACCCAAAACAAAGACAATAGCCAGAATTGGAGCAAACCAACAGCTGTGTCCTGTTTGAAAAAGACCATTCCTCAGGTGCCCTGAACTCTATATTGCAGCCTCAAAACCAAAGGTCACATCAGAAAATTCATTACAAACCATGATAAATAAGGGAAATGTGAAAAAGCCAAAGAAATGCAAGAGTCCTTTCTGATATTTGGCTGGATTTAGACACAAAGAAACTGGCTGTTTCCAGATTCATCCCCCCCTTCCACAGACTGACTCTGGAATTCTGATTGAATTCACCTCAAAATCACACTCACACTCATTTGGGAGGGAATTAGAATCTGTCCCCTCAGCAGAAGCGTTCTATGTCATTTTCCAAAACACAGAAACTCATCTTGGTCGTGTTGCCTGTAGATTTCTAATCCTGAAAGGGCAATGCGCTGTGTTTTTTTTTTTTTTTCTTTCTTTCATGATGGGTACTCTGTCCAAAATCTTGCTTGTATTGCATCAGAATACAAAATTTGGGAATAAGAAGGCAAAACCGACTCAGACCCAGAAAACATTTAGGAAATTGGCACTCAAGAAACCACAAATCGCCTGAGGCACCCAAAACAATGACAGCAAGCCAGAATTGGAGCAAGCCAACAGCTGTGCCCTGATTGAAAAAGAACCTTCCTCTTGCACCCTGAACTCAATATGCCAGCCTCAAAACCAAAGCTCACATCAGAAAATTCATTACAAACCATGATAAATAAGGGAAATGTGAAAAAGCCAAAGAAATGCAAGAGTCCTTTGTGATATTTGGCAGGATTTAGACACAAAGAAACTGGCTGTTTCCAGATTCATCCCCCCCTTCCACAGACTGACTTTGGAATTCTGATTGAATTCACCTCAAAATCGCTCTCACACTCCATTTGGAGGGAATTAGAATCTGTCACCTCAGCAGAAGCGTTCCATGTCATTTTCCAAAACACAGAATCTCACCTTGGTTGTGTTGCCTATGGATTTCTAATCCTGAAAGGTCAATTTGCTGTGTTTTTTTTTTTTTCTTTCATAATGGCTACTCTGTCCAAAATCTTGCTTGTATTGCATCAGAATACAAAATTTGGGAAGGAAGAAGGCAAAACCAACTCAGACCCCGAAAACCTTTAGGAAATTGCCACACAAGAAACCACAAATCAGCTGAGGCACCCAAAACAATGACAGCAAGCCAGAAGTGGAGCAAGCCAACAGCTGTGCCCTGATTGAAAAAGAACCTTCCTCTTGTGCCCTGAACTCAATACGCCAGCCTCAAAACCAAAGCTCACATCAGAAAATTCATTACAAACCATGATAAATAAGAAAAAGAGAAAAAAGCCAAAGAAATGCAAGAATCCATAATGATATAGGGCTTGATATAGTCGCTAGGCAACCGGCTGTTCCCGGATTCATCCACCCCTCCAGCTGACTGCCTGTGGAATTCTGACTGAATTAACCTGAAAATCACAGTGAAACTCAGTTTGGAGGCAGTTAATATCTGTCACCTCAGCCAAAGTGTTCCATTTTTTTTTCCAAAACACAAAAACTCACCTTGGTCATGTTACCTGTAGATTTCTAAGCTTCAAACGCCTATTTGTTGGGTTTTTTATTTCATAATGGCTATTCTGTACAAACTCTTCTTTGCATTGCATCAGAATACAAAATTTGGGAAGGAAGAAGGCAAAGCCAACTCAGACCCTGAAAACATTTGGGAAATTGCCACACAAGAAACCACAAATCGGCTGAGGCACTCAAAACAATGACAGCAAGCCAGAAGTGGAGCAAGCCAACAGCTGTGCCCTGATTGAAAAAGAACCATCCTCTTGTGCCCTGAACTCCATATTGCAGCCTCAAAACCAAAGCTCACATCAGAAAATTCATTACAAACCATGATAAATAAGAAAAAAGAGAAAAAAGCCAAAGAAATGCAAGAATCCATAATGATATTGGGTTTGATTTAGTTGCAAGGAAACTGGCTGTTCCCAGATTCATCCACCACTAAAGCTGACTGCCTGTGGAATTCTGACTGAATTAACCTGACAATCCCAGTGAAACTCAAGAAACCAAATTTCAGCTGAGGCACCCAAAACAAAGACAATAGCCAGAATTGGAGCAAACCAACAGCTGTGTCCTGTTTGAAAAAGACCATTCCTCCGGTGCCCTGAACTCTATATTGCAGCCTCAAAACCAAAGGTCACATCAGAAAATTCATTACAAACCATGATAAATAAGGGAAATGTGAAAAAGCCAAAGAAATGCAAGAGTCCTTTGTGATATTTGGCTGGATTTAGACACAAAGAAACTGGCTGTTTCCAGATTCATCCCCCCCTTCCACAGACTGACTCTGGAATTCTGATTGAATTCACCTCAATATCGCACTCACACTCATTTGGGAGGGAATTAGAATCTGTCCCCTCAGCAGAAGCGTTCTATGTCATTTTCCAAAACACAGAAACTCATCTTGGTTGTGTTGCCTGTAGATTTCTAATCCTGAAATGGCAATGCGCTGTGTTTTTTTTTTTTTCTTTCATAATGGCTACTCTCCAAAACATGCTTGTATTGCATCAGAATACAAAATTTGGGAATAATTTGGGAAGGCAAAACCGACTCAGACCCAGAAAACATTTAGGAAATTGGCACTCAAGAAACCACAAATCGGCTGAGGCACCCAAAACAATGACAGCAAGCCAGAAGTGGAGCAAGCCAACAGCTGTGCCCTCATTGAAAAAGAACCTTCCTCTTGTGCCCTGAACTCAATATGCCAGCCTCAAAACCAAAGCTCACATCAGAAAATTCATTACAAACCATGATAAATAAGAAAAATGAGAAAAAAGCCAAAAAAATGCAAGAATCCATGATGATATTGGACTTGATTTAGTCTCAAGAAAACCGAATGTTCCCGGATTCATCCACACCTCCAGCTGATGCCTGTGGAATTCTGACTGAATTAACCTGAAAATCACAGTGAAACTCAGTTTGGAGGCAATTAATATCTGTCACCTCAGCCAAAGTGTTCCATTTGATTTTCCAAAACACAAAAACTCACCTTGGTCATGTTACCTGTAGATTTATATTCTTCAAATGCCCATTTGTAATGTTTTTTATTTCATAATGGCTACTCTGTCCAAACTCTTGTTTGTGTTGCGTCAGAATACAGAATTTGGGAATGAAGAAGGCAAAGCCAACTCAGACCCAGAAAACATTTAGGAAATTGCCACACAAGAAACCACAAATCGGCTGAGGCACCCAAAACAATGACAGCAAGCCAGAATTGAAGCAGGCCAACAGCTATGCCCTGTTTGAAAAAGACCATTCCTCCTGTGCACTGAACTCTATATTGCAGCCTCAAAACCAAAGCTCACATCAGAAAATTCATTACAAACCATGATAAAAAGAAAAAAGAGAAAGAAGCCAAAGAAATGCAAGAGTCCTTTGTGATATTGGGCTTGATTTAGTTGCAAGGAAACCAGCTGTTCCCGGATTCATCCACCCCTCCTAGCTGACTGGCTGTGGAATTCTGATTGAATTCACCTGAAAATCGCACTCACTCTCGATTTGGAGGAAATTAATATCTGCCCCTCAGTGGAAGGGTTCTATGTCATTTTCCAAAACCCAAAAACTCATCTTGGTCATGTTGCCTATGATTTCTTATCATGAAAACCCAATATGTTCTGTTTTTCAATTTCCTGATGGATCCTCGTTCTAAACCCTTGTTTGTATTGCATCAGAATACACAATTTGAAAAGGAAAAAGGCAAAACCAACTCAGACCAACAAAGCATTTAGGAAAAAGTCGCTCAAAATGAAAAATTGCCTGAGGCACCCAAAGCAATTACAGAAAGCCAGAATTGGAGAGAAACAACAGCTGTGCCCAAATTGAAAAAGACCATTCCTCTGGTTCCCTGAACTCCTTAAGCCAGCCTCAAAACCACAACCCACATCAGAAAATTTATTACAAACCATGATAAATAAGAAAATGTGAAAAATGCAAAAAAGAAAAAGAAATGCAAGAGTCCTTCGTGATATGGCGCTTGTTTTAGTACAAGGAAACCAGCTGTTTCCGGATTCATCCACCCCTCCCAGCTGACTGACTGTGGAATTCTGATTGTATTCACCTGAAAAGAGAGAACATTTATAAGTATATTGGGACTGTGGAACCTGTCATTTACCAATCACATGTTAGACTGAATCATAGACCAAATATAGGGAAGAAATCCTATGCATGTAAACCTTGTGGGAATTCATTCATTATTAAATACCCTCCATCACAGCACTCATATTGTGGAAAACCCTCATGTGTGTAATGATTGTGTGGAAACCACTCACCAGAAGTCAGATCTCATTAGACATCAGAGAATTCACACAGGGTTGAAATCTTACAAATCTAATGACTGTGGGAAGTTCTTTGGCCAGAAGAAACACCTCATAAATCATCAGAGAATTCACACAGGTGAGAAACCTTTTGAATGTAATGACTGTGGAAAATCCTTTGGCCAGAAGGCAAACCTCATAAATCATCAGAGAATTCACACAGGTGAGAAACCTTATGAATGCAATTACTATGGAAAATCCTTTGGCCAGAAGGCAAACCTCATAAATCATCAGAGAATTCACAGAGGGGAGAAACCTTATGAATGCAATCATTGTGGAAAAGCCTTTGCTGAGAAATCAAAGCTCACAAAGCATCAGACAATTTGTACTGGGGGAAACCTTATGATTGCAATGACTGTGGAAAAACCTTTGCTGAGAAGTCAAACCTCAGAAAGTATCAGAGCCTTCACACCATGGAGAAAGCTTATAAATGAAATGACTGTGGAAAAGCCTTTGGTCCCATCCTTGCATACCAAGGATAAATCCCACTTGGTCTGGGTGGATGATCTTTCTGATGCATTGTTGGATTCAATTGGCCAGAATTCTGTTGCAGATCTTTGCATGTATGTTCATCAGGGAAATTGGTCTATAATTACTTTCTTTGTTGCACTTTTTTCAAGTTTAGGAATGAAGGTGATGTTGGCTTCATAGAAAGAATTTGGGAGAATCGCCTCTCTCTCAATTGTTTTGAATAACTTGAGAAGAATTGCAGTTAGTGCTTTAAATGTCTGTTAGAATTCAGCAGTGAAGCCTTCCAGTTTTGGGGTTTTCTTGGTAGTGATGGTCTTTATTACTGGTATCATTTCCATCTGGTTATGTGTGTGTTTAGGTTTTCTATATCTTTGTTGCTCAATTTAGGTAGGTTTTATGGATGGAAGGATGGTGGAAAGCCTCTTTGCTGTACTTCATAACTCATAAGATATCAGAGTATCCACACAGGGAATTTTCTACTTGACCTTTTTGTGCAAGTTATATCTCATGAAATATTAGAGAATTCACCAAGGGGAGAAATGCATGAATATAATACATGTGAATAGCCTTTGTGGTGCAAATCAGACCTCATCAAACATAAAAGAATTCTCATGGGGAGCAATTTTATGAATGTAATGACTCAGAGCCTTTTACCATAATTCAGCCCTCATTGTACATCATCAAATTCATATAGGGAAAAACTCCTTTGAAAGTAAAATCCCTTTAATTAGAAGCCATACCTCATAAGACAACAGGGAATTCACGTGGGAGAGAAACCTTATGGGTGTAATGAGTGTTGGAAAGCTCTGCCCAAATCTCTCCTTATATCAGAATGCACAACATATATATCTAATGAATGAAATAAATGTGAGAAAGTCATTTCACATAGGTAATGCCTCATAATCCATCATGGAATTTGAACAAGGGAGAGACCTTAACAATATAATGAATGTGGAAGAGCTTTTCTCCAAAATTCATGTAAGTATTGTGACAAAACCTTTTGCTGGAAATCACATCCTATCCAACAGAGACTCATGTAAAGGAGAAAGCTTATAAATATTATTAGAGTCAGAAGTCAATGGTACATCAGAGAATTGACACAGGTGGTTTCTTAGGCGTATACTGATTGTGCAAAAACATTTTCTTTATTTCAGGCTTGTATAGACACAGAATTCACAAAAGGTGATAGTCTTTGCATGCTGTAAATACAATAAAACCTTTAGCCAGAAATTAGACATCAACAGACTTCAGAGAATTCATAAGGAACAAAAGTCTATGCAATGAATTTGGAAAATGTATTTCTGTTATAAATCAGTCTTCAATTCCCATGAATAGACTCACAAATGAGAAAACATGCATGCATAGAAAAGTTTTGTACCATAAATTATCTCTAGATGGTAAACTAATATATCACACAAAAGAAATATCATGAGTGTAATGGAATTGGGAAACCCTTTGCTATAAGGCAGATTTCCAGAAAGCTTAGCAAGATTACAGAAAAGTCTCTGAAAATGTAACATGTCTGAAAGATTTGTTGGCATCACAAACTGGAGGATAGCTCAAGTGCATGTGTTTTTGTGCCTGGCATCCAAATTGATATCTCTTTTTCTTTGATGAATTCCTTGTTTATTTATTTAGCAGATTTAGAGACAAAGGATTCCTGTCCATTGATTTACTACTATATGCCCACAATTGCCATGGTAAAGTATATGGCAAAAACTGAGTGCTGGGGGCTGTGAATCTGATTCATCACTGATAACATTGAAGACATTGGTTCCTGGTTCTTATGCTGCTATGCATGGAAATGTTTCTCTAATTTCATTTTCAAATAGTTCATTGTTAATATAAAGAAATGCTTCTAATTTTTAAAATTTCATTGAAATAATTTGTGATTAATGTGTCCTAGTCATGCATTATTACAGGGTGTAGTGCAATATTTGCACACATTTATGCAGTAAAAAGTGATCAAGCTAAGCAACTACAGTTTTATTAAGTTTTTAAAGAGTTATTTATTTGAAAGACAGAGTTACAGAGAGAAGTAGCAGCAGAGAGAGAGAGAGGTCTTCCTCTGCCGGTTCACTCCCCAGATGGCCACAATGGCCGGAGCTCTGCCAATCTGATTCCAGGAACCAGGAGCTTCTTCCAGATCTCCCACTTGGGTGCAGGGACCCAAGGACTTGGGCCATCTTCTACTGCTTTCCCAGGCCATAGCAGAGAGTTGGATCAGAAGAGGAGCAGCCAGGACTAGAACTGGTACCCACATGGGATGCTGGTGCTTCAGGCCAGGGTGTTAGCCCACTGTGCCACAATGCTGGCCCCCAAGCAACTACAGTTTCTAATTCTTCTCCATGATTTGAGACTACCAGCTCCTCTCCTTCAGTTCTTTACACAGAACCTAATATGGTTGAATGTAGTCATCTCATTATATTATGGAACACCAGAAGTTCTTTCTGCCTCTTTGATTTTTGATACCTATTATCCAATCCCCCTCTATCCCTAGCTGCTTCCCTTCTCAGCCTCTAGTAATCACAGTTCTGTGTTCAGATCCATTATTTTCTTTCACTTCCACATGCGACAAGGACCAGGTGACATTTGTGTTCCTGCTTCTGGCTTATTTCAATTAATTTAATAATATTTTGTTCTTTTTTTTTTATCTAAAAGAGGTTGCCCTGTCCATTGTTTTTCATTGATGGACAGCTAGATTGGTTTCACATCCTGGCTGCAGTGAACTGTGTTATAGTGGCTGTGTTATGGGAAAATTGCTGTATCTTTGATATGCTCTCCTCCTTTCCTTCTAATAAAATTTCCTTATTCTATATAGCCAAGAGCAAGATAACTCTCACATGGTAGGTCAATTTTTATCTTAGTTTAATTTTTGTTATTTATTTGAAAGAGTTACAATAGAGGTAGAGACACAGAGAGGTCCTCCATTAGCTGGTTCGCTCTACAGATGACTACAAAGGCCAGAGTTATGCCATTCTGAAACCTGGAGACAGGAGCTTCCTCTGGGTCTCCCTCATGGGTGCATGGGCCCAAGGACTTGGGCCATCTTCTACTGCTATCCCAGGAGATAGCAGAGAGCTGTATTGGAAGAAGAGCAGCTGGAACTAGAACTGGCACCCAAATGGGATGCTGGCCCTTCAGGCCAGGGCTTTAACTCACTGCACAACAGCGCCAGCCCCAATTTTTATCCTTTTTAAGGAATGACCATACTGTTCTGCATAACATCTGTACTAACTTGTGTTTTCACCTACCATATATGGTGGTTTTCTTTTCCCATGTGCTCTCTAGCATTTGTTATTTTTTATCAGTTTGGCATAAAAATGATATAGTATTGTTCATGTTTTTGTGTATTTTGAAATCAGTTAATTTGTTTATTAAATCTTTATTATTTGAAAGGTGGATTTAGAGAGAGAGGGAAAGACATAGATAGCTTTCATCTGCTGGCTCACACCCCAGAGAGTTTCAACAGTTGAGCCTGGGGCATGCTGGAGTCAGGAGCTTCATCCAAGTCTCCCACATGAGTGGCAAGGACCTGAGTCCTTCGTCCATCTTCTGCTGGTTTCCCAGGTGTTTAGCAGTGAGCTAAATTGGAAGTGGAGATTCCTAAACTCAAAGTGGAACTCAGATGTTATGCTGGCCTCACAGATTGCAGCTTTCCCCACTTGGCCACAATGCCAGCCCCTCTATCAATTTAATTCCTCAAAAATAGCTCAGTAATGTTGGCATCTATCTCATTTTGTTTTTTCTCTGTTATTATTCAACTTATTGATGTCTTATTTTTGTTCACATTATTCCTCTCAATTGCTCTACCTGAGGTGAGTAGGGCTGCTGTGTTGCTTAAATGAAGTGTATGCTTTAGATTACTCATTTAATGAGTGCATGTCATTCACATAGCACTTCACTGAAGTTCTACTATGTCCCAAATCCTCTTCTAGGCACAGAATTTAGACCACTTTTCTCTTAGGCCCAGATCTTGCCTTTAACATACTACTTGGAATTTAGTAGCTCATGAAATCTGCAGACTGCATAAATGAATGAATATTTTGAGGGCTGTGCTTTTGTGGAGGAACTTCATAGGAGACCGAAGGAATAAAATAAATCAAAAGTATCCACAGTATATAGAATGTATACTATTTTACAAGTCACAGAGAAGAAGAAGAAGAAGAAGGAAAGTAGTAAGACTAGAAAGTTTGTGGCAAGACTAACAGGCGCTGGTCAAGAACTTAATAAGCACATTAGGAAAGCAGTAAGGTTTCTTTTTTTTTTTTTTGAGGAAAAGTTTTTATTTCTAGTGATGAAATTGGCTACAGAACATTATGAAAGTTTAAAAATACAAAGAGAAATTGTCTATAATTAATAGATTCAAAATTTGACAATCAGTGAATATCATTATTAGTCATTACCAACAACAGTTATTGATTTGAAAGGCAGAGTGACAGGAAGAGGGAACCACTGCTTCACTCCCCAGACACTTGCAATAGCCAAAGCTTGACCAAGCCAAAACCAGGAACTGGGAATTCATTCTGGATGTCCCATTTGGGTGCAGGGACCCAAGCACTTCTGCCATCCTCCGTCTCCTCCCAGGGTGCACACTAGCAGAAACTTGCCTCAAAGCAGAGAAGCTACCACTCAAGCCAGGCATTTGTATATGGGATGTGGGTGTGTGGTGGTGATAGCAAGCCCTCATGGATAAAAAAAAAAAAAAAAAAAAAAAAAAAAAAAAAAAAAAAAAAAACAAAGTTATTTCTATGCCAAGGAAATTACTCTGTAGTCTTTCTCTTATAAACTACGTATTGCTGAACCTAGATAATTTTTCCTTTATTTAACAATGACATGAAAATGTCAGTTGAGTTGGCTTTCCTGAAGACCTTGTTTCTTGAATATTAGTGGCTAGCTGAGATAAATTTTTTTCATCTCTTTCTCGCTTCGGCAGCTCATGTGCTCGCTTCGGCAGCACATATACTAAAATTGGAATGATACAGAGAAGATTAGCATGCCCCTGCGCAGTAAGGTTTCTTTACCTCCCTGTAGGCTCTGCTCTCCAGAGGTGAACAGGGTCCTCTAAACCCACTTGCTGCACACACAAACACCTGAGTGTTGTATTCTCCCACAGGTGTTGGAGACTGATATGGTGTTCTGATTTATATTTACATAATGGCTAGTGACATCGGGCATATTCACATGTTTTGACCATGTACATTTCTTCTGAGAAATGTCTATTCAGATCCTTGCCTGTTTCTTCACTGTATTTTTTGGAGTTTTTCCAATTCAGGTAAATGTTCTGGAAATCTGTAAACATTCAGAGTTTTAATTTTTCCTGCCATCTGTTCATTGTATCTACACTCTGATGTTTACTTTGTTGTGAAGAAGTATCTTAGTTGGATATACTCAAATGTCTCTGTTTTTATTTTTGTGACTATTGCTATTGGAATCTTACCCAAAAGCTATTGTGTGTTGACAATATTTAGAGTTTCCCTATGTTTACTTGGGTTTGGGTCTTATGATTACATTTTAATTCACTGTGAGTTCACTTTCACATAGTGTAAGAGATGTTGGAGTCTCTTTTCAGGCTTCTACATATGGATAATCAAGTTCCTCTGCACCACTTGTGAAAGAGATTCTTCTTTCTCCAGTTAATTTTAGTTCCTTTGTTAAATATGAGTTGCTGGTAGAAATTTGGGTTTATTTCTATGCTACCAAGTCTTTTCCATTGAACTATGTGTCTGTTATTATATCAGTGCTAACACTTCTTCTTTTTTTTTTTTTTTGCAGTATATTTATTTGAAAGGCAGAGTTACAGAGAGGTAGAGGCAGAGAGAGAGAGAGGTCTTCCATCCACTGGTTTACTCCCCAAATGGTCACAATGGCCGGAGCTCTGTTGATCTGAATCCAAGTGTCAGGAGCTTCTTCCAGGTCTCTATGCAGGTGCAGGGGCCCAAAGACTTTGGCCATTTTCTACTTTTTTCTCAGGCTATACCAGAGAGGGGTATAAGAAGTGGAGCAGCTGGGAAACATACTGGCACCCATATGAGATGCCGGCACTGCAGACGGTGACTTTACCTGCTTTGTCATAGTGCTGACCCCTGTAATATGTCTTAAAATATGGTGTGATGTCTCCAGCTTTTTTTTGCTTTATAATATTGCTTTAGATGTTAAGCATCTCTCATGTTTCTATGTGAATTTTAGCATCATTTTTTCTAGCTCTGAGAACATCGTTGGTATGTTGATTGGGATTACATTGAATTTGCAAATTGCTTTTGGTAGTATGGATATTTTGGTATTATTCTTCCCATTCACAAACATAAGTTTTCTGTGAGACTGTCAAAAAGCCTTGACAAAAATTGGACTTTATTACACAAAAATTCATCACTTTTTGGGATCATTTAAATCCATAATTTTGCACTAATATTTGATAAATAATTAAAGACTTTGAGCATTTTAGTAGGAGAAATTAAAATATTTATCAATTTATTCAAATATTGTTTAGATGTGATATTCAAATATTGTTTAGAGCCATTGTCTATATTCCCTCTAAATTACGATCTTTTTGCTTTTTGCCTGTTAAACTTGTCCCTTGATTCAAGAACCCTTTTTAATGTAATGTAAACTGAAAATGTCATTTCATAAGCTAAAAAAAATGACAAAGAAGGAAAAAGAAGGGAGGGAGGTTGAGTATATAATTATGTTCTCCGAATTTTTTCTATAAAACATATTGAATCATTTAAAAGCTAATTAAAATTAAACTCAAAATTGGACCATTATGACCAATATTTAAAACAAGTGATTAAAAACTGTAGATGTCTTCAATTTTGATTATCATTCTTCTTTAGAATATCTGAAAGAAATCCGGCTTCTCACTTTAAAATATACCAGTGTGTTAGAATTCAGTATTAAATGACTTTGTTTAAAAGTTTTATTTAATCTATTGCTTTAAGTAGTAATACTATGGCCATTGTAAAACAAAATCCTTATCATTTTTCATAAAACAGAAAGGGCCTTTAAAACATCATCACTAAAAATATTAAGAGACCTAAAATATAACATTCTTAAAACCCAAGTGATACCATTCAAAATTTTCAAATATGCAGGGATAGTTCATGTCAAGTAACTAAATAATTGTTAAGTGTATATATGGAATAGCTTCTATAAATTCTTTTGGCAAGGGCTGGCACTGTGGCATAGTGGGTGAGGCTGCCACCTGCAGTGCTGGTATTCCATAGGGGCATCAGTTCAAGACCTGGCTGCTCCACTTCCTATCCAGCTCTCTGCTATGGCCTGGGAAACACTATAAAATGGTGCAAGTCCTTGGGCCCCTGCACCTGCATAGGAGACCAGGAAGAGGCTCCTGGCTCCTGCCTTCCAGTCAGCACAGCTCCAGCCATGGAGGCCAACTGTGGAGTGAACCAGTGAATGGAAGACCACTCTCTCTGCCTGTCCTTCTCTCTCTGTGTAATTCTGACTTTCAAATAATATAAATAAATCTTTAAAAATTCTTTTGGCAAATAGATGAAGCTACTTGTTATACATTTCAAATAAATAGCAAACATACTAGAAAAATATATTGAATAAAATTTAAGCAACTCATAGCTATACACAGAAATTTCTCACCATAACAACATAGCAACCACTAAATTTCCAAATTCAATTTTCCACAACTTAGAATCTTTAACTCCAGAAGGAGTACAAAATTGACAGAACAGTGGCCTATGTATCAGGATACCTAATGCTAATACAGAATTATCCCTGCCACAACTTACCTATGTGACCTTGAACAATTCACTTTACTTCTCTGGGCTTGGCATTTAGCATCCTCATGTGATAAAGGAGGCTTGGATAAGATCAGTTGTACTCTATCTTGAGACTTCAATGATCTCTCAGTTTCCAAACAGGCACCTTAAGGGAAAGTAAACCTTTAGATCAAAGCTTACATTTTTAAATCTAAATATATTTTAAACTGTTTCTACAACTAGTACAAAACAACACATTCAAATGTGTACCATGCCACTTTTCAATATTTGGGAATAATTAATGCATCATTTTAGAGCATTGTCTTGAGGCCAGTGCTGTGGTGTAGCTAGTAAAGCCACTGCATGCAGTGGGGGCATCCCATATGGAGGCCGGTTCAAGTCCAGGCTGCTCCACTTTCCATTCAGCTGTCTGCTATAGCCTGGGAGAGCAGTAGGAAGTTGGCCCAAGTCCTTGGGCCCCTGAATCTGCATGGGAGACCCTGAAGAGGTCCTGGCTCCTGGTTTCAGATTGGCATATCTCTGACCTTTTAGGCCATCTGGGGAGTGAACCAGCAGATGGAGGACCTCTCTCTCTCTCTCTCTTCCTCTTGTTCACTATCTGTGTGACTCTGACTTCCAAATAAATAAATAAATAAATCTTTTAAAAAATCAAAAGAATATTGTCTGGCACACAGTGAACCACTAAGTACAAGATATTATTAGGAATATTAGATTGAAATATTGAAATAAACTAGGCAATAAGCCTTAAGATGCAAATTAATACCAAGAAATATAATCTCAAATTTCTGTGTTCAACAAGGTAGTCTCTTTTCACTACTAACTTTATACTAAATAAGATATTTTGATATTTTGTTAAGAGTAAATTTATCGGGGGCCAGCGCCGTGGCTCACTTGGTTAATTCTCCACCTGTGGTGCTGGTATCCCTTATGGGCAAAGTGTTCTAGTCCTGGTTGCTCCTCTTTCAGTCCAGCTTTCTGCTATGGCCCGGGAAGGCAGTAGAGGATGGCCCAAGTGCTTGGGCCCTGCACCCGGATGGGAGACCAGGAGAAAGCACCTGACTCCTGGCTTTGGATGGGCACAGCTCCAACTGTGGCAGCCATCTGGGGACTGAACCAATGGAAGGAAGACCTTTCTGATTTCTCACTGTATATAACTCTACCTGTCAAATAAAAAAAATTATTAGTTTTTCATAAAATCTGCAGTATTGAAAAAGTTCTAAAATCCCTCTAATTCTAAATGTCTGTGACTGCTAACTCATTAGCACATATTGCATTCTTTACATCTGGGTAATCATGACAATTCACTTTTAAATGATTAACAGATCTGCTGTTATATATAAATACATGCTTTTCCGAAAATCATACAATAAGCAGGCTACATACTTTACTTCAAGTAGAACTGCCATATCCAGTCCTACAATTGTAAATAAGACAGTTTCAATTGTTCAGCATTATCAATTATAAATTCCAATCGTGTAGCAATACTCATAAGAATTTAGGGGGCCGATGCTGTGGAGTAGCAAGTAGAGCTGTGGCTTGCAGTGCTGACATTCCAATTGGGTGCCAGTTCAAGTCCTGGCTACTCAAATTACTATCCATCTTTTTAGGCAAGTAAGACTTACTATCCAGCAGTAGAGGATGGCCCAGGCCCTTGGGCTCCTGCACCTGCATAGGAGACCCAAAAGAAGCTGCTGGCTCCTGGCTTTGGATTGGCAGAGCTCCAGCCATTGTGGCCAAATGGGGAGTGAACCAGCGGTTGGAAGACTGCTCTCTCTCTCTCTCTCTCTCTCCTTCTCTGTGTAACTCTGATTTTCAAGTAAAATAAATGAATCTTTTTTTAAAAAGGATGAAATAAAAAGGAAGATGAAGATTACAAAATTGTTTAATTTTTTTAATAAATATAAATTTCCAAAGTACAGCTTTTGGATTACAGTGGCTTCCCCTCCCCCAAAACATCCCTCCCACCCATAATCCTCCTATTTCCTGCTTCCTCTCCCATCCCAGAAGATTACAAAATTGTATGAAGGACATTTGTACAGTAAACAAATATACTGATTTCCAATGCAATATTTGAATACTTGAAGCAGGAAGGCTAAGTACTTCTTTGCCAAAATAACATGTTTTCTCCAGTGTAAAACCCATTTGCCATCCCAATACACAAAGGGATTTGGGGCAAGAAGGAAAAAAGAAGTCCACACATGCAGAAATTTTAAGCAAAACAAAATAGAGAATGTATTTAGTTTCATGTAAATCACATGAGAATTAATAGTATTCTACCAATTTGCAACAAATATTTTTAACTTTAATGAATGAATGAACTTTCAGTTACATAGCAGGAAACTTCTACCCTCTCCCATAAAACTGAAAGAGAAACTTTTTAAAAGTAAAAACTGATGAAAGAATTCTGCAATACATGTTAATGTTAAGTAGCCCAGCAGAGTTTATTTAGAAATACAAACACACACACAGAAAATAAATACATTAAAATCTTACTGAATAGTCCAGTAATAGTTCAGGATCCAATATGTGTGCAAAAGATTCTGGATTTCCCAGTCACTTTGTATAGGAAATGATGTGCTTTGCTATGTAGCATGTAACTTTAGATTCCTGAACACCTCCACTTTGCTTCTTACCCTGAGTCCCAGCAAATACAGGAACACAGCTGTTGAGTCATTCATTTTCTGGATTTGGGAATATCAAAGAATTAATGAGTATAGAAAGTTGTACAGCAAAGACCAAGAATATCCAAGGGAGGTCAGGAAAATCAATTGAACAAGTCAAAATACTATGAATGTATACTGAATGCTCTGTTTTTAATATGTCTTACTTACCTAAAAAGACATGAGGGCTATTGCTCTCTCTCTTAATACAACTAAGGAGAAGATATCACCAATGCTCAAGAAAAATGAATACACAGCAGAGCTAATACAAAATCCCCAAATTCCAAAATAGAAAAACTGGATATGCACTCCTTACACACACCCTGAAGTGGCAATGAAGTAGAACAAATCTAAAATTAGAAAAAAATCTTTTTTTAAAGATTTATTTATTTATTTTAAAGTCAGAGTTGCACAGAGAGAGGCAGAGAAGAGAGAGGGGTCTTCCATCCACTGGTTCTCTCCCCAGTTGGCTGCAATGGCCAGAGTTGTGCCAATCCAAAGCCAGGAGCAAGGAGCTTCTTCCAGGTCTCCCACATGGGTGCAGGGGCCCAGGACTTGGGCCATCTTCTACTGCTTTCCCAGGCTATAGCAGAGATCTGGATCCATATGAGCTGCCAGCACTGCAAGTGGTGGCTCTACCCACTATGCCACACCACTGGCCCCGAAAATTCTTGTCAAATTAAGAACATTTAACCTTTGTTTTAGAGTGCATTATTAAAATATCTAAACTGGGGGAATACATAATTTCTTTCTTTAGAAATCAGAAGAGAAAAAGAACACTTCAAGCCTACTGTGACACCACACAGAAGGAATGGAGAATCATGATCTCAATTAGCCTAGGGACAGAATAAAAGGGAGGGAAATAGGAACAACAGAATTAAGATGAATAAGCTTTGACAGCTGAGGGAATCTGAATGTAAAGAAAAGGCATGCAGTTAACTGAAACAATAGAGATAATTCTGAGAGGAAAAAACATTGTTAAGTCATATTAATGGGGCCAGAGCTGTGACTTAGTAAAGTAAAAAAAAAAATCTAAAATTTGTTTTTAAATTATATAATTAAAAAAGATTAAAAAAAGATGTTCAATCTTAAGTCTCTACAGCATAAGATATACATCAATTTTCCCAGGTTCTATTTGCATTTATTAACAAAGTTTCATGGGTATAATCACTAAAGTGGCTCCAATAAGTCTTTTTATAAAAATTATTTTTTATTTTGACAGGCAGAGTGGACAGTGAGAGAGACAGAGAGAAAGGTCTTCCTTTTTCTGTTGGTTTACCCCCTAGTGACCGCTGCCGCCAGTGTGCTGCGGCTGGCACATGGCGCTGATCCAAAGCCAGGAGCCAAGTGCTTCCTCCTGGTCTCCCATGCAGGTACGGGGCCCAAGCACTTTGGCCATCCTCCATTGCACTCCTGGGCCATAGCAGAGAGCTGGACTGGAAGTGGAGCAACTGGGACAGAATCTGGCTCTCCCAGCAGGACTAGAACTTGGTGTGCCTGCACCGCAGGTGGAGGATTAGCTTATTGAGCCATGGAGCCTGCCTCCAATAAGTCTTAACCTGGGATGCAACTAAATTTAACAAGGATACTCAATAGGAATTTTAGAAGAATTCCAAAATATGTATCAGAATAAAAATAAATACTTTACTTGGTACATCTCATTTTAACTATACTATTGTCTAAATTTCCAAATGTCAGATGTACTAAAAAAATCCCCAAAGCAGCAGAGTTGGTCCGACATGATGAGGAATAAAATAAAGAAAATGAGAATTCGCAGATCCCAGATTAAAATAACCAAGAAGGCCCAATAAAAGAAAACTCAATGTCTTCATACACTAACATTTATTACCTCAGATTTATTTAACAAAAAGGTGATTATTCCAGCTACATCCCATTAGGTAGCCCAATTTTACCTGCTAAATCCATTTAAAAAAAGCACCTCATGATATATTACTAAAATCATATTGCTATATGCCATCCACCATGTCCACTGTACCTTATACCTAATGTTAACAGATCTGATGAAAATCAGTAGATAAATGATGTGTCTTAACCACGTGTGGGAAATGTCTTTTGTTCAACGTTTTTCCAAAAACCCCTCAGTCTCAGTTTGCCTTCACCTTGAAAAGACACTTCTGAGGTTTACTAATCAGTCCAGCTTCTTCGGGCCTCCCTCCAATGAAAGGGGCTAAAATCCATCAAAATAAACTCTAGGCACTGTCCTTGTGCTCCCAGTGACTTTTTCACTCTAGGGGCTCACAAACCTTCTAAATTCTTTAGATCACCTGTGATGTCCATTAGTTCTCAAAGACTATGATGCAAGTAATTTCCCCTCTTGGAACCTTGTTATTAACTGTGCTGTATGAGAAATGAAGTCTCCTACACACCTTGTGCTTATGATTCTCCAAACCATGTTGCCTGCTAGGACTTTGGCCATGAATATAGGACAGCAATACCTGAACATGATTACTGAGATCTCCTTAATAAAGGATAGACTGGGGCCAGCACTGTGGTGCAGTGGTGTAATCCTTTACCTGCAATGCTGGCACCCCATATGAGCACCAGTTCTAGTCCCCATTTCTCCTTTTCCCAGCCAGCTCTCTGCAATAGCCTGGGAAAGCAGTAGAAGCTGTTCCAAGTGCTTTGGTCCCTGCCAAAATATGGGAGACCTGGAAGCTCCTAGCTCAGATTGGCCCAGCTGCAGACATTGCAGTCATTAGGGGAGTAAATGAGCATATGGAAGACCTTTCTGTGTCTCTTCTTCTCACTCTCTGTAAGTAAACCTGTCAACTACATAAATAAATTCCTTATATATATATTTACATTTATTTATATATTTATGTATATAAATATATTCATATATAAAATATATTATAATTTATCATACAATATATTATATAATATATAATTATAAACAGATAATATTATATAATTTATTATATGTATTTTATATATATATATATATATATATATATATATTATTGAGATGACTTCAATAGCCAGAGTGTGGCCAGGTTGAAACCAGGAGCTTTTCCTCTGATGTGTGTCCCAGGAACCCAGGTACTTGGAGCATCTTTCACTGCTTTTTCAATCCATTGGTAAGGAGCTGGATCAGAAATAATTATTTATATATAAATAACAAATTCATATATAATAATTATATACAATTATATATTTATAATAATTATATGCAATTCTATATTATGTATAGAAATATATAGTATAATATATAATATATATTATAATATATAAATATATATATGATGGACCAAAATATGGTATTCTCCATTTGGCAGAAGGGACAGGCTCCAATATCTACTGTCTATGTCAGTATGTCAGCATAATGTAGGAGGTAACCCCTCTACCAAATAAGAAAAGCTATTTCAGTTCAGCTGGACATCATTCTGCTGACTGTTGACCTTATTACTGTTAGTCTGGATGCTTTCATTGGTTGCAATCCAGAGACCCAATTTTCCCATAGATATAAACATCAGCAAACATGAAAATTTGGTAAGAAAAGCTTAAACTGAGAGTTATGATTAATAACTATTTTTTTAATTTTTATTTAATGCATATAAATTTACAAAGTACGACTTATGGATTACAATGGCTTCCCCCCCATACCGTCCCTCCCACCCACAACCCTCCCCTTTCCCACTCCCTCTCCCCTTCCATTCACATCAAGATTCATTTTTGATTATCTTAATATACAGAAGATCAGCTTAGTATACATCAAGTATGGATTTCAACAGTTTGCTCCCACACAGAAACATAAAGTGAAAAATAATAGATGATTTTTTTTTAAAATGATGATGAAATCAGAGCAGACCTATTGTCATGTTTAATCCCAGTGAGAGTCAAGTTGGGAATTGATAATTTCTTTTTTTTTTTTAACAGAGGATCAGTTTAGTATGCATTAAGTAAGGATTTCAACAGTTTGCACCCCCATAGAAACACAAAGTGAAATATATTGTTTGAGTACTCGTTATAGCATTAAATCTCAATGTACAGCACATTAAGGATAGAGATCCTACATGAGGAGTAAGTGCACAGTGACTCCTGTTGTTGACTTTACCAATTGACACTCCTGTCTATGGCATCAGTAATCTCCCTATGCTCCAGTCATGAGTTTCCAAGGCTATGGAAGCCCTCTGAGTTCTCCGACTCTTATCTTGTTTAGACAAGGTCGTAGATAACCTACGGTTCGACCCAGCCATCCCACTCCTTGGAATTTACCCAAAGGAATTTAAATTGGCAAACAAAAAAGAGGTCTGCACCCTAATGTTTATTGCAGCACAATTCACAATAGCTAAGACCTGGAACCAACCTAAATGCCCATCAACGATAGACTGGATAAAGAAATTATGGGATATGTACTCTTTAGAATACTATACCGCAGTAAGAAACAACGAAATCCAGTCATTTGCAACAAAATGGAGGAATCTGGAACACATCATGCTGAGTGAAATAAGCCAGTCCCAAAGGGACAAATACCATATGTTCTCCCTGATCAGTGACGACTGACTGAACACCAAGAGGGAAACCTGTTGGAGTGAGGTGGACACTATGGGAAACGGTGGCTTGATCAGCATAGCCCTGACTGTTAATGAACAACTTAATACATTATCCCTCTTAGTAGTTTTTTTTATCTGTTCTACTTAATATGACTGGTTTAGATCTGTAATTGATGCACAGTTATTCTTAAGTGTTGAAAATTAACTGAAATGTGATCCCTGTTGAACATGGTGGTGGGAATGGGAGAGGGAAGAGATGTATAATTTGGGACATGCTCAGGCTGACTTGCCCCAAGTGGTGGAGTTGGAAGCATACCAGGGGATTCCAATTCAATCCCATTGAGGTGGCATGTACCAATGCCATCTCACTGTTCCAGGTGATCAGTTTCAGTTCACAGTTGGTCATGGTGGAGGGACTGGGAGTCAAAGGGAGCACATAGACAAGTCTAGTACCTGCTAACGCTAACCGATGGAGTAAATAAAGGGGAGAGTGATCCAACATGGGAAGTGAGATACTCAGCAGACTCATAGAATGGCAGATGTCCTAAATAGCACTCTGGCCTCAGAATCAGCCCTAAAGGCATTCGGAGCTGGCTGAAAAGCTCATGAGAGTATTTCAGGCATGGAAAGCCAAGACACTCTGGCAAAAGATCTCTGCGAGTGAGATCCCAGTGGACAGAACAGGTCATCAAAGAAGGAGGTACCTTTCTCTGAAGGGAGGAGAGAACCTCCACTTTGACTATGACCTTGTCTAAACAAGATTAATAACTATTTTAACAAAATTTCTCAGAACCCATCTAATCCAAACCTTGGACAATTGGAAGACATTGTACTTGGCCCACCCATAATCAAAATGGATTCTAAATCCTTCAACTGCAAGGAGAGTATCATAGACATTAATGCTCCAAACGGATCCAGTTCTCTGCTAATGTGTCTGGAAAAGCAGCACAGGGTGACTCAAATATTGGGGCTCCTGCACCCTTGTGAGAGACCTGGAAGAAGCCCCTGGCTCCTGATATCAGTCTGGCCTAGCCGCAGTCATTGCAGCCATTTGAGGAGTGAACAAACCAGGAGGAAGATCAATCTCTCCCATTCTCTCCATCTAGTGCTGCCTTTCAAATTCATAAAAGGATCTTTAAGAAAATAGATCACTTCAATAAATTTGCCATTGCTCAGTCATGATGACTTTTACTACCTTCAGTTCTTTTTCAAAAGATTTATTTATTGGAAAGGCAGATAGAGGAGCTGGTGGTTGTGGTGCAGTGGACAAAGCTGCTATCTGTTACATTGGCATCCTGTATGTGCACCAGTTTAAGTACCAGCTATTCCATTTCTGATCCAGCTCCTTACCAATGGACTGAAAAAGCAGGGAAAGATGGCCCAAGTGCCTGGGATGCTGCCACGCACATTGCAGGAAAAGCTCCTTGCTGCCATGCACATCGGAGGGAAAGCTCCTGGCTTCAACCTGGCCACACTCTGGCTATTAAAGTCATCTCAAAAATGAATTAGGTGGTGGAAGATTTCTGTCTCTCCCTCTCTCTGTAACTCTTTCAAGTAAGTAATTAAATATTTTAATATGATAAAAAAGGCAGAGACACACAGAGACAAAGAGAGAAGGAAAGAGAAGCAGAGAGATCTCCCATCTGCTGGTTCACTTTCTATATGGCTACCACTGTGCAAGACCAGGTTCTCAAGTCCCCATTGAGGTTACAGTTCTCCAATTTGACGACAGGAATGAAAGAATTTGAGCTATTATACATTGCTTCCCAGGGATATTAACATGAAGCTGATTTGGAAGTGTAGTACCCAAAACTCAGATTAGCACTGCAATATAGGATGTGGGCATCTGTTGTGACTGCTAACAAATTGGAAATCCTAGAGTAAAAATCAACAGATTCCTGGACATACACAATATACCAAAATTGAGTCATGAAGACACATAGAAAAGCTAAACAAATCAAAAACCAAGACAGAGATTGGATGAGTAATAAAGACCCTCCCAACAAGCAAAAGTCCAGGATCAGACAGCCTCACTATTGAATTCTACAGGACTTTTAAAGAACTAATGCTTCTCAAACTATTCAACACAATTGAAAGAGAGACAATCCTCTCAAACTCCTTCTATTAATCCTGCATCACCTTAATTCTTCAACTAGAAAAAGATACAGTGGAGAGAGAGTACTATAGAAAAATATCCCTGATGGGGGCCAGTGCCATAGCACACTGGGTTGATCCTCCACCCGTGGAGACGGCATCCCATATGGGTGCCAGTTCTGGTCCCGGTTGCTGCTATTCCAGTCCAGCTTTCTGCACTGGACTGGGAGGGCAGTGGAGGATGGCCCAAGTGCCTGGGTCCCTGCACCCGCATGGGTGACCAGGGAGATGCTCCTGACTCTGGCTTCCGATTGGACCAGCACTACCTGTTGGGCCATATGGAGCATAAACAAGCAGATAAAATACTTCTGTCTCTCTGCCTCTGCCTCTCCATCTCTGTAACTCAATCTTTCAAATAAATAATTCTTTTGAAAAGGTCAACAAACAATAAAGGCTGGTGGAGAGGGAGAGAAAAAGGTACCCTAATCCACTGTTGGTGGGAATGAAGCTAGTGCAACCATTATGGAAGGCAGTATCAAAGTTCCTCAGAAATCTGAAAACAAACATACCATGTGATCCTGCCATCTGACTACTGGGAATTTATCCGCATGAAATGAAATAGAATATGCACAGGCATGAGTTATCTGTACCCTCATGTTTATTACAGCTCAATTCACAATAGCTAACATGGAATCAACCCAGATGTCCATCAACTGGTGACTGGAACAAAAATATGAGCTATATATACAGTGTAAAATACTATTCAACCATAATTGAGAATGAAATCCCATCTTCTGTAACTAAATGGATGAACTGGAAACAAGTATGCTTCATGAAAGAAGCCAGTCCCCAAAAGACAAATACCATATGTTTTCTCTGACTGGTGGTAATTAATATATAGACAACAAAAAGCAGCATATGAGTTAAATTGACATTTTGAGATTTGAGTATTGTTCATAGCACTTTTCTGTACTCTTTGATAGAGTACACAACATATACTCATTGATATTTCTGCTACTACTTGCTGAATTCTTTATTTTGTAGAGGGTTAAAGCTTGTGATTCTAAAATAAAATCAAAGCATGCAGCTGTCAAAATTAAAAGAAAATAAAACAAGAAGGAGGGAGTTGGAAATATGAGAACAAGGGAAGATAGGATAGGATGTTATCAGTTTGCTCTTCAATCTGTATATATAAATTACATGAAATTTGTTCACTTAATATGCATTTAAAAATATAAACTTAACACTGGAAGAAAAAGACCTGAGATCAGTGTTTTCTGGATTACCACTAATAAAATTTAGTCTTCATTTATGTCTGACCATATTTAATTTCTTATTTATTTATTTTATAAGAAAATTAACATCACCATTCCTAACAAGTCCATCCTGCTTCATGCATATCTATCAGTTCCCACTATGCTAATAATTTCTCATGAACTTAAATCCATATCATCTTAAAAAGATGCAATGTGGGGCTGGCGCTGTGGCATAGCAGATAAAGTTGTTGCCTGCAGTGTTGGCAAGCCATATGGGTGCCAGTTCAAGTCGCGGCTGCTCCACTTCTGAACCAGCTCTCTGCTATGTCCTGGGAAAGCATTAGAAGGTGGCCCAAGTCCTTGGGGCCTTGCACACATGTGAAAGACCCTGAAGAAGCTCCTGGCTTCAGATTGACACAGACCAGTCATGGCAGCCAACTGGGAGTAAACCAGCCGATGGAAGACCTCTCTGTCTCTGTCTGTCTGTCTCTCTCTCTCTACCTCTTCTCTATTTGTGCAACTCTTTCAAATAAATAAATTAATATTTAAGAAAAAAGCCTGATTCATGTTATTATTTATGTGTTTTAGAGGCTTTGCAGATGTTGATTACATGTGCCATGAAAACCCATTAAAATGCAAATCCTATAAGAGGCAACTCCATGTGCACTAAACTGGTAAAATCCAGTGCATGTGTTGAGAAAAACACACTAGCAATACATTTCAAAAAGCTGTGAAATATTATAAGTGGCTGTCAAAAGCTAAAAATCTGACAATGACTCATTATGTCATTTATTTATATATAATGCTGAGAAAATCAGAAGTATTTGTTAAAACTTCTGCTAAAATGCACTAGATTTATAATTTTTAAATGCATCTTTCCTAGATGTAATGCAGTCCTGTACTACTTTAGAGTATCAGAAATTTAAAATGTTGGACCGGTGCTGTGGTGGAGCAGGTTAACACCCTGGTCTGAAGCGCCAGCATCCCATATGGGGGCCGGTTCAATACTCAGCTGCTCCACTTCTGATCCTGCTCTCTGCTATGGCCTGGCAAAGTAGTAGAAGATGGCCCAAGTCTTTGGGCCCCTGTACCCATCTGGGAGACCGGGAACTAGCTCCTGGCTCCTGGCTTCAGATCAGCACAGCTCTGGAAGTTGCAATCAATTAGGGAGTGAACACCAGATGGAAGACCTCTCTCTTTCTCTCTGTCTCTCCTCTCTGTCTGTAACTCGACTTGTACATAAATAAATAAATCTTTAAAACAATTAAGAAATTTAACATGTGAAAGGTTTTTAAAAAATGTATTTCTTTATTGTGAGGCAGAGTTACAGATATAGAGAGGAAGAGAAAGAGAGGTCTTCTATCGACTGGTTCACCCCTAAATGGCCAGAATGGCTGGAGCTGGGCCAATCTGAAGCCAGGTGCCAGAAGCCAGGAGTCAGCAGCTTCCTCCAGGTCTCTCACATGGGTGCAGGGGCCCAAGAACTCAGGGCATATTGCACTGCTTTCCTAGGCCATTAGTAAAGAGCTGGATTGGAAGTGCAGGAGCAGGGACTCAAACTGGTGCCCATGTGGGATGCTGGTGCTGCAGGTGGATGCTTAATCTACTATGCCACAGAGTGGGCCCAGGGAATGGTTTTAGGAAGACATCTTTCATGTAGACTAGGCTGCAATATTGCAAGGTAAGGTTTAGCTTTTATTCCCACACATCAGTATTCATCTTTTAGCAACTATAAATACTGAATATCATACATATAGACATAAATATAGGTAACTGAAGATTTTGTTGTCATTCTTTCTAATTCTCTTTTTAATGTCTGCTAATAGGTCATCTTATGGATTATTATATTGATGTTACCCATACACAAGCATCAGGCATTTCCACTGTTGAATGTGTTTATGAGTACAGGTAGATTTGTGTGTACATGAATGCACATTTGATGGAGATAGCACTGACAGTAATACTGTGAGAAATCCTAACGCTGATTCCAAACTTTCTGTCCTCCGCAGAGATGGCTGTCATTGAAGTAGACCACAGGGCCCCTTTTGCTGTTATGGACTGAAATGTGCCTCCCTAAAACTCTAACACGGAAGTGCTAACCAGCAACATGACTCTACCTGAAGAAAGTGCTTTTAAGCAGATCAAATGGTAGATGTGTCTGTCACATCGGAGAAAGGCTTCTGGAAAAATCGAGCCTATTTAAGCACCTTGATCTGATATTTTCAAGCTCTACAACTCTGAGAAGTAAAATTCCATGATTTAAATCATATTCTCTGTGGTATTTTCTTAGCAAATTAATATATCCTCATTTCTGCCAGCATTTTCTATTGTCATCCAGAAGGTCCTAGTGATTAGCAGAGAAATATAGAAACTAAAAACTGTGATTTTAGATTACCAAGTATCTACTAACACAAAAAGATCCCAGAAGCCACCTACTACCATCGTCCAGGACCCAGAAAAAAAACAGGAAGGAGTCAAGTTGCAGGGCAGTAGAAAAAAGTGAATAATGAAAGATCACAGCAGAAGTAAATAAGGAAGTGTTTGGTGCTGTGGTGTAGTGGATTAAAGCCTTGACCTGCTGTGCATGCATCCCATATGTTGCTGCTAGGAGACCAGGTGCTCCACTTCCAATCCAGCTCCCTACTAATGCACCTGGGAAATTGGTGGAAGATGGACCGTGTTCTACGGTGCTGGCACCCACATGAGAGACTTGGAAGAAGCATCTGGCCTTTCCAATAAATAAATAAATCTTAAAAATATAGAAACAGTGTTAGCACTGTTGGAAAACAGACTCATAGTTCAATGTAAAAGTATAGGCAGCTGAAATAAACCGACTTTTCTACAGGCAACTCCTATTTAACAAAGGAAAGAAAACAAACAGGAGAAAGAAGAACCCCTTTAGCATATGGTTTAAAGGAAAGTGATTATCCATATGTAGAAGCCTGAAAATATACCCAAAACCTCATACACTATGTAAAAGCAACTCAAGGTGAATTAAAAGTCTAAATATAAAACCAGAAACTAAGTAAACATATGAGAAACTATAAAACATAAGCATAGATAACAGTTTTGGGTAAGATTCCAAAAGCACAAGTAACAAAAATAAAATATAGAAATTTGAGCATATCATATTAAGATACATCTTCACAACAAAGTAATCAACAGAGTGAACATACAATGGACAGAATGGCAGGAAACATTGAAAACTCTGATTATGACAAAAGATTGATAGCCAGAACATACATATATAGAACTGGGAAAATCTCCAAATAAGAAGCAAAATGTACAGCTAAGAAATGGGCAAAGATCAAAACAGATGTTTCTCAGAAGAAGAAATCTCAATGGTCAAGACATAGATGAACATGCCCAATATCACTAGCCATTAGGGAAATGTAAATCAAAACCAATAGCAGACTCCATCTGTGGGAGAAGACAATGCTTGGGTTTTCATTTGTGCAACAAGTGGGTTTAGAGGACCCTGTTCACCATAAGAGGGCAGAGTCTACATGGAAGTAAGGAAACCTTAATGTTTTCCTAATGGGCTTGTTAAATTCTTGACCAGTGCCTATTACCTTTGCCGCAAACTTTCCAGTCTCACTACTTTCCTGCTTCTTCCTCTTCGCTGTGGCTTGCAAAAACAGTGTACCTTCTATATACGGAGGATACTTTTGTTTTGTTTTATTCCTCCTATCTCATGATGTTCCTCTAAGAAATCACAACCCTCCAAGTATTCATTAATTTATGCAGTCTGCAGTTTTCATGGGCTACTACATGGCAAAGTACTAGGTTAAAGGAAAGGTATAGGTCAGGAACTGAGCAAAGTTCACAATGATGAAGCCATTGGGGAAATGAACCTGATGGAAGACCTCTCTCTCTCTCTCTCTCTCTCTCTCTGCCTCTCCTTCTCTCTCTGTGTAACTCTGATTTTCAAATAAATAAATAAATCTTTAAAAACTAACAAAATATACTAAAAACCTGGTGGCAACACCTTTCTATCAGAACATGTGAAGCACTCAAACACAGTTTGTCCCAGAAAGTCAACCATAAGGGCATATCGTCTACTGCACTTGTGGACATCTCTGAGGGAGGTAAGGGGCACTTATTTCTTCCCCTCTTCTTTCTTAGCACTCTCACAGTTATAACTTCTATCGATGCTTCCAAAGACCAGTCTCTATGAAATTGTAGAACTAATATCCTCCCATGTCAAAAGTGTCATGGGTTTAAACACAGAACCCAAAATAAGATAAGTAACTGGCCTTCTTAATTACACAGTGTGGAATGTAAGATTCTCAGTGGAGCACTGGGTAATATAAAGTGCTGGGCAGAGAAAAACTGTTACTTATCTGTATTTATGATGCTGTAATTCTCCTCTTTATGCAAACTCAGATTAAAAGAGCTCCCGTTAGTGGGCAGCACTGTTGCATAGTGGGTAAAGCTACTGCTGCCTTGTCAGCATCCTATATGGGTGCCGGTTGGGATCCTGGCTGCTGCACTTCCCATCCAGCTCTCTACTGTGGACTGGGAAAACAGTAGAAGTTGGCCCAAACCCCTCATCTCCTGCACCCACCTATGAGACCTGGACAAAGTTCTGCCTTTCAAATAAATAAATAATTATTTAAAAAAACAGCTTCATCTCAGAAGGAGCTCCTGGCTACTGGCTCCAAATTGGCATACCTCCAGCTATTGCTGCCAATTGGGGAATGAACCATCGGATGGAAGACCTCTCTCTCTTTCTCTCTCTCTCTCTCTCCTCTCTGTGTAACTCTTTCAAATGAATAAATAAATCTTTAAAAAAGTAGCTCCAGTTATTGACAACACAGTAGACTTGCATTAATTTTGGTTCCCTTCTCACTTTGCAAAGGGATCAGTGGCAGGTCAAAACAGTTGACAGCCTTGCTAACAGGAGAAGAGATAGCTGAAGACAGAAAATGAAAAGCAGCCAAATACATCATCAAAGAAAGAGAAGTGGACCCCATCCAACACAAGCCTTTAAAAGTGGATGCTCACAATTAATGTGTGAAACAGCTGCCCACTGAAATCTTGTCTAGGGAGGGAAGATGTCCTAAGTTCTGCTTTTGTAAACTCCAGTCATAAATCTGTCCTAATAAATCTGTCCCTGGCATCTCTTTTACAAACATACTGGACCCACTGACCATTGGAAATGTGGTTCTAATCATGTAGGCTGCCATTTAAACCCACCAATGCTGTAACAGCTAAGAAACTTGAATTTGATGCTCAATTCTCAGGAAATCATTCCAGCTGAGCCTAGGGCCATTAATAGAAACTCCTTGGATCCTCCACTGTCTCTGTGCCTGTTTGAAAGAAGGGAGATTTCCCACCCCATGTTTCTGGAACAGCTTCAAATTCCACATTGGAAAAATTTGATAATTAATACTTGAGAGGGATCAACACACAAAGCAGCTATTCACGCTTCACACTGCTCCCCACCAGGAAGATGAGGTGCAGGATGAGAGCAGTGGGGCAGATCCTAGACAGATCCTCCTGCCCACCCCTCTGCTGCCCCAGGCTCCCTCCTGAGGGCCATCCAGCCCCACCCTGTAGGAACCAGCCCAGGAAACATCAAGAGACCAGGCCAGACTGCATTCTGAGACCACCCACAGTGGGAACCCGGCTTATTTAACTGTGGAGATCAGGAGTCTTTCTGCCTTCCTTCCCTGTGAGTGCAGGTTCCCAGAACACTGCCCCCTCTCTCCTGTAACCACTAAATAAAGCACATTAGGGACAGTTTAGGTGAGGTACTGCAGGAGAGAGTCCGGGCACTTTGAGCCTGGGAAATAGAGGTGGGAGACAGAGCAGCCCGGGTCCCAGCCCTGACCTCGGGAGAAGCTGCCAGGATTGCTGGCACACTTCTCCCACATGTGTCTCCGCCCGTTCCTGCATGCCAAACCTGCAGCAGAAAGTCCCTGGAGCAGGTACCCTTTCTTCCAGATACACGGGGAGTGAAATTGGGAGTGTGGAGAAGAGAGTCCCTGGCATGTGGGACCCACAGTTGGTGGATGAAGAGGGAAGAAGCAGCAGGAGGCAGGCTCAGGGTGAGCACTCAGAAACTGCCTGGGATCGCACGTGCAGAGCAGGAGTTGCAGTAAATGCCAGAGAAGGAGCAGCATAGCCCCCAGGGTTGACACTGATCAAGGAATGAACTCCCCTGGTCCAACTCTGAGCCCCAGGGACTGGCAGTGGCAGGTGCATGCCCACAGGTATTTGGAAAGCAGAATACCTTGGAGCTACTGGGAACTCTGGGAAATGGAGTCCAGGCTGCAGCATCCCTAGAGACACCAGCTGTTCCTCCGAAAAGCTGCAGTCAGGAGTGGGTGCCCACAACCAGAGGGCATTTGCTTTTGTTAAGTCCCTCCTTCCTTTCCTTCCCACACCAAAATCTCAGGGATCAGTTGCTGTTCCTTTCCTGCATCAAATCTGAAAGAGTGACACTCACTTCTGCTAACTGACCCCAAATCCTGGCTCCCTCATACACCAAAATCTCAGGGATCAGTTGCTGTTCCTTTCCTGCATCAAATCTGAAAGAGTGACACTCACTTCTGCTAACTGACCCCAAATCCTGGCTCCCTCATAACCTCTGTCTCTTCCAGAAAAATCTTATTTACTACTTTGGCCCTAGAAATCATAAATGACTATGATAGAATGTAACTTTTAACAGAGGTGTAGAAGGCATGGTTTAATATCCAGTTTTGAGAATACAATTTTCATTTGTGTTTTATTGATGTTTATACTTCTTTTAAGATTCATTTTTTTATTTAGAAGTCAGAGTAACAGAGAAGGAGAGGCACAGAGAGAGAGAGAGAGAGAGAGAGGTGTTTTCCATCTCCTGCTTCACTCCTCAATTGGCAGCAGCAGCACAGCGCTGACCCCTTATAGTTCTTTACAAATCATTTTACACTGTCTTTTTATTCATCTAGTAAAGAGACAGAAGAATGGACACAGAGCTAACTCTGTCCAAAATCTTGCTTGTATTGCATCAGAATACAAAATTTGGGAAGGAAGAAGGCAAAACTGACTCAGACCCAGAAAACATGTAGGAAACTGCCACTCATGAAACCAAAAGTCAGCTGAGGCACCCAAAACAAGGACAGCAAGCCAGAATTGGAGCAAGCCAACAGCTGTGCCCTGATTGAAAAAGACCATTCCTCTTGTGCCCTGAACTCAATATTGCCGGCTCAAAACAAAAGCTCACATCAGAATATTCATTACAAACCATGATACATAAGAAAAAAGAGAAAAAAGCCAAAGAAATGCAAAAATCCATAATGATATTGGGCTTGATTTAGTCGCAGGGAAACCAGCCATTCCCGGATTCATTCACCCCTCCAGCTGACTGCTTGTGGAATTCTGACTGAATTAACCTGAAAATCACAGTGAAACTCAGTTTGGAGGGAATTAATATCTGTCACCTCAGCCAAAGTGTTCCATTTGATTTTCCAAAACACAAAAACTCACCTTGGTCATGTTGCCTGTAAATTTCTAAGCTTCAAACACCTATTAGTTGTCTTTTTTAATTCATAATGGCTACTCTGTCCAAACTCTTGTTTGTATGGTGTCAGAATACAACATTTGGGAAGGAAGAAGGCAAAACCAACTCAGACCCAGAAAACATTTAGGAAATTGCCGCTCAAGAAACCAAAAGTCAGCTGAGGCACCCAAAACAATGACAGCAAGCCAGAATTGGAGCAAGCCAACAGCTGTGCCCTGTTTGAAAAAGACCATTCCTCTGTTACCCTGAACTCCATATTGCCACCTCAAAACCAAAGCTCATATCAGAAAATTCATTACAAACCATGATAAATAAGGGAAATGTGGAAAAACCAAAGAAATGCAAGAGTCCTTTGTAATATTGGACTGGATTTAGACACAAGGAAACTGGCTGTTTCCAGATTCGTCCCCCTTCCACAGACTGACTTTAGAATCTGATTGAATTCATCTCAAAATCACACTCACACTCAATTTGGAGGGTATTAGTATCTGTCCCCTCAGCAGAAGGGTTCCATATAATTTTCCAAAACACAGAAACTCATCTTGGTCGTGTTGCCTGTAGATTTCTAATCCAAAAAGGACAATGCGCTGTGTTTTTTTTTTTTGCTTTCATAATGTCTACTCTGTCCAAAATCTTGCTTCTATTGCATCAGAATACAAAATTTGGGAATAAGAAGGCAAAACCGACTCAGACCCAGAAAATATGTAGGAAATTGCCACTCAAGAAACCACAAATCGGCTGAGGCACCCAAAACAATGACAGGAAGCCAGAATTGGAGCAAGCCAACAGCTGTGCCCTGTTTGAAAAAGACCATTCCTCTTGTGCCCTGAACTCAATATTGCCACCTCAAAACCAAAGCTTACATTAGAAAATTCATTACAAACCATGATAAATAAGGGAAATGTGAAAAAGCCAAAGAAATGCAAGAGTCCTTTGTGATATTTGGCTGGATTTAGACACAAGGAAACTGGCTGGTTCCAGATTCTGCCCCTTTCCACAGACTGACTTTGGAATTCTGAGTGAATTGACCACAAAATCGCACTCACACTCAATTTTTAGGGAGTTAGAATCTGTCCCCTCAGGAAAAGGGTTCCATGTCATTTCCCAAACACAGAAACTCATATTGGTCGTGCTGCCTGTAGATTTCTACTCCCGAAAGGGCAATTTTCTGTGTTTTTTTTTTTTTCTTTCCTAATGGCCGAGGCACCCAAAACAAGGACAGCAAGCCAGAATTGGAGCAAGCCAACAGCTGTGCCCTAATTGAAAAAGACCATTCCTCTCGTGCCCTGAACTCAATTTGCCAGCCTCAAAACCAAAGCTCACATCAGAAAATTCATTACAAACCATGATAAATAAGAAAAAAGAGAAAAAAGCCAAAGAAATACAAGAAACCATAATGATATTGGGCTTGATTTAGTCGCAAGGAAACCGGCTGTTTCCGGATTCATCCACCCCTCCAGCTGACGGCCTGTGGATTTCTGACTGAATTAACCTGAAAATCGCAGTGAAACTCAGTTTGGAGGCAATTAATATCTGTCATCTCAGCCAAAGTGTTCCATTTGATTTTCCAAAACACAAAACCTCACCTTGGTCGTGTTACCTGTAGATTTCTAAGCTTCAAATGCCTATTTGTTTTGTGTTTTATTTCATAATGGCTACTCTGCCCAAAGTCTTGTTTGTATGGCGTCAGAATACAAAATTTGGGAAGGTAGAAGGGAAAAGCAACTGAGACCCAGAAAACATTTAGGAAATTGCTGCTCAAGAAACCACAAATCGGCTGAGGCACCCAAAACAAAGACAGCAAGGCAGAATTGAAGCAGGCCAACAGCTGTGCCCTGCTTGAAAAAGACCATTCCTCCGGTGCCCTGAAGTCCATATTGCAGCCTCAAAACCAAAGCTCACATCGGAAAATTCATTACAAACCATGATAAATAAGAAAAAGGAGAAAAAAGCCAAAGAAATGGAAGAATCCATAATGAAATCAGAGTTGATATAGTCGCAAGGAAACCAGCTGTACCCGGATTCATCCACTGCTCCAGCTGACTGCCTGTGGAATTCTGACTGAATTAACCTGAAAATCGCAGTGAAACTCAGTTTGGAGGCAATTAATAACTGTCACCTCAGCCAAAGTGTTCCACTTCATTTTCCAAAACACAAAAACTCACCTTGGTCGTGTTACCTGTATATTTCTAAGCTTCAAAAGCCTATTAGTTGTGTTTTTTATTTCATAATGGCTGCTCTGCCCAAACTCTTGTTTGTATGGCATCAGAATACAAAATTTGGGAAGGAATAAGGCAAAACCAACTCGGACCCAGAAAACATTTAGGAAATTGCCGCTAAAGAAACCAAAATTCAGCTGAGGCACCCAAAGCAATGACAGCAAGCCAGAATTAGAGCAAGCCAACAGCTGTGCCCTGTTTGAAAAAGAACCTTCCTCTTCTGCCCTGAACTCAATATGCCAGCCTCAGAACCAAAGCTCACATCAGAAAATTCATTACAAACCATGATAAATAAGAAAAAGGAGAAAAAACCAAAAGAAAAGCAAGAATCCATAATGATATTGGGCTTGATTCAGTCGCAAGGAAACCGGCTGTTCCCGGAATCATCCACCCCTCCAGCTGACTGCCTGTGTAATTCTGACTGAATTAACCTGAAAATCGCAGTGAAACTCAGTTTGGAGGCAATTAATATCTGTCACCTCAGCCAAAGTGTTCCGTTTGATTTTCCAAAACACAAAAACTCACCTTGGTAGTGTTACTTGTAGATTTCTAAGCTTCAAACGCCTATTAGTTGTGTTTTTTCTTTCGTAATGGCTATTCTGTACAAACTCTTCTTTGCATTTCATCAGAATACAAAATTTGGGAAGGAAGAAGGCAAAGCCAACTCAGACCCTGAAAACATTTGGGAAATTGCCACACAAGAAACCACAAATCGGCTGAGGCACTCAAAACAATGACAGCAAGCCAGAAGTGGAGCAGGCCAACAGCTTTGCCCTGTTGAAAAAGACCATTCCCCCGGTGCCCTGAACTCCATATTGCCGCCATAAAACCAAAGCTCACATCAGAAAATTCGTTACAAACCATGATAAATAAGAAAAATGAGAAAAAAGCCAAAGAAATGCAAGAATCCATAATGACATTTGGCCTTATTAGTCACAAGGAAACCGGCTGTAGCTGGATTCATCCTCTGCTCCAGCTCACTGCCTGTGGAATTCTGACTGAATTAACCTGAAAATCGCAGTGAAACTCAGTTTGGAGGCAATTAATATCTGTCACCTCAGCCAAAGTGTTCCATTTGATTTTCCAAAACACAAAAACTCACCTTGGTCATGTTACCTGTAGATTTCTAAGCTTCAAATGCCTGTTTGTTGTGTTTTTTATTTCATAATGGCTACTCTGCCCAAACTCTTGTTTGTATGGCGTCAGAATACAAAATTTGGGAAGGAAGAAGGCAAAACCAACTCAGACCCAGAAAACATTTCACAAATTGCCACTCAAGAAACCAAGTCAGCTGAGGCACCCACAACAATGACAGCAAGCCATAATTGGAGCAAGCCAACAGCGGTACCCTGTTTGAAAAAGAACCTTCCTCTTTTACCCTGAACTCAATATGCCAGCCTCAGAACCAAAGCTCACATCAGAAAATTCATTACAAACCATGATAAATAAGAAAAATGAGAAAAAAGCCAAAGAAATGCAAGAATCTGTAATGATATCGGGCTTGATATAGTCGCAAGGAAAACGGCTGTTCCCGGATTCATCCACCCATCCAGCTGACTGCCTATGGAATTCTGACTGAATTAACCTCAAAATAGCAGTGAAACTCATATAGGAGACAATTAATATCTGTCACCTCAGCTAAAGTGTTCCATTTTATTTTGCAAAACTCAAAAACTCACCTTGGTCGTGTTACCTGTAGATTTCTAAGCTTCAAACGCCTATTTGTTGTGTTTTTTATTTCATAATGGCTATTCTACCCAAACTCTTGTTTGTATGGCGTCAGAATACAAAATTTGGGAAGGAAGAAGGCAAAACCAACTCAGACCCAGAAAACATTTCGCAAATTGCCACTCAAGAAACCACAAATCAGCTGAGGATCCCAAAACAATGAAAGCAAGCGAGAATTGGTGCAGGCCAATAGCTGTGCCCTGTTTGAAACAGAACCTTCCTCTTGCTCCCTGAACTCCATATTGCAGCCTCAACCAAAGCTCACATCAGAAAATTCATTACAAACCATGATAAATAAGAAAAATGAGAAAAAAGCCAAAGAAATGCAAGAATCCGTAATGTTATTGGGCTTGATTTAGTCACATGGAAGCCGGCTGTTCGCGGATTCATTCACCCGTCCAGTTGACTGCCTGTGGAATGCTGACTGAATTAACCTGAAAATCGCAGTGAAACTCAGTTTGGAGGGAATTAATATCTGTCACCTCAGCCAAAGTGTTCCATTTGATTTTCCAAAACACAAAAACTCACCTTGGTCATGTTACCTGTAGATTTCTAAGCTTCAAATGCCTATTTGTTGTGTTTTTCATTTCATAATGGCTACTCTGCCCAAACTCTTGTTTGTTTGGCGTCAGAATATAAAATTTGGGAAGGAAGAAGGCAAAACCAACTCAGACCCAGAAAACATTTAGGAAATTGCCACTCAAGAACCCAAGTCAGCTGAGGCACCCAAAGCAATGACAGCAAGCCAGAAGTGGAGCAAGCCAACAGCTGTGCCCTGTTTGAAAAAGAACCTTCCTCTTCTGCCCAGAACTCAATATTCCAGCCTCACAACCAAAGCTCACATCAGAACATTCATTACAAACCATGATAAATAAGAAAAAGGAGAAAAAAGCAAAAGAAAAGCAAGAATCCATAATGATATAGGGCTTGATTTAGTCGCTAGGAAACCGGCTGTTCCAGGAATCATCCACCCCTCCAGCTGACTGCCTGTGGAATTCTGACAGAATTATCCTGAAAATCGCAGGGAAACTCAGTTTGGAGGCAATTAATATCTGTCACCTCAGCCAAAGTGTTCCATTTGATTTTGCAAAACACAAATCTCACCTTGGTCGTGTTACCTGTAGATTTCTAAGCTTCAAACCCCTTTTGTTGAGTTTTTCTATTTCATAATGCCTACTCTGCTGAAACTCTTATTTGTATGGCGTCAGCATACAAAATTTGGGAAGGAAGAAGGCAAAACCAACTCAGACCCAGAAAACATTTAGGAAATTGCCACTCACAAACCACATATCGGCTGATGCACCCAAAACAATGACAGCAAGCCAGAATTGGAGCAGGTCAACAGCTGTGCCCTGTTTGAAAAAGACCATTCCCCCGGTGCCCTAAACTCCATATTGCAGCCACAAAACCAAAGCTCACATCAGAAAATTCATTACAAACCATGATAAATAGGAAATCAGAGAAAAAAGCCAAAGAAATGCAAGAATCCATAATGACATTTGGCCTTATTAGTCACAAGGAAACCGGCTGTTCCCGGATTCATCCTCTGCTCCAGCTGACTGCCTGTGGAATTCTGACTGAATTAACCTGAAAATCGCAGTGAAACTCAGTTTGGAGGCAATTACTATCTGTCACCTCAGCCAAAGTGTTCCATTTTATTTTCCAAAACACAAAAACTAACTTTGGTCATGTTACCTGTAGATTTTGAAGGTTTAAACGCCTATTTGTTGTGTTTTTTATTTCATACTGGCTACTCTGCTGAAACTCTTGTTTGTATGGCATCAGAATACAAAATTTGGGAAGGAAGAAGGCAAAACCAACTCAGACCCAGAAACATTTAGGAAATTGCCGCTCAGAATACACAAATCGGCTGAGGCACCCAAAACAATGACAGCAAGCCAGAATTGAAGCAGGCCAACTTCTGTGCCCTGTTTGAAAAAGAGCCTTCCTCTTGCACCCTGAACTCCAGATTGCAGCCTCAAAACCAAAGCTCACATCAGAAAATTCATTACAAACCATGATAAATAAGAAAATGGAGAAAAAAGCCAAAGAAATGCTAGAATCCATAATGATATTGGGCTTGATTCAGTCACAAGGAAACCGGCTGTTCCCGGATTCATCCACACCTCCTGCTGACAGCCTGGGGAATTCTGACTGAATTAACATGAAAATCGCAGTGAAACTCAGTTTGGAGGCAATTAATATCTGTCACCACAGCCAAAGTGTTCCATTTTATATTCCAAAACACAAAAACACACCTTGGTCATGTTACCTGTAGATTTCTAAGCTTCAAATGCCTGTTTGTTTTGTGTTTCATTTCATAATGGCTACTCTCCCAAAACTCTTGTTTGTATGCCGTCAGAATACAAAATTTGGGAAGGAAGAAGGCAAAACCAACTCAGACCCAGAAAACATTTAGGAAATTGCCGCACAGAATCCACAAATCGGCTGAGGCACTCAAAACAATGACAGGAAGCTAGAATTGGAGCAGGCCAACAGCTGTGCCCTGTTTGAAAAAGACCATTCCTCTGGTGCCCTGAACTCCATATTCAGCCACAAACCAAAGCTCACATCAGAAAATTCATTACAAACCATGATAAATAAGAAAACAGAGAAAAAAGCCAAAGAAATGCAAGAATACATAATGATATTCGGCTGGATTTAGTCACAAGTAAACCGGCTGTTCCAGGATTCATCCTCTGCTCCAGCTCACTGCCTGTGGAATTCTGACTGAATTCACCTGAAAATCCCAGTGAAACTCAGTTTGGAGCCAATTACTATTTGTCACCTCAGCCAAAGTGTTCCATTTGTTTTTCCAAAACACAAAAACTCACTTTGGTCAAGTTACCAGTAGATTTTGTAGGTTTAAATGCCTATTTCTTGTGTTTTTTATTTCATAATGGCTAATCTGCCCAAACTCTTGTTTGTGTGCCATCAGAATACATAATTTGGGAAGGAAGAAGGCAAAACCAACTCAGACCCCGAAAACATTTAGGAAATTGCCGCTCAAGAAACCAAAAATCAGCTGAGGCACCCAAAACAATGAGAGCAAGCCAGAATTGAAGCAGGCCAACAGCTGTGCCCTGTTTGAAAAAGACCATTCCTCTGGTGCCCTGAACTCCATATTGCAGCCTCAAAACCAAAGCTCACATCAGAAAATTCATTACAATCCATGATAAATAAGAAAACATAGAAAAAATCCAAAGAAATGCAAGAATCCATAATGACATTTGGCCTGAATAGTCACAAGGAAACCGGCTGTTCCCGGATTCATCCACACCTCCTGCTGACAGCCTGTGGAATTCTGACTGAATTAACCTGAAAATCGCAGTGAAACTCAGTTTGGAGGCAATTACTATCTGTCACCTCAGCCAAAGTGTTCCATTTGATTTTCCAAAACACAAAAACTCACTTTGGTCATGTTACTGGTAGATTTTGAAGGTTTAAATGCCTATTTGTTGTGTTTTTTATTTCATAGTGGCTACTCTGCTGAAACTCTTGTTTCTATGGCATCAGAATACATAATTTGGGAAGGAAGAAGGCAAAACCAACTCAGACCCAGAAAACATTTAGGAAATTGCCACTCAAGAAACCAAAAGTCAGCTGAGGCACCCAAAACAATGATAGCAAGCCAGAATTGGAGCAAGCCAACAGCTGTACCCTGATGGAAAAAGAACCTACCTCTTCTGCCCTGAACTCCATATTCAGCCTCAAAACCAAAGCTCACATCAGAAAATTCATTACAAACCATAAAAAATAAGAAAAATGAGAAAAAAGACAAGGAAATGCAAGAATCCATAATATTGGGCTTGATTCAGTCGCAAGGAAACCGGCTGTTCCCGGATTCATCCAGCCCTCCAGCTGACTGCCTGTGGATTTCTAACTGAATTAACCTGAAAATCACAGTGAAACTCGGTTTGGAGGCAATTACTATCTGTCACCTCAGCCAAAGTGTTCCATTTCATTTTCCAAAACACAAAAACTCACCGTGGTCATGTTACCTGTAGATTTCTAAGCTTCAAACGCCTATTTGTTGTGTTTTTTATTTCATAATGGCTATTCTGCCCAAACTCTTGTTTGTATGGCAGCAGAAAAGAAAATTTGGATACGAAGACGGTAAAACCAACTCAGACCCAGAAAACATTTAAAAAATTGCCGCTCAAGAAACCAAAATCAGCTGAGGCACCCAAAACAATGAAGGCAAGCCAGAATTGGAGCAAGCCACAGCTGTACCCTGTTTAAAATGACCATACTTCCAGTGCCATGAACTCCATACTGCAGCCTCAAAACCAAAGCTCACATCAGAAAATTCATTTAAACCATGATAAATAAGAAAGATGAGAAAAAAGCCAAAGAAATGCAAGAATTCATAATGATATTGGGCTTGATTCAGTCGCAAGGAAACCGGCTGTTCCCGGATTCATCCACCCCTCCTGCTGACTGCCTGTTCAATTCTGACTGAAGTAACCTGAAAATCGCAGTGAAACTCAGTTTGGAGGCAATTAATATCTGTCACCTCAGCCAAAGTGTTCCATTTGATTTTCCAAAACACAAAAACTCCCCTTGGTCATGTTACCTGTAGATTTATAAGCTTCAATATCCTATTTGCTGTGTTTTTTATGTCATAATGGCTACTCTCCCCAAACTCTTGTTTGTAGAAATCAGAATACAAAATTTGGGAAGGTAGAAGGCATAACCAACTCAGACGCAGAAAACATGTAGGAAATTGCAGCTCAGGAAACCACAAATCGGCTGAGGCTCAAAACAATGACAGCAAGCCAGAATTGGAGCAGGCCAACAGCTTTGCCCTGTTTAAAAGGTCCATTCCCCCGGTGCCGTGAACTCCATATTGCAGCCTCAAAACCAAAGCTGACATCAGAAAATTCATTACAACCCATGATAAATAAGAAAAAGGAGAAAAAAGCCAAAGAAATGCAAGAATCAATAATGATATTGGGCTTGATTTAGTTGCAAGGAAACTGGCTGTTCCCGGATTCATCCACCCCTCCAACTGACTGCCTATGGAATTCTGACTGAATTCACAATATCGCAGTGAAACTCAGTTTGGAGGCAATTACTATCTGTCACCTCAGCCAAAGTGTTCCATTTTTTTTTCCAAAACACAAAAACTCACCTTGGTAATGTTACCTGTAGATTTCTAAGCTTCAAATGCCTATTTGTTGTGGTTTTTATTTCATAATTGCTACTCTGTCCAAACTCTTGTTTGTGTTGCCTCAGAATACAAAATTAGGGAAGGAAGAAGGCAAAACCAACTCATACCCAGAAAACATTTAGGAAATTGCCGCTCAAGAAACTAAAAGTCAGCTGAGGTACCCAAAACAATGACAGCAAGCCAGAAGTGTAGCAGGCCAACAGCTGTGCCCTGTTTGAAAAAGACCATTCCTCCGTTACCCTGAACTCCATATTGCAGCCTCAAAACCAAAGCTCACATCAGAAAATTCATTACAAACCATGATGAATAATGGAAATGTGAAAAAGCCAAAGAAATGCAAGAGTCCTTTGTGATACTTGGCGGGATTAGACAAAAGGAACCTGGCTGTTTCCAGATTCATCCCCCCATCCACAGACTGACTTTGGACTTCTGATTGAATTCACCTCAAAATCCCACTCACATTCAATTTGGATGAATTAGTATCTCTCCCCTCAGCAGAAGGGTTCCATATCATTTTCCAAACCACAGAAACTCATCTTGGTCATGTTGCCTGTAGATTTCTAATCCTGAAAGGCCAATTTGCTGTGTTTTTTGTTTTCTTTCATAATGGCTACTCTGTCGACAATCTTGCTTGTATTGCATGAGAATACACAATTTGGGTATGAAGAAGGGAAAACCAACTCAGACCCAGAAAATATTCAGCAAACTGACCCTCAAGAAACCAAAAGTCAGCTGAGGCACCCAACAATGACAGCAAGCCAGAATTGGAGCAAGCCAACAACTGTGCCCCAATTGAAAAAGAACCGTTCTCTTGTGCCATGAACTCCATATTGCAGCCTCAAAACCAAAGCTCACATCAGAAAATTCATTACAAACCATGATAAATAAGGGAAATGAGAAAAAGCCAAAGAAATGCAAGAGTCCTTTGTGATATTTGGCTGGATTTAGACACAAGGAAACTGGCTGTTTCAGGATTCATCCCACCCTTAAACAGACTGACTTTGGAATTCTGATTGAATTCACCTCAAAATTGCACTCACACTCAATTTGGAGGAAATTAGTATCTGTCCCCTCGGCAGAAGGAGTCCAAGTCATTTTCCAAAACACAGAAACTCATCTTGATTGTGTTGCCTGTACAGTTCTAAACATGAAAGGCCAATTTGCTTTGTTTTTTTTTTTTTCTTTCATCATGGCTACTCTGTCAAAATCTTGCTTGTATTGCATCAGAATACAAAATTTGGGAATAAGAAGGCAAAACTAACTCAGACCCAGAAAACATTTAGGATATTGCCACTCAAGAATCCACAAATCAGCTGAGGCACCCAAAACAATGACAGCAAGCCAGAATTGGAGCAGGCCAACAGCTGTGCCCTGATTGAAAAACAACCTTCCTCTGGTGCCCTGAACTGAATATGCCAGCTTAAAACCAAAGCTCACATCAGAAAACTCATTACAAACCATGATACATAAGAAAAATGAGAAAAAAGCCAAAGAAACGCAAGAATCCATAATGATATTGGGCTTGATTTAGTCAAAAGGAAACCGGCTATTCCCAGATTCATCCACCCCTCCAGCTGACTGCCTGTGGAATTCTGACGGAATTATCCGGAAAATCGCAGGGAAACTCAGTTTGGAGGCAATTAATATCTGTCACCTCAGCCAAAGTGTCCCATTTTATTTTCCAAAACACAAAAACTCACCTTGGTCGTATTACCTGTGGATTTCTAAGCTTCAAACGCCTATTTATTGTGTTTTTTTTTTATGGCAAAATGGCAAGTCTGTCCAAACTCTTTTTTGTATTGGGTCAGAATACAAAATTTTGGAAGGAAGAAGGAAAACCAACTCAGACGAACAAAACATTTAGGAAATTGATGCTCAAGAAACCTCAAATCGGCGGAGGCAACCAAAACAATGACAGTAAGCCAGAATTGGAGTAACCCAGCAGCTGTGCCCTGATTCAATAAGAACCTTCCTCTTGTGCCCTGAACTCCATATGCCAGCCTCAAAACCGAAGCTCACATCAGAAAATTCATTACAAACCATGATAAATCAGAAAAATGAGACAAAAGCCAAAGAAATGCAAGAATCCATAATGATGTTGGGCTGGATTTAGTTTCAAGGAAACCGGCTGTTCCCAGATTCATCCACCCCTCCAGCTGACTGCCTGTGGAATTCTGACTGAATTAACCGGAAAATCGCAGGGAAACTTAGTTTGGAGGCAATTAATATATGTCACCTCAGCCAAACTGTTCCATTTGATTTTCCAAAACACAAAAACTCACCTTAGTCATGTTACCTCTGGATTTCTAAGCTTCAAAACCTATTTGTTGTGTTTTTTATTTCATAATGGCCACTCTGCCCAAACTCTTGTTTGTATTGCATCAGAATACAATATTTTGAAGGAAGAAGGCAAAACCAACTCAGACCCAGAAAACTTTTAAGAAATTGCTGCTCAAAAAACCTCAAATTGGCGGAGGCACCCAAAACAATGACAGCAAGCCAGAATTGGAGCAGGCCAACAGCTGTGCTCTGTTTGAAAAAGACCGTTCCCCCGGTGCCCTGAACTCCATATTACAGCCTCAAAACCAAAGCTGACATCAGAAAATTCATTACAAACCAGGATAAATAAGAAAAATGAGAAAAACGCCAAAGAAATCAAGAATCCATAATGATATTGGGCTTGATTTAGTCACAAGAAAACGGGCTGTTCCCGGATTCATCCAACCCTCCTGCTGACTGCCTGTGGAATTCTGACTGAATTAACCTGAAAATCGCAGTGAAACTCAGTTTGGAGGCAATTAATATCTGTCACCTCAGCCAAAGTGTTCCATTTGATTTTCCAAAACACAAAAACTCACCTTTGTTGTGTTACCTGTAGATTTCTAAGCTTCAAAAGCCTATTTGTGGTGTTTTTTATTTCATAATGGCTACCCTGCCGAAACTCTTGTTTGCATGGCGTCAGAATACAAAATTTGGGAAGGAAGAAGGCAAAACCAACTCAGACCCAGAAAACATTTAGGAAATTGCCACTCAAGAAACCACAAATCGGCTGAGGCACTCAAAACAATGACAGCAAGCCAGAATTGGTGCAGGCCAACAGCTGTGCCCTGTTTGAAAAAGACCATTCCTCAGGTGCCCTGAACTCCATATTGCAGCCTCAAAACCAAAGCTCACATCAGAAAATTCATTACAAAGCATGCTATATCAGAAAAAGGAGAAAAAAGCCAAAGAAATGCAAGAATCAAGAATGATATTGGGCTTGATTTAGTCGCAAGGAAACCGGCTGTTCCCGGATTCATCCACACCTCCAGCTGACTGCCTGTGGATCTACCTGAATTCACCTGAAAATCGCAGTGAAACTCAGTTTGGAGGCAATTAATATCTGTCACCTCAGCCAAAGTGTTCCATTTTATTTTCCAAAACACAAAAACTCACCTTGCTCGTGTTACCTATGGATTTATAAGCTTCAAAACCTATTTGTTGTGATTTTTTTGAATAATGGCTACTCTGCCGAAACTCTTGTTTGTATGGCGTCAGAATACAACATTTGGGAAGGAAGAAGGCAAAACCAACTCAGACCAAGAAAACCTTTAGGAAATTGTCGCTCAAAAGACCAATAATCGGCTGAGGCACCCAAAACAATGACAGCAAGGCAGAATAGGAGCAAGTCAACAGCTGTGCACTTTTTGAAAAATAACCTTCCTCCGGTGCCCTGAACTCCATATTGCAGCCTCAAAACCAAAGCTCACATCAGAAAATTCATTACAAACCATGATAAATAAGAAAAATGAGACAAAAGCCAAAGAAATGCAAGAATCCATAATGATATTGGGCTTGATTTAGTCGCAAGGAAATTGGCTGTTCCCAGATTCATCCACCCCTCCAGCTGATGCCTGTGGAATTATGACTGAATTAACAGGAAAATCGCAGTGAAACTCAGTTTGGAGGCAATTAATATCTGTCACCTCAGCCAAAGTGTTCCATTTGATTTTTCAAAGCACAAAAACTCACCTTGGTCGTGAACCTGTAGATTTCTAAGCTTCAAACGCCTATTTGTTGTGTTTTTATTTCATAATCGCTACTCTGTCTGAACTCATGTTTGTATTGCGTCACAATACCAAATTTGGGAAGGAAGAAGGTAAAAACCTCTCAGACACAGAAAACATTTAGGAAATTGCCGCTCAAGAAACCAAAAGTCAGCTGAGGCACCCAAAACAATGACAGCAAGGCAGACTTGGAGCAAGTCAACAGCTGTGCCCTTTTTGAAAAAGACCATTCCTCCGGTGCCCTGAACTCCATATTGCAGCCTCAAAACCAAAGCTCACATCAGAAAATTCATTACAAACCATGATAAATAAGAAAAATGAGAAAAAAGCCAAAGAAATGCTAGAATCCATAATGATATTGGGCTTGATTTAGTCGCAAGGAAATTGGCTGTTCCCAGATTCATCCACCCCTCCAGCTGACTGCCTGTGGAATTCTGACTGAATTAACCTGAAAATCGCAGTGAACCTCAGTTTGGAGGCAATTAATATCTGTCACCTCAGCCAAAGTGTTCCATTTTATTTTCCAAAATCAAAAACTCACCTTGGTCTCGTTACGAGTAGACTTATAAGCTTCAAAGGCCTATTTGTTGTGTTTTTTATTTCATAATGACTACTCTGTCCAAACTCTTGTTTGTATTCCATCAGAATACAATATTTGGGAAGGAAGAAGGCAAAACCAACTCAGACCCTGAAAACATTTAGGACATTGTGGCTCAAGAAACCAAAAGTCAGCTGAGGCTCCCAAAACAATGACAGCAAGCCAGAATTGGAGCAAGCCAACATCTGTACCCTGTTTGAAAAAGACCATTCCTCAGGTGCCCTGAACTAAATATTGCAACCTCAAAACCAAAGCTCACATCAGAAAATTCATTACAAACCATGATAAATAAGAAAAAGGAGAAAAAAGCCAAAGAAATGCAAGAATCAAGAATGATATTGGGCTTGATTTAGTCGCAAGGAAACCGGCTGTTCCCGGATTCATCCACACCTCCAGCTGACTGCCTGTGGACTTCTGACTGAATTCACCTGAAAATCGCAGTGAAACTCAGTTTGGAGGCTATTAATATCTGTCACCTCAACAAAGTGTTCCATTTTATTTTCCAAAACACAAAAACTCACCTTGGTCGTGTTACCTGTATTTTTCTAAGCTTCAAACGCCTTTTTGTTGTGTTTTTTATTTCATAATGGCTACTCCGCCCAAACTCTTTTTTGTATTGCGTCAGAATACAACATTTGGGAAGGAAGAAGGCAAAACCAACTCAGACCCAGAAAACCTTTAGGAAATTGCCGCTCAAGAAACCACAAATCGGCTGAGGCACTCAAATCAATGACAGCAAGCCAGAATTGGAGCAGCACAACAGCTGTGCCCTGTTTGAAAAAGACCATACCTCTGGTGCCCTGAACGCCATATTACAGCCTCAAAACCAAAGCTGACATCACAAAATTCATTACAAACCATGATAAATAAGAAAAATGAGAAAAAAGCCAAAGAAACGCAAGAATCCATAATGACATTGGGCTTGATTTAGTCGCAAGGAAACCAGCTGTACCCAGATTCATCCACCCCTCCAGCTCACTGCCTGTGGAATTCTGACTGAATTAACCTGAAAATCGCAGTGAAACTCAGTTTGGAGGCAATTAATATCTGTCACCTCAGCCAAAGTGTTCCATTTCATTTTCCAAAACACAAAAACGCACCTTGGTCGTGTTACCTGTAGATTTCTAAGCTTCTAACACCTATTTGTTGTGTTTTTTATTTCATAATGTCTACTCTCTCCAAACTCTTGTTTGTAATGCGACAGAATACAAAATTTGGGAAGGAAGAAGGCAAAACCAACTCAGACCCAGAAAACATTTAGGAAATTGCCACTCAACAAACCAAAATTGAGCTGAGGCATGCAAAACAAGGACAGCAAGCCAAAATTGGAGCAAGCCAAGAGCTGTGCCCTGTTTAAAAAAAAAAACCTTCCATTTGTGCCCTAAACTCCATATTGCAGCCTCAAAACCAAATCTCACATCAGAAAATTCATTACAAAGCAGGATAAATCAAAAAATGAGAAAAATGCCAAAGAAATACAGGAGACCTTTCTGATATTGGGCTGGATTTCGTCGCAAGGAAACCGGCTGCTCCCAGATTCATCCACCCCTCCTGCTGACTGCCTGTGGAATTCTCACTGAATTAACCTGAAAATCGCAGTCAAACTCAGTTTGGAGGCCATTAATATCTGTGACCTCAACAAAGTGTTCCATTTTATTTTCCAAAACACAAATACTCACCTTGGTCGTGTTTCGAGTAGACTTATCAGCTTCAAACGCCTATTTGTTGTGTTTTTTATTTCATAATGACTGCTGTTCCATGTCTTTTTTCAAAACACAAAATCTCACCTTGGTCGTGTTACCTGTAGCTTTCAAAAGCCTATTTGATGTGTTTTTTATTTCATAATGTCTACTCTGTCCAAAGTCTTGTTTGTATGCCATCAGAAAAGAAAATTTGGGAAGGAAGACGGCAAAACCAACTCAGACCCAGAAAACATTTAGGAAATTGCCACTCAAGAAACCAAAAGTCAGCTGAGGCACCCAAATAAATGGCAGCAAGCCAGAATTGGAGCAAGCCAACAGCTGTGCCCTGATTGAAAAAGAACCATCCTCTTGTGCCCTGAACTCAATATGCCAGCCTCAAAAACAAAGCGCACATTAGAAAATTCATTACAAACCATCATACATAACAAAAATGAGAAAAAAGCCAAAGAAATGCAAGAATCCATAATGATATTGGGATTGATTTAGTCGTAAGGAATCCGGCTATTCCTGGATTCGTCCACCCCTCGAGGTGACTGCCTGTGCAATTCTCACTGAATTAACCTGAAAATCACGGGGAAACTCAGTTTGGAGGCAATTAATATATGTCACCTGAGCCAAAGTGTTCCATTTTTTTTTCCAAAACACAAAAAATCACCTTGGTCGTGTTACCTGTAGATTTCTAAGCTTCAAACGCCTATTTGTTGTGTTTTTTATTTCATAATGGCTACTCTGTCCAAACTCTTGTTTGTATTGAGTCAGAATAAAAAATTTGGGAATAAGAAGAAAAAACCGTGTCAGACCCAGAAAACATTTAGGAAATTGCCACTCAAGAAACCTCAAATTTGCTGAAGCACCCAAAACAATGACAGCAAGCCACAATTAGAGCAAGCCAACAGCTGTGCCCTGATTGAAAAAGAACATTTCTCTTGTGCCCGGAAGTTCTTATTGCAGCCTCAAATCCAAAGCTCACATCAAAAATTCATTACCAACCATGATAAATAAGAAAAAAGAGAAAAAAGCCAAAGAAATGCAAGAATCCATAATGATATTGGGCTTGATTTAGTCGTAAGAAATCCGGCTAGTCCTGGATTCATCCACCCCTCCAGGTGACTGCCTGTGCAATTCTCACTGAATTAACCTGAAAATCACAGTGAAACTCAGTTTGGAGGGAATTAATATCTGTCACCTCAGCCAAAGTGTTCCATTTTATTTTCCAAAACACAAAATCTCACCTTAGTCGTGTTACCTGTAGATTTCTAAGCTTCAAACACCTATGTGTTGTGTTGTTTATTTCATAATGGCTACTCTGTCCAAACTCTAGTTTATATTGCGTCAGAATACAAAATTTGGGAAGGAAGAAGGCAAAACCAACTCAGACCCAGAAAACATTCAGAAAATGTGGATCAAAAAAGAACAACGCTGAGGCACCCAAAACCTTTAAAGCAAGACAGAATTGTAGCAAACCAATAGCTGTGCCCTGATTGAAAAAGAACCTTCCTCTTGTGCCCTGAACCCAATATGCCAGCATCAAAACCAAAGCTCACATCGGAAAATTCATTACAAACCATGATAAAAAGAAAAATGAGAAAATAGCCAAGGAAATGCAAGAATCCATAATGATATTGGGCTTGATTCAGTCACAACGAAACCGGCTGTTCCCAGATCCATCCACCCTTCCAGCTGACTGCCTGTGGACTTCTGAATGAATTAACCTGAAAATCGCAGTGAAACTCAGTTTGGAGACTATTAATATCTGTCACCTCAGCCAAAGTGTTCCATTTTATTTTCCAAAACACAAAAACTCACCTTAGTCGTGTTACCTGTAGATTTCTAAGCTTCCAACGCCTATTTGTTGTGCTTTTAATTTCATAATGGCTACTCTGTATAAACTCTTGTTTATATTTCTTCAGAATACAAAATTTGGGAAGGAAGAAGGCAAAACCAACTCAGACCCAGAAAACATTTAGGAAATTGCCGCTCAAGTAACCAAAAGTCAGCTGAGGCACCCAAAACAAGGACAGCAAGCCAGAATTGGAGCAAGCCAACAGCTGTGCCCTGATTGAAAAAGAACCTTCCTCTTGTGCCCTGAACTCAATATGCCAGCCTCAAAACTAAAGCTCACATCAGAAATTTCATTACAAACCATGATAAATAAGGGAAATCTAAGAAAGCCAAAGAAATGCAAGAGTCCTTTGTGATATTTGGCTGGATTTAGACAGAAGGAAACTGGCTGTTTAAAGATTCATCCCCCCCTTCCACAGACTGAGTTTGGAATTCTGACTCAATTCACCTCAAAATCGCACTCACACTCAATTTGGAGGGAATTACTATCTGTCCCCTCAGCAGAAGTGTTCCATGTCATTTTCCAAAACACAGAAACTCATCTTGCTCATGTTGCCTGTAGATTTCTAATCCTGAAAGGGTAATTTGGTGTGTTTTTTTTTTCTTTCATAATGGCTACTCTGTCCAAAATCTAGCTTATATTGCATCACAATACAAAATTTGGGAATAAGAAGGCAAAACCAACTCAGACCCAGAAAACATTTAGGAAATTGCTGCTCAAGAAACCTCAAATCGGCTGGGGCACCTAAACCAATGACAGCAAGCCAGAATTGGAGCAAGCCAACAGCTGTGCCCTGATTGAAAAAGAACCTTCCTCTTGTGCCCTGAGCTCAATATACCAGTCTCAAAACCAAAGCTCACATCAGAAAATTCATTACAAACCATGATAAATAAGAAAAAAGAGAAAAAAGGCAAAGAAATGCAGGAGTTCTTAGTAATATTGGGCTTGATTTATTGCCATGTAAACGGCTGTTTCCAGATTCATCCGCACCTCCCAGCTGAGTATCTGTGGTTTCTGACTGAATTAACCTGAATATCGCAGTGAAACTCGGTTTGGAGGCAATTAATATCTGTCACCTCAGCCAAAGTGTTCCATTTTATCTTCCAAAACTCAAAAACTCACCTTAGTCTTCTTACCTGTAGATTTCAAAACTTCAAATGCCTATTTGTTTTGTTTTTTATTTCATAATGGCTACTCTGCCCAAGCTCTTGTTTGTATTCCGCCAGAATACAAAATTTGGCAAGGAAGAAGGCAAAACCGACTCAGACCCAGAAAACATTTAGGAAATTGCCACTCAAGAATCCAAAAGTCAGCGGAGGAACCTACAACAATGACAGCAAGCCAGAATTGGAGCAAGCCAACAGCTGTGCCCTGATTGAAAAAGAACCTTCCTCTTGTGCCCTGAGCTCAATATAGCAGATTCAAAACCAAAGCTCATATCAGAAAATTCATTACAAACCATGATAAATAAGAAAAATGAGAAAAAAGCCAAAGAAATGCAGGAGTTCTTAGTAATATTGGGCTTGATTTATTGCCATGTAAACGGCTGTTTCCAGATTCATCCACAGCTCCCAGCTGAGTGTCTGTGGTTTCTGACTGAATTGACCTGAAAATCGCAGTGAAACTCGGTTTGGAGGCAATTAATATCTGTCACCTCAGCCAAAGTGTTCCATTTTATTTTCCAAAACTCAAAAACTCACCTTAGTCTTCTTACCTGTAGATTTCTAAGCTTCAAATGCCTATTTATTGTGTTTTTTATTTCATCATTGCTACTCTGTCCAAACTCTTGTTTGTATTGCGTCAGAATACAAAATTTGGGATTAAGAAGGAAAAACCGTGTCAGACCCAGAAAACATTTAGGAAATTGCCACTCAAGAAACCAAAAGTCAGCTGAGGAACCCACAACAATGACAGCAAGCCAGAATTGGAGAAAGCCAACAGCTGTGCCCTGATTGAAAAAGAACCTTCCTCTTGTGCCCTGAACTCAATATGCCAGCCTCAAAAGCAAAGCTCACATCGGAAAATTCATTACAAACCATGATAAATAAGAAAAATGAGAAAAAAGCCAACGAAATGCAGGAGTTCTTAGGGATATTGGGCTTGAATTATGGCCATGTAAACGGCTGTTTCCAGATTCATCCACACCTCCCAACTGAGTGTCTTTGGTTTCTGAATGAATTAACAAAAAAATCGCAGTGAAACTCGGTTTTGGAGGCAATTAATATCTGTCACCTCAGCCAGAGTGTTCAATTTTATTTTCATAAACACAAAAACTTACCTTGCTCGTGTTACCTGTACATATATAAGCTTCAAACGCATATTTGTTGTGTTTTTTATTTCATAATGGCTACTCTGTCCAAACTCTTGTTTGTATTACGTCAGAATAGAAAATTTGGAAAGGAAGAAGGCAAAACCAACTCAGACCCAGAAAACATGTAGGAAATTGCCGCTAAAGAAACCAAAAACAGCTGAGGCACGCAAAACAATGACAGCAAGCCAGAATTGCAACAAGCCAACAGCTGTGTCCTGTTTGAAAAAGACCATTGATCCGGTGCCCTGAACTCAATATGCCAGCCTCAAAACCAAAGCTCACATCAGAAAATTCATTACAAACCATGATAAATCAGAAAAATGAGACAAAAGCCAAAGAAATGCACGAGTTCTTAGTGATATTTGGCTGGATTTAGACACAAGGAAACTGGCTGTTTAAAGATTCATCCCCCCCTTCCACTGACTGACTTTGGAATTCAAATTGATTTCACCTCAAAATTGCACTCACACTCAATTTGGAGGGAATTAGAATCTGTCCCCTCAGCAGAAGGGTTCCATGTCATTTTCCAAAACACAGAAACTAATCTTGATCACGTTGCCTGTAGATTTCTAATCCTGAAAGGGCAATTTCTGTGTTTTTTTTTTTTTCTTTCATTATGGCTACTCTGTCCAAATCTTGCTTGTATTGCATCAGAATACAAAATATGGGAATAAGAAGGCAAAACCGACTCAGACCCAGAAAACATTAAGGAAATTGCCGCTCAAGAAACAACAAAACGGCTGAGGTTCCCAAAACAATGACAGCAAGCCAGAATTGGAGCAAGCCAACAGCTGTGCCCTGATTGAAAAAGAACCTTCCTCTTGTGCCCTGAACTCAATATGCCAGCCTCAAAACCAAAGCTCACATCAGAAAATTCATTACAAATCATCATAAATAAGAAAAAAGAGAAAAAAGCCAAAGAAATGCAAGAATCCATAATCATAGTGGCTTGAATTAGTTGCAAGGAAACCCGCTGTTCCGCATTCATCCACCCCTCCAGCTGACTGCCTGTGGAATTCTCACTGAATTAACCTGAAAATCGCAGTAAGACTCAGTTTGGAGGCAATAATATCAGTCACCTCAGCCAAAGTGTTCCCTTTGATTTTCCAAATCACAAAAACTCACCTTGGTCGTGTTACCCTTAGATTCATAAGCTTCAAACGCTAATTTGTTGTTGTTTTTTTTTTTTTTTTATATCATGATGGCTACTCTGTCCAAACTCTTGTTTGTATTGTGTCAGAATACAAAATGTGGGAAGGAAGAAGGGAAAACCAACTCAGACCCAGAAAACATTTAGGAAATTGCCGCTCAAGAAACCACAAATCGGCTGAGGCACCCAAAACCTTGAAAGCAAGACAGAATTGGAGCAAGCCAACAGCTGTGCCCTGATTGAACAAGACCATTAATCCAGTGCCCTGAACTCCATATTCCATCCTCAAAACCAAAGCTCACATCAGAAAATTCATTAGAAACCATGATAAATAAGGGAAATCTGAGAAAGCCAAAGAAATTCAAGAGTCCTTTTTGGTATTTGGCTGGATTTAGACACAAAGAAACTGGCTGTTTCCGGATTCATCCCCCCCTTCCACAGACAGACTTTGGAATTCTGATTGAATTCACCTCAAAATCGCACTCACACTCAATTTGGAGGGAATTAGAATCTGTCCCCTCAGCAGAAGTGTTCCATGTCATTTTCCAAAACACAGAAACTCATCTTGGTCGTGTTGCCTATAGATTTCTAATCCTGAAAGGGCAATTTGCTGTGTTTTTTTTTCTTTCATAATGGCTACTCTGTCCAAATCTTGCTTATGTTGCATCAGAATACAAAATTTGGGAATAAGAAGGCAAATCCGACTCAGACCTAGAAAACATTTAGGAAACTGCAACACAAGAATCCACAAATCAGCTGAGGCACCCAAAACAATGACAGCAAGCAGAATTGCAGCAAGACAACAGCTGTGCCCTGATTGAAAAAGAACCTCCCTCTTGTGCACAAAAATTCAATATGCCAGCCTCAAAACCAAAGCTCACATCAGAAAATTCATTACAAACCATGATAAATAAGGGAAATCTGAGAAAGCCAAAGAAATTCAAGAGTCCTTTGTGGTATTTGGCTGGATTTAGACACAAAGAAACTGGTTGTTTCCAGATTCATCCCCCCCTTCCACAGACAGACTTTGGAATTCTGATTGAATTCACCTCAAAATCGCACTCACACTCAATTTGGAGGGAATTAGAATCTGTCCCCTCAGCAGAAGTGTTCCATGTCATTTTCCAAAACACAGAAACTCATCTTGGTCGAGTTGCCTGTAGATTTCTAATCCTGAAAGGGCAATTTGCTGTGTTTTTTTTTTTTTTTCTTTCATAATGGCTACTCTGCCAAAATCTTGCTTGTATTGCATCAGAATACAAAATTTGGGAATAAGAAGGCAAAACCAACTCAGACCCAGAAAACATTTAGGAAATTTCCGCTCAAGAAACCACAAATCGGCTGAGGCACCCAAAACAATGACAGCAAGCCAGAATTGGAGCAAGCCAACAGCTGTGCCCTGATTGAAAAAGAACCTTCCTCTTGTGCCCTGAGCTCAATATAACAGCCTCAAAACCAAAGCTCACATCAGAAAATTCATTACAAACCATGATAAATAAGAAAAATGAGAAAAAAGCCAAAGAAATGCAGGAGTTCTTAGTAATATTGGGCTTGATTTATTGCCATGTAAACGGCTGTTTCCAGATTCATCCACACCTCCCAGCTGAGTATCTGTGGTTTCTGACTGAATTAACCTGAATATCGCAGTGAAACTCGGGTTGGAGGCAATTAATATCTGTCACCTCAGCCAAAGTGTTCCATTTTATCTTCCAAAACTCAAAAACTCACCTTAGTCTTCATACCTGTAGATTTCAAAACTTCAAATGCCTATTTGTTTTGTTTTTTATTTCATAATGGCTACTCTGCCCAAGCTCTTGTTTGTATTGCGTCAGAATACAAAATTTGGCAAGGAAGAAGGCAAAACCGACTCAGACCCAGAAAACATTTAGGAAATTGCCACTGAAGAATCCAAAAGTCAGCGGAGGAACCTACAACAATGACAGCAAGCCAGAATTGGAGCAAGCCAACAGCTGTGCCCTGATTGAAAAAGAACCTTCCTCTTGTGCCCTGAGCTCAATATACCAGTCTCAAAACCAAAGCTCACATCAGAAAATTCATTACAAACCATGATAAATAAGAAAAATGAGAAAAAAGCCAAAGAAATGCAGGAGTTCTTAGTAATATTGGGCTTGATTTATTGCCATGTAAACGGCTGTTTCCAGATTCATCTACACCTCCCAGCTGAGTGTCTGTGGTTTCTGACTGAATTAACCTGAAAATCGCAGTGAAACTCGGTTTGGAGGCAATTAATATCTGTCACCTCAGCCAAAGTGTTCCATTTTATTTTCCAAAACTCAAAAACTCACCTTAGTCTTCTTACCTGTAGATTTCTAAGCTTCAAATGCCTATTTGTTTTGTTTTTTATTTCATCATTGCTAGTCTGTCCAAACTCTTGTTTGTATTGCGTCAGAATACAAAATTTGGGATTAAGAAGGAAAAACCGTGTCAGACCCAGAAAACATTTAGGAAATTGCCACTCAAGAAACCAAAAGTCAGCTGAGGAACCCACAACAATGACAGCAAGCCAGAATTGGAGAAAGCCAACAGCTGTGCCCTGATTGAAAAAGAACCTTCCTCTTGTGCCCTGAACTCAATATGCCAGCCTCAAAAGCAAAGCTCACATCGGAAAATTCATTACAAACCATGATAAATAAGAAAAATGAGAAAAAAGCCAAAGAAATGCAGGAGTTCTTAGGGATATTGGGCTTGAATTATGGCCATGTAAACGGCTGTTTCCAGATTCATCCACACCTCCCAACTGAGTGTCTTTGGTTTCTGAATGAATTAACAAAAAAATCGCAGTGAAACTCGGTTTTGGAGGCAATTAATATCTGTCACCTCAGCCAGAGTGTTCAATTTTACTTTCGAAAACACAAAAACTTACCTTGCTCGTGTTACCTGTACATATATAAGCTTCAAACGCATATTTGTTGTGTTTTTTATTTCATAATGGCTACTCTGTCCAAACTCTTGTTTGTATTACGTCAGTATACAAAATTTGGGAAGGAAGAAGGCAAAACCAACTCAGACCCAGAAAACATGTAGGAAATTGCCACTAAAGAAACCAAAAACAGCTGAGGCACGCAAAACAATGACAGCAAGCCAGAATTGCAACAAGCCAACAGCTGTGTCCTGTTTGAAAAAGACCATTGATCCGGTGCCCTGAACTCAATATGCCAGCCTCAAAACCAAAGCTCACATCAGAAAATTCATTACAAACCATGATAAATCAGAAAAATGAGACAAAAGCCAAAGAAATGCACGAGTTCTTAGTGATATTTGGCTGGATTTAGACACAAGGAAACTGGCTGTTTAAAGATTCATCCCCCCCTTCCACTGACTGACTTTGGAATTCAAATTGATTTCACCTCAAAATTGCACTCACACTCAATTTGGAGGGAATTAGAATCTGTCCCCTCAGCAGAAGGGTTCCATGTCATTTTCCAAAAGACAGAAACTAATCTTGATCATGTTGCCAGCAGATTTCTAATCCTGAAAGGGCAATTTCTGTGTTTTTTTTTTCTTTCATAATGGCTACTCTGTCCAAATCTTGCTTGTATTGCATCAGAATACAAAATATGGGAATAAGAAGGCAAAACCGACTCAGACCCAGAAAACATTAAGGAAATTGCCGCTCAAGAAACAACAAAACGGCTGAGGCACCCAAAACAATGACAGAAAGCCAGAATTGGAGCAAGCCAACAGCTGTGCCCTGATTGAAAAAGAACCTCCCTCTTGTGCCCTGAACTTAATATTGCAGCCTCAAAACCAAAGCTCACATCAGAAAATTCATTACAAACCATGATAAATAAGAAAATGGAAAAAAAGCCAAAGAAATGCAAGAATCCATAATGATAGTGGGCTTGATTTAGTTGCAAGGAAACCGGCTGTTTCCAGATTCATCCACAGCTCCAGCTGACTGCCTGTGGAATTCTGACTGAATTAACCTGAAAATCGCAGTAAGACTCAGTTTGGAGGCAATAATATCAGTCACCTCAGCCAAAGTGTTCCATTTTATTTTCCAAATCACAAAAACTCACCTTGGTCATGTTACCCTTAGATTTATAAGCTTCAAACGCTAATTTGTTGTTGTTGTTTTATTTTTATTTCATAATGGCTACTCTGTCCAAACTCTTGTTTGTATTGCGTCAGAATACAAAATGTGGGAAGGAAGAAGGGAAAACCAACTCAGACCCAGAAAACATTTAGGAAATTGCTGCTCAAGAAACCACAAATCAGCTGAGGCACCCAAAACCTTGAAAGCAAGACAGAATTGGAGCAAGCCAACAGCTGTGCCCTGATTGAACAAGACCATTAATCCAGTGCCCTGAACTCCATATTCCATCCTCAAAACCAAAGCTCACATCAGAAAATTCATTAGAAACCATGATAAATAAGGGAAATCTGAGAAAGCCAAAGAAATTCAAGAGTCCTTTGTGGTATTTGGCTGGATTTAGACAGAAGGAAACTGGCTGTTTCCGGATTCATCCCCCCCTTCCACAGACAGACTTTGGAATTCTGATTGAATTCACCTCAAAATCGCACTCACACTCAATTTGGAGGGAATTAGAATCTGTCCCCTCAGCAGAACGGTGCCATGTCATTTTCCAAAACACAGAAACTCATCTTGGTCGTGTTGCCTATAGATTTCTAATCCTGAAAGGGCAATTTGCTGTGTTTTTTTTTTCTTTCATAATGGCTACTCTGTACAAAATCTTGCTTATGTTGCATCAGAATACAAAATTTGGGAATAAGAAGGCAAATCCGATTCAGACCCAGAAAACATTTAGGAAACTGCAACACAAGAATCCACAAATCAGCTGAGGCACCCAAAACAATGACAGCAAGCCAGAAGTGGAGCAAGCCAACAGCTGTGCCCTGATTGAAAAAGAACCTTCCTCTTGTGCCCTGAACTCAATATGCCAGCCTCAAAACCAAAGCTCACATCAGAAAATTCATTACAAACAATGATAAATAAGAAAAATCAGAAAAAAAGCCAAAGAAATGCAAGAATCCATAATGATATTGGGCTTGATTTAGTCGCAAGGAAGCCAGCAGTTCCCGGATTCATCCACCCCTCCAGCTGACTGCCTGTGGAATTCTCACAGAATGAACCCGAAAATCACAGTGAAACTCCGTTTGGAGGCAATTAATATCTGTCACCTCAGCCAAAGTTTTCCATTTTATTTTCCAAAACAAAAAAACTCACTTTGGTCGTGTTACCTGCAGATTTAAAATCTTGAAATGCCTATTTGTTGTGTTGTTTATTTCATAATGGCTACTCTGTACAAACTCTTCTTTGCATTGCATCAGAATACTAAATTTGGGAAGGAAGAAGGCAAAACCAACTCAGACCCAGAAAACATTTAGGAAATTGCCGCTCAAGAAACCACAAATCAGCTGAGGCACCCAAAACCTTGAAAGCAAGACAGAATTGGAGCAAGCCAACAGCTGTGCCCTGATTGAACAAGACCATTAATCCAGTGCCCAGAACTCCATATTGCAGCCTCAAAACCAAAGCTCCCATCAGATAATTCATTACAAACCATGATAAATAAGGGAAATCTGAGAAAGCCAAAGAAATTCAAGAGTCCTTTGTGGTATTTGGCTGGATTTAGACAGAAGGAAACTGGCTGTTTCCAGATTCATCCCCCCCTTCCACAGACAGACTTTGGAATTCTGATTGAATTCACCTCAAAATCGCACTCACACTCAATTTGGAGGGAATTAGAATCTGTCCCCTCAGCAGAAGTGTTCCATGTCGTTTTCCAAAACACAGAAACTCATCTTGGTCGCGTTGCCTGTAGATTTCTAATCCTGAAAGGGCAATTTGCTGTGTTTTTTTTTTTTTCTTTTATAATGGCTACTCTGCCAAAATCTTGCTTGTATTGCATCAGAATACAAAATTTGGGAAGGAAGAAGGCAATACCGACTCAGACCCAGAAAACATTTAGGAAATTGCCGCTCAAGAAACCACAAATTGGCTGAGGCACCCAAAACAATGACAGCAAGCCAGAATTGGAGCAAGCCAACAGCTGTGCCCTGATTGAAAAAGAACCTTCCTCTTGTGCCCTGAACTCAATATACCAGCCTCAAAACCAAAGCTCACATCAGAAAATTCATTACAAACCATGATAAAGAAGAAAAATGAGAAAAAAGCCAAAGAAATGCAGGAGTTCTTAGTAATATTGGGCTTGATTTATTGCCATGTAAACGGCTGTTTCCAGATTCATCCACACCTCCCAGCTGAGTGTCTGTGGTTTCTGACTGAATTAACCTGAAAATCGCAGTGAAACTCGGTTTGGAGGCAATTAATATCTGTCACCTCAGCCAAAGTGTTCCATTTTATCTTCCAAAACTCAAAAACTCACCTTAGTCTTCTTACCTGTAGATTTCAAAACTTCAAATGCCTATTGGTTTTGTTTTTTATTTCATCATTGCTAGTCTGTCCAAACTCTTGTTTGTATTGCGTCAGAATACAAAATTTGGGAAGGAAGAAAGCAAAACCAACTCAGACCCAGAAAACATTTAGGAAATTGCCACTCAAGAAACCAAAAGTCAGCTGAAGAACCCACAACAATGACAGCAAGCCAGAATTGGAGCAAGCCAACAGCTGTGCCCTGATTGAAAAAGAACCTTCCTCTTGTGCCCTGAACTCAATATACCAGCCTCAAAACCAAAGGTCACATCAGAAAATTCATTACAAACCATGATAAATAAGAAAAATGAGAAAAAAGCCAAAGAAATGCAGGAGTTCTTAGGGATATTGGGCTTGAATTATGGCCATGTAAATGGCTGTTTCCAGATTCATCCACACCTCGCAACTGAGTGTCTTTGGTTTCTGAATGAATTAACAAAAAAATCGCAGTGAAACTCGGTTTTGGAGGCAATTAATATCTGTCACCTCAGCCAGAGTGTTCAATTTTACTTTCGAAAACACAAAAACTTACCTTGCTCGTGTTACCTGTACATATATAAGCTTCAAACGCATATTTGTTGTGTTTTTTTATTTCATAATGACTACTCTGTCCAAACTCTTGTTTGTATTACATCAGAATACAAAATTTGGAAAGGAACAAGGCAAAACCAACTCAGACCCAGAAAACATTTAGGAAATTGCCGCTCAAGAAACCACAAATCAGCTGAGGCACCCAAAACCTTGAAAGCAAGACAGAATTGGAGCAAGCCAACAGCTGTGCCCTGATTGAACAAGACCATTAATCCAGTGCCCAGAACTCCATATTGCAGCCTCAAAACCAAAGCTCCCATCAGATAATTCATTACAAACCACGATAAATAAGGGAAATCTAAGAAAGCCAAAGAAATTCAAGAGTCCTTTGTGGTATTTGGCTGGATTAAGACACAAAGAAACTGGCTGTTTCCAGATTCATCCCCCCCTTCCACAGACAGACCTTGGAATTCTGATTGAATTCACCTCAAAATCGCACTCACACTCAATTTGGAGGGAATTAGAATCTGTCCCCTCAGCAGAAGTGTTCCATGTCATTTTCCAAAACACAGAAACTCATCTTGGTCGCGTTGCCTATAGATTTCTAATCCTGAAAGGGCAATTTGCTGTGTATTTTTTTTTCTTTCGTAATGGCTACTCTGCCAAAATCTTGCTTGTATGGCATCAGAATACAAAATTTGGGAATAAGAAGGCCAAACCGACTCAGACCCAGAAAACATTTAGGAAATTGCCGCTCAAGAAACCACAAATCGGCTGAGGCACCCAAAACAATGACAGCAAGCCAGAATTGGAGCAAGCCAACAGCTGTGCCCTGATTGAAAAAGAACCTTCCTCTTGTGCCCTGAGCTCAATATACCAGCCTCAAAACCAAAGCTCACATCAGAAAATTCATTACAAACCATGATAAAGAAGAAAAGTGAGAACAAAGCCAAAGAAATGCAGGAGTTCTTAGTAATATTGGGCTTGATTTTTTGCCATGTAAACGGCTGTTTCCAGATTCATCCACACCTCCCAGCTGAGTGTCTGTGGTTTCTGACTGAATTAACCTGAAAATCGCAGTGAAACTCGGTTTGGAGGCAATTAATATCTGTCACCTCAGCCAAAGTGTTCCATTTTATTTTCCAAAACTCAAAAACTCACCTTAGTCTTCTTACCTGTAGATTTCTAAGCTTCAAATGCCTATTTGTTGTGTTTTTTATTTCATCATTGCTACTCTGTCCAAACTCTTGTTTGTATTGCGTCAGAATACAAAATTTGGGAAGGAAGAAGGCAAAACCAACTCAGACCCAGAAAACCTTTAGGAAATTGCCGCTCAAGAAACCAAAAGTCAGCTGAGGAACCCACAACAATGACAGCAAGCCAGAATTGGAGAAAGACAACAGCTGTGCCCTGATTGAAAAAGAACCTTCCTCTTGTGCCCTGAACTCAATATGCCAGCCTAAAAACCAAAGCTCACATCAGAAAATTCATTACAAACCATGATAAATAAGAAAAATGAGAAAAAAGCCAAAGAAATGCAAGAATCCTTAATGATATTGGGCTTGATTTAGTCGCAAGGAAACCGGCTGTCCCCAGATTCATCCATACCTCCAGCTGTCTGCCTGTGGAATTCTGACTGAATTACCCTGAAAATCGCAGTGAAACTCAGTTTGGAGTCAATTAATATCTGTGACCTCAGCCAAAGTGTAACATTTTTTTTTCCAAAACACAAAAACTCACCTTGGTCATGTAACCTGTAGATTTTTAAGCTTCAAATGCCCATTTGTTGTGTTTTGTATTTCATAATCGGTACTCTGCCCAAACTCATGTTTGTATGGCGTCAGAATACAAAATTTGGGAAGGAGGAAGGCTAAACCAAATCAGACCCAGAAAACATTTAGGAAATTGCCGCTCAACAAACAAAAATTGAGCTGAGGCACCCAAAACAATGACAGCAAGCCAGAATTGGAGCAAGCCAACAGCTGTGCCCTGTTTGAAAAAGACCATTCCTCCAGTACCCTGAAGTCCATATTCCAGCCTCAAAACCAAAGCTCACATCAGAAAATTCATTACAAACCATGATAAATAAGGGAAATGAGAAAAAGCCAAAGAAATGCAAGCCTGTGGAATCCTAACTGAATTAACTGAATTAATCTGAAAATCGCAGTGAAACTCGGTTTTGGAGGCAATTAATATCTGTCACCTCAGCCAGAGTGTTCATTTTTAATTTCGAAAACAAAAAATCATACCTTGGTCTTGTGACCAGTACATATATAAGCTTCAAACGCATATTTGTTGTGTTTTTTTATTTCATAATGGCTACTCTGTCCAAACTCTTGTTTGTATTACGCCAGAATACAAAATTTGGGAAGGAAGAACGCAAAACCTACTCAGAGCCAGAAAACATGTAGGAAATTGCCGCTCAAGAAACCACAAATGGGCTGAGGCACCCAAAACCTTGAAAGCAAGCCAGAATTGGAGCAAGCCAACAGCTGTGCCCTGATTGAACTAGACCATTAATCCAGTGCCCTGAACTCCATATTCCAGCCTCAAAACCAAAGCTCACAAAAAAAAAATCATTACAAACAATGATAAATAAGGGAAATCTGAGAAAGCCAAAGTAATTCAAGAGTCCTTTGTGGTATTTGGCTGGATTTAGACAGAAGGAAACAGGCTTTTTCCGGATTCATCCCCCCCTTCCACAGACTGACTTTGGAATTCTGACTCAATTCACCTCAAAATCGCACTCACACTCAATTTGGAGGGAATTAGTATTTCTCCCCTCAGCAGAAGTATTCCATGTCATTTTCCAAAACACAAAAACTCATCTTAGTCGTGTTGCCTGTAGACTTCTAATCCTGAAAGGGCAATTTACTGTGTTTTTTTTTTTTTTTCTTTCATAATGGCTACTCTGTCCAAAATCTTGCTTGTATTGCGTCAGAATACAAAATTTGGGAATTATAAGGCAAATCCGACTCAGACCCAGAAAACATTTAGGAAACTGCAGAAAAAGAATCCACAAATCAGCTAAGGAATCCAAAACAATGACAGCAAGCAGAACTGGAGCACACCAACAGCTGTGCCCTGATTGAAAAAGAACCTTCCTCTTGTGCCCTAAACTCAATATGCCAGCCACAAAACCAAAGCTCACATCAGAAAATTCATTTCAAACCATGATAAATAGGAAAAATCAGAAAAAAGCCAAAGAAATGCAAGTTTTCTTAGTGATATTGGGCTTGATTTATTCCTAAGTAAACAGCTGTTTCCAGATTCATCCACAACTCCCAGCTGAGTGAATAGGGATTCTGACTGAATTCACCTCAAAATGGCAGTGAAATTCAGTTTGGAGACAATTGATATCTGTCACCTCAGCCAAAGTGTTCCATTTTATTTTCCAAAACAAAAAAACTCACTTTGGTCATGTTTCCTATAGATTTCAAAGCGTCAAACGCCTATTTGTTGTGTTTTTTATTTCATAATGGCTACTCTGTCCAAAATCTTGCTTGTATTGCATCAACATACAAAATTTGGGAAGGTAGAAGGCAAAGCCAACTCAGACAAAGAAAACATTTAGGAAATTGCCACTCAAGAAACCAAAAGTCAGCTGAGGCTCCCAAAACCATGACAGCAAGCCAGAATTGGAGCAGGCAATCAGCTGAGTCCTGATTGAAAAAGGCCATTCTTCCGGTACCCTGAACTCCATATTCCAGCCTCAAAACCAAAGCTCACATCAGGAAATTCATTACAAACCACGATACATAAGAAAAATGAGAAAAAAGCCAAGAAATGCAAGAAAACATAATGATATTGAGCTGGATTTAGTTGCAAGGAAACCGGCTGTTCCCGGATTCATCCACCCCTCCAGCTGACTGCGTGTGGAATTCTGACTGAATTAACCTGAAAATTGCAGTGAAACTCAGTTTGGAGGCAATTAATATCTGTCACCTCAGCCAAAGAGTTCCATTTTATTTTCCAAAACACAAAAACTCACCTTGGTCTTGTTACCTGTAGATTTCCAAGCTTCAAATGCCTATTTGTTGTGTTGTTTATTTCATAATGGCTACTCTGTCCAAACTCTTCTTTGCATTGCATCAGAATACAAAATTTGGGAATAAGAAGGCAAATCCAACTCAGACGCAGAAAACATTTATGAAATTGCCACTCAAGAAACCACGAATCTTCTGAGGCATCCAAAGCAATGACAGCAATCCGGAATTGGAGCAAACCAACAACTGTGCCCTGATTGAAACAGAACCATCCTCTTGTGCCCTGAACTCAATATGCCAGCCTCAAAACCAAAGCTCACATCAGAAAATATATTACAAACCATTACAAATAAGAAAAATGAGAAAAAAGCCAAAGAAATGCAAGAATCCATAATGATATTGGACTTGATTTAGTCCCAAGGAAACCGGATGTTCCCGCATTCATCCACCCCTCCAGCTGACTGCCTGTGGAATTCTGACTGAATTAACCTGAAAAATGCAGTGAAACTCAGTTTGAAGGCAATTAATATCTGTCACCTCAGCCAAAGTGTTCCATTTGATTTTTCAAAACTCAAAAACTCACCTTGGTCATGATACCTGTAGAATCATAACCTTCAAACGCCTATTTCTTGTGTTTTTTATTTCATAATCGGTACTCTGTCTGAACACATGTTTGTATTGCGTCACAATACAAAATTTGGGAAGGAAGAAGGCAAAAACCTCTCAGACACAGAAAACATTTAGGAAATTGCCGCTCAAGAAACCAAAAGTCAGCTAAGGCACCCAAAACAATGACAGCAAGGCAGAATTGGAGCAAGTCAACAGCTGTGCCCTTTTTGAAAAATAACCTTCCTCTTGTGCCCTGAACTCCATATTGCAGCCTCAAAACCAAAGCTCACATCAGAAAATTCATTACAAACCATGATAAATAAGAAAAAGGAGAAAAAAGCCAAAGAAATGCTAGAATCCATAATGATATTGGGCTTGATTTAGTCGCAAGGAAATTGGCTGTTCCCAGATTCATCCACCCCTCCAGCTGACTGCCTGTGGAATTCTGACTGAATTAACCTGAAAATCGCAGTGAAACTCAGTTTGGAGGCCATTAATATCTGTCACCTCAGCCAAAGTGTTCCATTTTATTTGCCAAAACACAAAACCTCATCTTGTCCTGTTACCTGTAGATTTCTGAGCTTCAAACGCCTATTTATAGTGTTTTTTATTTCATAATGGCTACTCTGCCCAAACTCTTGTTTGTATTGCGTCAGAATACAAAATTTGGGAAGGAAAAAGGCAAAACCAACTCAGACCCAGAAAACATTTAGGAAATTGCTGCTCAAGAAACCACAAATCAGCTGAGGTACCCAAAACAATGACAGCAAGCCAGAAGTGGAGCAAGCCAACAGCTGTGCCCAGATTGAAAAAGACCATTCCTCCGGTGCCCTGAACTCCATATTGCAGCCTCAAAACCAAAGCTGACATCAGAAAATTCATTACAAACCATGATAAATAAGAAAAATGAGAAAAAAGCCAAAGAAATGCAAGAATCCATAATGATATTGGGCTTGGTTCAGTCACAAGGAAACCGGCTGTTCCCGGATTCATCCACCCCTCCAGCTGACTGCCTGTGGAATTCTGACTGAATTAACCTGAATATCGCAGTGAAACTCCGTTTGGAGGCAGTAAATAACTGTCACCTCAGCCAAAGTGTTCCATTTGATTTTCCAAAACACAAAAACTCCCCTTGGTCGTGTTTCCTGTAGATTTCTAAGCTTCAAAAGCCTATTTGTTGTGTTTTTTATTTCATAATAGCTACTCTGCCCAAACTCTTGTTTGTATTGTGTCAGAATACAACATTTGGGAAGGAAGAAGGCAAAACCAACTCAGACCCAGAAAACATTTTGGAAATTGCTGCTCAAGAAACCAAAAACAGCTGAGGCACGCAAAACAATGACAGCAAGCAAGAATTGCAACAAGCCAACAGCTGTGTCCTGTTTGAAAAAGACCATTGCCCCGGTGCCCTGAACTCTATATTGCAGCCTCAAAACCAAAGCTGACATCAGAAAATGCATTACAAACCATGATAAATAAGAAAAATGAGAAAAAAACCAAAGAAATGCAAGAATCCATAATGATATTGGGCTTGATTTATTCGCAAGGATACCGGCTGTTCCCAGTTCATCCACCCCTCCAGCGGACTGCCTGTGGAATTGTGACTGAATTCACCTGAAAATCGCAGTGAAACTCAGTTTGGAGGCAATTTATATCTGTCACCTCAGCCAACGTGTTCCATTTGATTTTCCAAAACACAAAACCTCACCTTGGTCATGTTACCTGTAGATTTCTAAGCTTCAAATGCCTATTTGCTGTGTTTTTCATTACAAAATGGCTGCTCTACCCAAACTCTTGTTTGTATGGCGTCAGAATACAAAATTTGGGAAGGAAGAAGGCAAAACCAACTCAGACCCTGAAAACATGCAGGAAATTGCTGCTCAAGAAACCAAAAGTCAGCTGAGGCACTTAAAACAATGACAGCAAGCCAGAATTCGAGCAGGCCAACAGCTGTGCCCTGTTTGTAAAAGGCCATTCCTCCGGTGCCCTGAACTGCATATTGCAGCCTCAAAACCAAATCTCACATCAGAAAATTCATTACAAACCTTGATAAATAAAAAATGAGAAAAAAGCCAAAGAAATGCAAGAATCCATAATGATATTAGGCTTGTTTTATTCGCATGGAAACCGGCTGCTCCCAGATTCATCCACCCCTCCAGCTGACTGCCTGTGGAATTCTGACTGAATTAACCTGAAAATCGCAGTGAAACTCAGTTTGGTAGCAATTAATATCTGTCACCTCAGCCAAAGCGTTCCATTTTATGTTCCAAAACACAAAAAATCACCATGGTCGTGCTACCTGTAGATTTCTAAGCTTCAAAATCCTATTTCTTGTGGTTTTTATTTCATAATGGCTACTCTGCCCAAACTCTTGTTTGTATGGCATCAGAAAAGATAATTTGGGAAGGCAGACAGCAAAACCAACTCAGACCCAGAAAACCCATAATGATATTGGGCTGGATTTATTCGCAAGGATACCGGCTGTGCCCAGATTCATCCACCCCTCCAGCTGACTGCCTGTGGAATTGTGACTGAATTCACCTGAAGTCAGCCGCGGCACCCAAAACAATGACGGGAAGCAAGAATTGGAGCAGGCCAACAGCTGTGCCCTGTTTGAAAAAGACCATTCCTCTTGTGCCCTGAACTCCATATGCCAGCCTCAAAACCAAAGCTCACATCAGAAAATTCATCACAAACCATGATAAATAAGAAAAAGGAGAAAAAACCCAAAGAAATGCAAGAATCCATAATGATATTCAGTTTGATTTCGTCACAAGGAAACCGGCTGTTCCCGGATTCATCCACCCCTCCAGCGGACTGCATGTGGAATTCTGACGGAATTCACCTGAAAATCGCAGTGAAACTCAGTTTGGAGGCAATTACTATCTGTAACCTCAGCCAAAGTGTTCCATTTGATTTTCTAAAACACAAAAACTCACCTTGGTCGTATTACCTGTAGATTTCTAAGCTTTAAACGCATATTTGTAGTGTTTTTTATTTCATAATGGCTACTCTGCCGAAACTCTTGTTTGCATGCCATCAGAAAAGAAAATTTGGGAAGGAAGAAGGCAAAACCAACTCAGACCCAGCAAACATTTAGGAAATTGCCGCTCAAGAAACCAAAATTCAGCTGAGGCACCCAAAGAAATGACAGCAAGCCAGATTTGGAGCAGATCAACAGCTATGCCCTGTTTGAAAAAGAGTATTCCTCCGGTACCCTGAACTCCATATGCCAGCCTCAAAACCAAAGCTCACATCAGAAAATTCATTACAAACCATGATACATAAGAAAAATGAGAAAAAAGCCAAAGAAATGCAAGAATCCATAATGATATTGGGCTTGATTTAGTCGCAAGGAAACCGGCTGTTCCCAGATTCATCCACCACTCCTGCTGACTGCCTGTGGAATTCTGACTGAATTAACCAGAAAATCGCATTGAAACTCACTTTGGAGGCAATATATATCTGTGACCTCAGCCAAAGTATTCCATTTGATTTTGCAAAACATAAAAACTCACCTTGGTTATGTTACCTGTAGATTTCTAAGCTTCAAAGGCCTATTTGTAATGTTTTTTAATTCATAATGGCAACTCTGTCCAAACTATTGGTTGTATCGTGTCAAAATACAATATTTGGGAAGGAAGAAGGCAAAACCAACTAAGATCCAGAAAACATTTAGTAAATTGCCACTCAAGAAACCCAAAGACAGCTGAGGCACCCAAAACAATGACAGCAAGCCAGAATTGGAGCAAGCCAACAGCTGTGCCCTGATTGAAAAAGAACCTTCCTCTGGTGACCTGAACTCAATATGCCAGCCTCAAAACCAAAGCTCACATCAAAAAATTCATTACAAACCATGATAAATAAGAAAAATGAGAAAAAAAGCGAAAGAAATGCAAGAATCCATAATGATATTGGGCTGGATTTAGTCGCCAGGAAACCGGCTGTTCCCAGATTCATCCACCACTCCTGCTGACTGCCTGTGGAATTCTGACTGAATTAACCAGAAAATCGCATTGAAACTCAGTTTGGAGGCAATTAATATCTGTCACCTCAGCCAAAGTGTTCCATTTGATTTTCCAAAACACAAAAACTCACCTTGGTCGTGTTACCTGTAGATTTCTAAGCTTCAAACGCCTATTTGCTGTGTTTTTCATTACAAAATGGCTACTCTGCTCAAACTCTTGTTTGTATTGCATCAGAATACAAAATTTGGGAAGGAAGAAGGCAAAACCAACTCAGACGCAGAAAACATTTAGGATATTGCCGCTCAAGAAACCACAAATCATCTGAGGCTCCCAAAACAATGACAGCAAGCCAGAATTGGAGCAGGCCAAGAGCTGTGCCCTGTTTGAAAAAGACCATTCCCAGCCGGCTCCGTGGCTCATTAAGCTAATCCTCCACCTAGCGGCCCCAGCACACCAGGTTCTAGTCCCGGTCTGGGTGCGGATTCTGTCCCGGTTGCCCCTCTTCCAGGTCAGCCCTCTGCTGTGGCCAGGGAGTGCAGTGGAGGATGGCCCAAGTGTTGGGGCACTGCACCCCATGGGAGACCAGGAAAAGCACCTGGCTCCTGGTTCCTGCAATCGGATCAGCGCGGTGCGCCCGCCGCAGCCCACTGGCCGCGGCGGTCATTGGAGGGTGAACCAACGGCAAAGGAAGAAATTTCTCCCTGTCTCTCTCTCTCACTGTCCACTCTGCCTGTCAAGAAAAAAAAAAAAAGGAAAAAGACCATTCCCCCGGATCCTGAACTCCATATTGCAGCTTCAAAACCAAAGCTCACCTCAGAAAATTCATTACAAACCATGATAAATAAGAAAAATAAGAAAAAGGCAAAAGAAATGCAAGAATCCATTATGATATTGGGCTTGATTCAGTCACAAGGAAACCGGCTGTTCCCGGAATCATCCGTCCCTCCAGCTGACTGCCTGTGTAATTCTGACTGAATTAACCTGAAAATCGCAGTGAAACTCACTTTGGAGGCAATTAATATCTGTCACCTCAGCCAAAGTGTTCCATTTGATTTTCCAAAACACAAAAACTCACCTTGGTCGTGTTACCTGTAGATTTCTAAGCTTCAAACGGCTATTTGTTGTGTTTTTAATTTCATAATACCTACTCTGTCCAAACTCTTGTTTGTATTGCATCAGAATACAAAATTTGGGAAGGAAGAAGGCAAAACCAACACAGACCCAAAAAACATCTAGTAAATTGACACACTAGAATCCACAAATTTGCTGAAGCACTCAAAACATTGACAGCAAGCCAGAATTGGAGGAGGCCAACAGCTGTGCCCTGATTGAAAAGAACCATCCTCTTGTTCCCTGAACCCAATACGCCAGCCTTAAAACCAGAGCTCACATCAGAAAATTTATTACAAACCATGATACATAAGAGAAATGAGAAAAAGCCAAAGAAATGCAAGAATCCATAATTATATTGGGTTGATTTAGTCGCAAGGAAACCGGCTGTTCCTGGATTCATCCACCCCTGCAGCTGAATGCCTGTGGAATTCTGATGGAATTAACCTGAAAATCGCAGGGAAACTCAGTTTGGAGGCAATTAATATCTGTCACCTCAGCCAAAGTGTTCCATTTTCTTTTCCAAAACACAAAAACTCACCTTGGTCGTGTTACCTGTAGATTTCTGAGCTTCAAACGCCTATTTGTTGTGTTTTTTCTTTCATAATGGCTATTCTGTACAAACTCTTCTTTGCATTGCATCAGAATACAAAATTTGGGAAGGAAGAAGGCAAAACCAACTCAGACCCAGAAAATATTTAGGAAATTACTGCTCAAGGAACCAAAAGTAAGCTGAGGCATGCAGAACAATGACAGCAAGACAGAATTGGAGCAAGCCAACAGCTGTGCCCTGATTGAAAAAGAACCATTCTCTTGTACCCTGAAATCCATTTTCCAGCCTCAAAACCAAAGCTCACATCAGAAAATTCATAACAAACCATGATAAATAAGGGAAATGTGAAAAAGCCAAAGAAATGCAAGAGTCCTTTGTGATATTTGGCTGGATTTAGACACAAGGAAACTGGCTGTTTCAGGATTCATCCCACCCTTAAACAGACTGACTTTGGAATTCTGATTGAATTCACCTCAAAATTGCACTCACACTCAATTTGGAGGAAATTAGTATCTGTCCCCTCAGCAGAAGGGGTCCATGTCACTATCCAAAACAAAGAAACTCATCTTGATTGTGTTGCCTGTACAGTTCTAATCCTGAAAGGCCAATTTGCTTTTTTTTTTTTTCTTTCATAATGGCTACTCTGTAAAAATCTTGCTTGTATTGCATCAAAATACAAAATTTGGGAATAAGAAGGCAAAAGTAACTCAGACCCAGAAAACATTTAGGATATTGCCACTCAAGAATCCACAAATCAGCTGAGGCACCCAAAACAATGACAGCAAGCCAGAATTGGAGCAACCCAACAGCTGTGCCCTGATTGATAAACAACCCTCCTCTTGTGCCCTGAACTCAATATGCCAGCTTAAAACCAAAGCTCACATCAGAAAATTCATTACAAACCATGATAAATAAGAAAAATGAGAAAAAGCCAAAGAAATGCAAGAATCCATAATGATATTGGGCTTGATTTAGTCGCAAGGAAATCGGCTCGTCCAAGATTCATCCCCCCCTCCAGATGACTGCCTGTGGAATTCTGACTGAATTAACCTGAAAATCGCAGTGAACCTCAGTTTGGAGGCAATTACTATCTGTCACCTCAGCCAAAGTGTTCCACTTTATTTTCCAAAACACAAAAACTCACTTGGTCTTGTTACCTGTAGATGTATAAGCTTCAAACGCCTATTTGTTGTGTTTTTTATTTCATAATGGCTACTCTGTCAAAACTCTTGTTTGTATTGCCTCAGAATACAAAATTTGGGAAGCAAGAAGGCAAAACCAACTCAGACCCATAAAACATTTAGGAAATTGCCGCTCAAGAAACCAAAATCAGCTGAGGCACCCAAAACAATGACAGCAAGCCAGAATTGGAGCAAGCCAACAGCTGTGCCCTGTTTGAAATAGACCATCCTCTTGTGCCCTGAACTCAATATGCCAGCCTCAAAACCAAAGCTCACATCAGAAAATTCATTACAAACCATGATACAAAAGAAAAATGAGAAAAATCCAAAGCAATGCAAGAATCCATAATGATATTGGGCTTGATTTAGTCACAAGGAAACCAGATGTTCCCGGATGCATCCACCCCTCCAGCTGACTGCCTGTGGAATTCCGACTGAATTAACCTGAAAATTGCAGTGAAACTCAGTTTGGAGGCAATTACTATCTGTCACCTCAGCCAAAGTGTTCCATTTGATTTTGGAAAACACAAAATCTCACCTTGGTCGTGTTACCTGTAGCTTCAAATGCCTATTTGTTGTGTTTTTTATTTCATAATGGCTACTCTGTCCAAACTCTTGTTTGTATTGCGTCAGAATACAAAATTTGGGAAGGAAGAAGGCAAAACCAACTGAGACCCAGAAAACATTTAGGAAATTGCCGCTCAAGAAACCACAAATCGGCTGAGGCACCCAAACCAATGACAGTAAGCCAGAATTGGAGCAACCCAACAGCTGTGCCCTGATTGAAAAAGTTCCTTCCTTTTGTGACCTCAACTCAATATGCCAGCCTAAAAACCAAAGCTCACATCAGAAAATTCATTACAAACCATGATAAATAAGAAAAATGAGAAAAAAGCCAAAGAAATGCAAGAATCCATAATGATATTGGACTTCATTTAGTCACAAGGAAACCGGCTATTACCGGATTCATCCACCCATCCAGCTGACTGACTGTGGAATTCTGACTGAATTAAGCTGAATGGAGGCAGTTAATATCTGTCACCACAGCCAAAGTGTTCCATTTTATTTTCCAAAACACAAAATCTCACCTTGGTCATGTTGCCTGTAGATTTCTAAGCTTCAAACGCATATTTGTTGTGTTTTTTATTTCATAATGGCTACTCTGTCCAAACTCTTGTTTATATTGTGTCAGAATACAAAATTTGGGAAGAAAGCGGGCAAAACCAACTGAGACTCAGAAAACATTTACCGAATTTCCGCTCAAGAAACCAAAAGTCAGCTGAGGCACCGAAAACAATGAAAGCAAGCCAGAACTTGAGCAAGCCAACAGCTGTGCCCTGATTGAAAAAGACCATTAATCCAGTGCCCTGAACTCCATATTGCAGTCTCAAAACCAAAGCTCACATCAGAAAATTCATTACAAACCATGATAAATAAGAAAAATGAGAAAAAAGCCAAAGAATTGCAAGAATCCATAATGATATTGGGCTTGATTTAGTCGTAAGGAAACCGGCTGTTCCCGGATTCATCCACCCCTCCAGCTGACTGCCTGTGGATTTCTGACTGAATTAACCTGAAAATCACAGTGAAACTCTGTTTGGAGGCAATTAATATCTGTCACCTCAGCCAAAGTGTTCCATTGTATTTTCCAAAACACAAAAACTCACCTTGGTCGTGTTACCTGTAGATGTATAAGCTTCAAACGCCTATTTGTTTTGTTGCTTATTTCATAATGGCTACTGTAAACAAACTCTTGTTTGTATTGCATCAGAATACAAAATTTGGGAAGAAAGAAGGCAAAATCAACTCAGACCCAGTAATCATTTAGGAAAATGCCGTTCAAGAAACCAAAAGTCAGCTGAGACACCCAAAACAATGACAGCAAGCCAGAAGTGGAGCAAGCCAACAGCTCTGCCCTGTTTGAAAAAGACCATTCCTCCGGTGCCCTGAACTCCATATTGCCGCCTCAAAAGCAAAGCTCACATCAGAAAATTCATTACAAACCAGGATAAATAAGGGAAATGTGAAAAAAACAAAGAAATGCAAGAGTCCTTTGTGATATTTGGCTGGATTAAGACACAAGGAAACTGGCTGTTCCCGGATTCATCCACCACTCCAGCTGACTACCTGTGGAATTCTGACTGAATTAACCTGAAAATCGCAGTGAAACTCAGTTTGGAGGCAATTAATATCTGTCACCTCAGCCAAAGTGTTTCATTTGATTTTCCAAAACACAAAACCTCACCTTGGTCATGTTACCTGTAGATTTCTAAGCTTCAAATGCCTATTTGCTGTGTTGTTTACTTCATAATGGCTACTGTGCCCAAACTCTTGTTTCTATTGCGTAAGAATACAAAATTTGGGAAGGAAGAAGGCAAAACCAACTGAGAATCAGAATACATTTAGGAAATTGCCGCTCAAGAAACTGAAGGACACTGAGGCATCCAAAACCTTGAAAGGAAGACAGAATTGGAGTAAGCCAACAGCTGTAACGTGATTGAAAAAGACCATTCCTCTGGTGCCCTGAACTCCATCTTGCAGGTTCAAAACCAAAGCTCACATCAGAAAATTTATTACAAACCATGAAAAATAAGAAAAATCCTAAAAAATCCAAAGAAATTCAGGAGTTCTTAGTGATATTGGGCTTGAATCATTCCCTTGTTAATGGCTGTTTCCAGATTCATCCATACCTCCCAGCTGAGTGTCTGTGGTTTCTGACTGAATTAACATGAAAATCGCAGTGAAACTCGGTTTGGAGGCAATTACTATCTGTCACCTCAGCCAAAGTGTTCCATTTGATTTTCCAAAACACAAAAACTCACCTTGGTCGTGTTACCTGTAGATTTCTAAGCTTCAAATGCATATTTGTTGTGTTGTTTATTTCATAATGGCTACTCTGTCCAAACTCTTGTTTATATTGCATCAGAATACAAAATTTGGGAAGGAAGAAGGCAAATCCAACTGAGACTCAGAAAACATTTAGGAAATTGCCGCTCAAGAAACCTAAAGTCAGCTGAGGCACCAAAAAAATGACAGCAATCCAGAACTTGAGCAAGCCAACAGCTGTGCCCTGATTGAAAAAGACCATTAATCCAGTGCCTGAACTCCATATTGCAGCCTCAAAACCAAAGCTCACATCAGAAAATTCATTACAAACCATGATAAATAAGAAAAATGAGAAAAAAGCCAAAGAAATGCAAGAATCCATAATGATATTGGGCTTGATTTAGTTGCAAGGAAACCGGCTGTTCCCGGATTCATCCACCCCTCCAGCTGACTGCCTGTGGAATTCTGACTGAATTCAGCTGAAAATCGCAGTGAAACTCAGTTTGGAGGCAATTAATATCTGTCACCTCAGCCAAAGTTTTCATTTTATTTTCCAAAACACAAAAACTCACCTTGGTCGTGTTACCTGTAGATTTCTAAGCTTCAAACACCTATTTGTTGTGTTTTTTATTTCATAATGGCTACCGTGCCCAAACTCTTGTTTGTATTGTGGCAGAATACAAAATTTGGGAAGGAAGAAGCCAAAACCAACTCAGACCCATAAAACATTTAGGAAATTGCCGCTCAAGAAACCAAAAGTCAGCTGAGGCACCCAAAACAATGACAGCAAGGCAAAATGGGAGCAAGGCGACAACTGTGCCCTGTTTGAAAAAGACCATTCCTCCTGTGCCCTGAACTCCATATTCCAGCCTCAAAACCAAAGCTCACAGCAGAAAATTCATTACAAACCATGATAAATAAGGGAAATGTGAAAAAGCCAAAGAAATGCAGGAGTCCTTTGTGATATTTGGCTGGATTCAGACACAAGGAAACTGGCTGTTCCCAGATTCATACCCCCTTCCACAGACAGACTTTGGAATTCTGATTGAATTCACCTCAAAATCGCACTCACACTCAATTTGGAGGGAATTAGGATCTGTCCCCTCAGCAGAAGGGTATCATGTCATTTTCCAAAACACAGAAACTCATCTTGGTCGAGTTGCCTGTAGATTTCTAATCCTGAAAGGGCAATTTGCTGTGTTATTTTTTCTTTCATAATGGCTACTCTGTCAAAATCTTGCTTGTATTGCATCAGAATACAAAATTTGGGAAGGAAGAAGGTAAAACCGCCTCAGACCCAGAAAACATTTAGGAAATTACCGCTCAAGAAACCACAAATCGGCTGAGGCACCCAAAACAATGACAGCAAGCCAGAATTGGAGCAAGCCAACAGCTGTGCCCTGATTGAACAAAACCATTAATCCAGTGCCCTGAACTCCATATTCCAGCCTCAAAACCAAAGCTCACAAAAAATAATCATTGCAAACAATGATAAATAAGGGAAATCTGAGAAAGCCAAAGAAATTCAAGAGTCCTTTGTGGTATTTGGCTGGATTTAGACAGAAGGAAACAGGCTGTTTCTGGATTCATCCCCCCCTTCCACAGACTGACTTTGGAATTCTGACTCAATTCACCTCAAAATCGCACTCACACTCAATTTGGAGGGAATTAGTATCTGTCCCCTCAGCAGAAGTGTTCCATGTGAATTTCCAAAACACAGAAACTCATCTTGGTCGTGTTGCCTGTAGATTTCTAATCCTGAAAGGGCAATTTACTGTGTTTTTTTTTTTCTTTCATAATGGCTACTCTGTCCAAAATCTTGCTTGTATTGCGTCAGAATACAAAATTTGGGAATAAGAAGGCAAATCCGATCAGAACCAGAAAACATTTAGGAAACTGCAGAAAAAGAATCCACAAATCAGCTGAGGCACCCAAAACCATGACAGCAAGCCAGAATTGGAGCAAGCCAACAGCTGTGCCCTGATTGAAAAAGAACCTTCCTCTTGTGCCCTAAACTCAATATGCCAGCCACAAAACCAAAGCTCACATCAGAAAATTCTTTTCAAACCATGATAAATAGGAAAAATCAGAAAAAAGCCAAAGAAATGCAAGTTTTCTTAGTGATATTGGGCTTGATTTATTCCTAAGTAAACAGCTGTTTCCAGATTCATCCACAACTCCCAGCTGAGTGAATAGGGATTCTGACTGAATTCACCTCAAAATGGTAGTGAAATTCGGTTTGGAGACAATTAATATCTGTCACCTCAGCCAAAGTGTTCCATTTTATTTTCCAAAACAAAAAAACTCACTTTGGTCATGTTACCTATAGATTTCCAAGCTTCAAACGCCTATTTGTTGTGTTTTTTCTTTCATAATGGCTACTCTGTCCAAAATCTTCCTTGTATTGCATCACATACAAAATTTGGGAAGGTAGAAGGCAAAGCCAACTCAGACACAGAAAACATTTAGGAAATTGCCACTCAAGAAACCAAAAGTCAGCTGAGGCACCCAAAACCATGACAGCAAGCCAGAATTGGAGGAGGCAATCAGCTGAGTCCTGATTGAAAAAGGCCATTCTTCCGGGACCCTGAACTCCATATTCCAGCCTCAAAACCAAAGCTGACATCAGGAAATTCATTACAAACCACGATACATAAGAAAAATGAGAAAAAAGCCAAGAAATGCAAGAATCCATAATGATATTGAGCTGGATTTAGTCGCAAGGAAATGGGCTGTTCCCAGATTCATCCACCCCTCCAGCTGACTGCCTGTGGAATTCTGACTGAATTCACCTGAAAATCGCAGTGAAACTCAGTTTGGAGGCAATTAATATCTGTCACCTCAGCCAAAGTGTTCCATTTTATTTTCCATAACACAAAAACTCACCTTGGTCGTGTTATCTTTAGATTTCTCAGCTTCAAACAACTATGTGTAGTGTTTTTTATTTCATAATGGCTGCTCTGGCCAAACTCTTGTTTGTATTGTGTCAGAATACAAAATTTGGGAAGGAAGAAGGCAAAACCAACTCAGACCCAGAAAACATTTAGGAAATTGCCGCTCAAGAAATCACAAATCAGCTGAGGGACCCAAAAAAATGTCAGGATGCCAGAATTGGAACACGCCAACAGCTGTGCCCTGATTGAAAAAGAACCTTCCTCTTGTGCCCTGAACTCAATATGCCAGCCTCAAAACCAAAGCTCACATCAGAAAATTCATTACAAACCATGATAAATAAGAAAAATCAGAAAAAAGCCAAAGAAATGCAGGAGTTCTTAGTGATATTGGGCTTGATTTATTCTCTTTTTGCTGGCTGGTTGCAGATTCATCAACAACTCCCAGCTGAGTGTCTGTGGTTTCTGACTGAATTAACATGAAAATCGCAGTGAAACTCGGTTTGGAGGCAATTAATATCTGTCACCTCAGCCAAAGTGTTCCATTTTATTTTCCAATACACAAAAACTCACCTTGGTCATGCTACCTGCAGATTCCTAAGCTTCAAACGCAATTTGTTGTGTTGTTTATTTCATAATGGCTACTGTGCCCAAACTCTTGTTTGCATTGTGTCAGAATGCAAAATTTCAAAAGGGAGAAGGCAAAACCAACTCAGACCCAGAAAACATTTAGGAAATTTTCACTCAAGAAACCAAAAGTCAGCTGAGGCACCCAAAACAATGACAGCAAGCCAGAATTGGAGCACGCCAACAGCTGTGCCCTGATTGAAAAAGAACCTTCCTCTTGTGCCCTGAACTCAATATGCCAGCTTCAAAACCAAAGCTCACATCAGAAAATTCATTACAAACCATGATACATAAGAAAAATGAGAAAAAAGCCAAAGAAATGCAAGAATCCTTAATTATATTGGGCTTGATTTAGTCGCAAGGAAACCGGCTGTTCCCGGATTCATTCGCCCCTCAAGCTGACGGCCTGTGGAATTCTGACTGAATTAACCTGAAAATCACAGTGAAACTCAGTTTGGAGGCAATTAATATCTGTCACCTCAGCCAAAGTGTTCCATTTGATTTTCCAAAACAGAAAAACTCACCTTGGTTGTTTTACCTGTAGATGTCTAAGTTTCAACATCCTGTTTGTTGTGTGTTTTATTTCATAATGGCTACTCTGTCCAAACTCTTGTTTGTATTGCATCAGAATACAAAATTTGGCAAGGAAGAAGGCAACACCAAATCAGACCCAGAAAACATTTAGGAAATTGCCGCTCAAGAAGCCAAAAGTCACTGAGGCACCCAAAACAATGACAGCAAGCCAGAAGAGGAGCAAGCCAACAGCTGTGCCCTGATTGAAAACGAACCTTCCTCTTGTGCCCTGAACTCAATATGCCAGCCTCAAAACCAAAGCTCACATCAGAAAATTCATTACAAACCATGATAAATAAGAAAAAAGAGAAAAAAGCCAAAGAAATGCAAGAATCCATAATGATATAGGGCTTGATTTAGTCGCTAGGAAACCGGCTGTTCCTGGAATCATCTACCCCTCCAGCTGACTGCCTGTGGAATTCTGACTGAATTAACCTGAAAATCACAGTGAAACTCAGTTTGGAGGCAATTACTATCTGTCACCTCAGCCAAAGTGTTCCATTTGATTTTCCAAAACACAAAAACTCACCTTGGTAGTGTTACTTGTAGATTTCTAAGCTTCAAACGCCTATTAGTTGTGTTTTTTCTTTCGTAATGGCTATTCTGTACAAACTCTTCTTTGCATTGCATCAGAATACAAAATTTGGGAAGGAAGAAGGCAAAGCCAACTCAGACCCGGAAAACATTTGGGAAATTGCCACACAAGAAACCACAAATCGGCTGAGGCACTCAAAACAATGACAGCAAGCCAGAAGTGGAGCAAGCCAACAGCTGTGCCCTGATTGAAAAAGAACCATCCTCTTGTGCCCTGAACTCCATATTGCAGCCTCAAAACCAAAGCTCACATCAGAAAATTCATTACAAACCATGATAAATAAGAAAAAAGAGAAAAAAGCCAAAGAAATGCAAGAATCCATAATGATATTGGGTTTGATTTAGTTGCAAGGAAACCGGCTGTTCCCAGATTCATCCACCACTAAAGCTGACTGCCTGTGGAATTCTGACTGAATTAACCTGACAATCGCAGTGAAACTCAAGAAACCAAATTTCAGCTGAGGCACCCAAAACAAAGACAATAGCCAGAATTGGAGCAGGCCAACAGCTGTGCCCTGTTTGAAAAAGACCATTCCTCCTGTGCCCTGAACTCAAAATGCCAGCCTCAAAACCAAAGGTCACATCAGAAAATTCATTACAAACCATGATAAATAAGGGAAATGTGAAAAAGCCAAAGAAATGCAAGAGTCCTTTGTGATATTTGGCAGGATTTAGACACAAAAAAACTGGCTGTTTCCAGATTCATCCCCCCCTTCCACAGACTGACTTTGGAATTCTGACTCAATTCACCTCAAAATCGCTCTCACACTCCATTTGGAGGGAATTAGAATCTGTCCCCTCAGCAGAAGCGTTCCATGTCATTTTCCAAAACACAGAATCTCAACTTGGTTGTGTTGCCTATGGATTTCTAATCCTGAAAGGTCAATTTGCTGTGTTTTTTTTTTTTTTCTTTCATAATGGCTACTCTCCAAAATCTTGCTTGTATTGCATCAGAATACAAAAATTGGGAAGGAAGAAGGCAAAACCAACTCAGACCCCGAAAACATTTAGGAAATTGCCACACAAGAAACCACAAATCAGCTGAGGCACCCAAAACAATGACAGCAAGCCATAATTGGAGCAAGCCAACAGCTGTACCCTGATTGAAAAAGAACCTTCCTCTTGTGCCCTGAACTCAATATGCCAGCCTCAAAACCAAAGCTCACATCAGAAAATTCATACAAACCATGATAAATAAGGGAAATGTGAAAAAGCTGAAGAAATGCAAGCCTGTGGAAGCCTAACTGAATTAACTGAATTAACCTGAAAATCAAAGTGAAACTGAGTTTGGAGGCAATTAATATCTGTCACCTCAGCCAAAATGTTCCATTTCATTTTCCAAAACACAAAAACAGCTTGGTCATGTTACCTGTAGATTTGTATGCTTCAAACACCTATTTGTTGTGCTTTTTATTTCATAATGGCTACTCTGTAAAAAATCTTGCTTGTATTGCATCAGAATACAAAATTTGGGAAGGCAGAAGGCAAAGCCAACTCAGACCCAGAGAACATTTAGGAAATTGCCATTCAAGAAACCAAAAGTCAGCTGAGGCACCCAAAACCATGACAGCAAGCCAGAATTGGAGCAAGCCAACAGCTGTGCCCTGATTGAAAAAGAACCTTCCTCTTGTGCCCTAAACTCAATATGCCAGCCACAAAACCAAAGCTCACATCAAAAAATTCTTTTCAAACCATGATAAATAGGAAAAATCAGAAAAAAGTCAAAGAAATGCAAGTTTTCTTAGTGATATTGGGCTTGATTTATTCCTAAGTAAACAGCTGTTTCCAGATTCATCCACAACTCCCAGCTGAGTGAATAGGGATTCTGACTGAATTCACCTCAAAATGGTAGTGAAATTCGGTTTGGAGACAATTAATATCTGTCACCTCAGCCAAAGTGTTCCATTTTATTTTCCAAAACAAAAAAACTCACTTTGGTCATGTTACCTATAGATTTCCAAGCTTCAAACGCCTATTTGTTGTGTTTTTTCTTTCATAATGGCTACTCTGTCCAAAATCTTCCTTGTATTGCATCACATACAAAATTTGGGAAGGTAGAAGGCAAAGCCAACTCAGACACAGAAAACATTTAGGAAATTGCCACTCAAGAAACCAAAAGTCAGCTGAGGCACCCAAAACCATGACAGCAAGCCAGAATTGGAGGAGGCAATCAGCTGAGTCCTGATTGAAAAAGGCTATTCTTCCGGGACCCTGACCTCCATGTTCCAGCCAAAAAACCAAAGCTGACATCAGGAAATTCATTACAAACCACGATACATAAGAAAAATGAGAAAAAATCCAAGAAATGCAAGAATCCATAATGATATTGAGCTGGATTTAGTCGCAAGGAAACGGGCTGTTCCCGGATTCATCCACCCCTCCAGCAGACTGCCTGTGGAATTCTGACTGCATTAACCTGAAAATCGCAGTGAAACTCAGTTTGGAGGCAATTAATATCTGTCACCTCAGCCAAAGTGTTCCATTTTATTTTCCATAACACAAAAACTCACCTTGGTCGTGTTATCTGTAGATTTCTAAGCTTCAAACAACTATGTGTAGTGTTTTTTATTTCATAATGGCTGCTCTGGCCAAACTCTTGTTTGTATTGTGTCAGAATACAAAATTTGGGAAGGAAGAAGGCAAAACCAACTCAGACCCAGAAAACATTTAGGAAATTGCCGCTCAAGAAATCACAAATCAGCTGAGGGACCCAAAAAAATGTCAGGATGCCAGAATTGGAACACGCCAACAGCTGTGCCCTGATTGAAAAAGAACCTTCCTCTTGTGCCCTGAACTCAATATGCCAGCCTCAAAACCAAAGCTCACATCAGAAAATTCATTACAAACCATGATAAATAAGAAAAATCAGAAAAAAGCCAAAGAAATGCAGGAGTTCTTAGTGATATTGGGCTTGATTTATTCTCTTTTTGCTGGCTGGTTGCAGATTCATCAACAACTCCCAGCTGAGTGTCTGTGGTTTCTGACTGAATTAACATGAAAATCGCAGTGAAACTCGGTTTGGAGGCAATTAATATCTGTCACCTCAGCCAAAGTGTTCCATTTTATTTTCCAATACACAAAAACTCACCTTGGTCATGCTACCTGCAGATTGCTAAGCTTCAAACGCAATTTGTTGTGTTGTTTATTTCATAATGGCTACTGTGCCCAAACTCTTGTTTGTATTGTGTCAGAATGCAAAATTTCAAAAGGGAGAAGGCAAAACCAACTCAGACCCAGAAAACATTTAGGAAATTTTCACTCAAGAAACCAAAAGTCAGCTGAGGCACCCAAAACAATGACAGCAAGCCAGAATTGGAGCAAGCCAACAGCTATGCCCTGATTGAAAAAGAACCTTCCTCTTGTGCCCTGAACTCAATATGCCAGCCTCAAAACCAAAGCTCACATCAGAAAATTCATTACAAACCATGATACATAAGAAAAATGAGAAAAAAGCCAAAGAAATGCAAGAATCCCTAATTATATTGGGCTTGATTTAGTCGCAAGGAAACCGGCTGTTCCCGGATTCATTCGCCCCTCAAGCTGACGGCCTGTGGAATTCTGACTGAATTAACCTGAAAATCGCAGTGAAACTCAGTTTGGAGGCAATTAATATCTGTCACCTCAGCCAAAGTGTTCCATTTGATTTTCCAAAACAGAAAAACTCACCTTGGTTGTTTTACCTGTAGATGTCTAAGTTTCAACATCCTATTTGTTGTGTGTTTTATTTCATAATGGCTACTCTGTCCAAACTCTTGTTTGTATTGCATCAGAATACAAAATTTGGCAAGGAAGAAGGCAACACCAAATCAGACCCAGAAAACATTTAGGAAATTGCCGCTCAAGAAGCCAAAAGTCACTGAGGCACCCAAAACAATGACAGCAAGCCAGAAGAGGAGCAAGCCAACAGCTGTGCCCTGATTGAAAAAGAACCTTCCTCTTGTGCCCTGAACTCAATATGCCAGCCTCTAAACCAAAGCTCACATCAGAAAATTCATTACAAACCATGATAAATAAGAAAAAAGAGAAAAAAGCCAAAGAAATGCAAGAATCCATAATGATATAGGGCTTGATTTAGTCGCTAGGAAACCGGCTGTTCCTGGATTCATCTACCCCTCCAGCTGACTGCCTGTGGAATTCTAACTGAATTAACCTGAAAATCACAGTGAAACTCAGTTTGGAGGCAATTACTATCTGTCACCTCAGCCAAAGTGTTCCATTTGATTTTCCAAAACACAAAAACTCACCTTGGTAGTGTTACTTGTAGATTTCTAAGCCTAAAACACCTATTAGTTGTGTTTTTTCTTTCGTAATGGCTATTCTGTACAAACTCTTCTTTGCATTGCATCAGAATACAAAATTTGGGAAGGAAGAAGGCAAAGCCAACTCAGACCCTGTAAACATTTGGGAAATTGCCACACAAGAAACCAGAAATCGGCTGAGGCACTCAAAACAATGACAGCAAGCCAGAAGTGGAGCAAGCCAACAGCTGTGCCCTGATTGAAAAACAACCTTCCTCTTGTGCCCTGAACTCAATACGCCAGCCTCAAAACCAAAGCTCACATCAGAAAATTCATTACAAACCATGATAAATAAGAAAAAAGAGAAAAAAGCCAAAGAAATGCAAGAATCCATAATGATATTGTGTTTGATTTAGTTGCAAGGAAACCGGCTGTTCCCAGATTCATCCACCACTAAAGCTGACTGCCTGTGGAATTCTGACTGAATTAACCTGACAATCGCAGTGAAACTCAAGAAACCAAATTTCAGCTGCGGCACCCAAAACAAAGACAATAGCCAGAATTGGAGGAGGCCAACAGCTGTGCCCTGTTTGAAAAACACCATTCCTCCGGTGCCCTGAACTCAAAATGCCAGCCTCAAAACCAAAGCTCACATCAGAAAATTCATTACAAACCATGAGAAATAAGGGAAATGTGAAAAAGCCAAAGAAATGCAAGAGTCCTTTGTGATATTTGGCTGGATTTAGACACAAAGAAACTGGCTGTTTCCAGATTCATCCCCCCCTTCCACAGACTGACTTTGGAATTCTGATGAATTCACCTCAAAATCGCTCTCACACTCCATTTGGAGGGAATTAGAATCTGTCCCCTCAGCAGAAGCGTTCCATGTCATTTTCCAAAACACAGAATCTCATCTTGGTTGTGTTGCCTATGGATTTCTAATCCTGAAAGGTCAATTTGCTGTGTGTATTTTTTTTTTCTTTCATAATGGCTACTCTCCAAAATCTTCCTTGTATTGCTTCAGAATACAAAAATTGGGAAGGAAGAAGGCAAAACCAACTCAGACCCCGAAAACATTTAGGAAATTGCCACACAAGAAACCACAAATCAGCTGAGGCACCCAAAACAATGACAGCAAGCCAGAAGTGGAGCAAGCCAACAGCTGTACCCTGATTGAAAAAGAACCTTCCTCTTGTGCCCTGAACTCAATATGCCAGCCTCAAAACCAAAGCTCACATCAGAAAATTCATACAAACCATGATAAATAAGGGAAATGTGAAAAAGCTGAAAAAATGCAAGCCTGTGGAATCCTAACTGAATTAACTGAATTAACCTGAAAATCGCAGTGAAACTGAGTTTGGAGGCAATTAATATCTGTTACCTCAGCCAAAATGTTCCATTTCATTTTCCAAAACACAAAAACAGCTTGGTCATGTTACCTGTAGATTTGTATGCTTCAAACACCTATTTGTTGTGTTTTTTATTTCATAATGGCTACTCTGACCAAAATCTTGCTTGTATTGCATCAGAATACAAAGTTTGGGAAGGAAGAAGGCAAAGCCTACTCAGACCCAGAGAACATTTAGGAAATTGCCACTCAAGAAACCAAAAGTCAGCTGAGGCACCCAAAACCATGACAGCAAGCCAGAAGTGGAGCAAGCCAACAGCTGTGCCCTGATTGAAAAAGAACCTTCCTCTTGTAACCTGAACTCAATATGCCAGCCTCAAAACCAAAGCTCATATCAGAAAATTCATTACAAACCATGATAAATAAGAAAAAAGAGAAAAAAGCCAAAAAAATGCAAGAATCCATAATGATATAGGGCTTGATTTAGTCGCTAGGAAACCAGCTGTTCACGGATTCATCCACCCCTCCAACTGCTGCCTGTGGAATTCTGAATGAATTAACCTGAAAATCGCAGTGAAACTCAGTTTGGAGGCAATTAATATCTGTCACCTCAGCCAAAGTGTTCCATTTTATTTTCCAAAACACAAAAACTCACCTTGGTCATGTTACCTGTTGATTTCTAAGCTTCAAACGCCTATTAGTTGTGTTTTTTATTTCATAATGGCTACTCTGTCGAAAATCTCGCTTGTATTGCATCAGAATATAAAATTTGGGAAGGAAGAAGGCAAAGCCAACTCAGACCCAGAGAACATTTAGGAAATTGCCACACAGGAAACCACAAATTGGCTGAGGAACCCAAAACAATGACAGCAAGCCAGAATTGCAGCAAGCCAACAACTGTACCCTCTTTGAAAAAGACAGGTCCTCCAGTACCCTGAACTCCATATTGCAGCCTCAAAACCAAGCTCACATCAGAAAATTCATTACAAACCATGATAAATCAGGGAAATGTGAAAAAGCCAAAGAAATGCAAGAGTCCTTTTTGATATTTGGCTGGATTCAGATACAAGGAAACTGGCTGTTTCCAGATTCATCCCCCCCTTCCACAGACTGACTTTGGAATTCTGATTGAATTCACCTCAAAATCGCACTCACACTCAATTTGGAGGGAATTAGAATCTGTCCCCTCAGCAGAAGGGTTCCTTGTCATTTTCCAAAACACAGAAACTCATCTTGGTCGTGTAGCCTGTAGATTTCTAATCCTGAAAGGGCAATGCGCTGTGTTTTTTTTTTTTTTTCATAATGGCTACTCTCCAAAATCTTGCTTGTATTGCATCAGAATACAAAATTTGGGAATAAGTAGGTAAAACCGACTCAGACCCAGAAAACATTTAGGAAATTGGCACTCAAGAAACCACAATTCAGCTGAGACACCCAAAACAATGACAGCAAGGCAGAATTGGAACAAGCCAACAGCTGTGCCCTGATTGAAAAAGTACCTTCCTCTTGTGCCTGAACTCAATATGCCAGCCTCAAAACCAAAGCTCACATCAGAAAATTCATTACAAACCATGATAAATAAGAAAAAAGAGAAAAAAGCCAAAAAATTGCAAGAATCCATAATGATATAAGGCTTGATTTAGTCACAAGGAAACCGGCTGTTCCCGGATTCATCCACCCCTCAAGCTGACGGCCTGTGGAATTCTGACTGAATTAACCTCTAAATCACAGTGAAACTCAGTTTGGAGGCAATTAATATCTGTCACCTCAGCCAAAGTGTTCCATTTTATTTTCATAAACACAAAAACTCACCTTGGTTATGTTACCTGTAGATTTCTAAGCTTCAAACGCCTATTTGTTGTGTTTTTTCTTTCATAATGGCTATTCTGTACAAACTCTTCTTTGCATTGCATCAGAATACAAAATTTGGGAAGGAAGAAGGCAAAGCCAACTCAGACCCAGAAAACATTTGGGAAATTGCCACACAAGAAACCACAAATCGGCTGAGGTACTCAAAATAAGGACAGCAAGCCAGAACTGCAGCCAGCCAACAGCTGTGCCCTGATTGAAAAACAACCATCCTCTTCTGCCCTGAACTCAATATGCCAGCCTCAAAACCAAAGCTCACATCAGAAAATTAATTTCAAACCATGATAAATAAGAAAAAAGAGAAAAAAGCCAAAGAAATGCAAGAGTACTTTGTGATATTTGGCTGGATTTAGACACAAGGAAACTGGATGTTTCCAGATTCATCCCCCCCTTCCACAGACTGACTTTGGAATTCTGATTGAATTCACCTCAAAATCGCACTCACAATCATTTGGGAGGGAATTAGAATCTGTCCCCTCAGCAGAAGCGTTCTATGTCATTTTCCAAAACACAGAAACTCATCTTGGTCGTGTTGCCTGTAGATTTCTAATCCTGAAAGGGCAATGCACTTTTTTTTTTCTTTCATAATGGCTACTCTCCAAAATCTTGCTTGTATTGCATCAGAATACAAAATTTGGGAATAAGAAGGCAAAACCGACTCAGACCCAGAAAACATTTAGGAAATTGGCACTCAAGAAACCACAAATCGGCTGAGGCACCCAAAACAATGACAGCAAGCCAGAAGTGGAGCAAGCCAACAGCTGTGCCCTGATTGAAAAAGAACCTTCCTCTTGTGCCCTGAACATAATATGCCAGCCTCAAAACCAAAGCTCACATCAGAAAATTCATTACAAACCATGATAAATAAGGGAAATGTGAAAAAGCCAAAGAAATGCAGGAGTCCTTTGTGATATTTGGCAGGATTTAGACACAAAGAAACTGGCTGTTTCCAGATTCATCCCCCCCTTCCACAGACCGACTTTGGAATTCTGATTGAATTCACCTCAAAATCGCTCTCACACTCCATTTGGAGGGCATTAGAATCTGTCCCCTCAGCAGAAGCGTTCCATGTCATTTTCCAAAACACAGAATCTCACCTTGGTTGTGTTGCCTATGGATTTCTAATCCTGAAAGGTCAATTTGCTGTGTTTTTTTTTTTTTCTTTCATAATGGCTACTCTGTCCAAAATCTTGCTTGTATTGCATCAGAATACAAAAATTGGGAAGGAAGAAGGCAAAACCAACTCAGACCCCGAAAACATTTAGGAAATTGCCACTCAAGAAACCACAAATCTGCTGAGGCACCCAAAACAATGACAGCAAGCCAGAAGTGGAGCAATCCAACAGCTGCGCCCTGATTGAAAAAGAACCTTCCTCTTGTGCCCTGAACTCAATATGCCAGCCTCAAAACCAAAGCTCACATCAGAAAATTCATTACAAACCATGATAAATAAGAAAAAAGAGAAAAAAGCCAAAAAATTGCAAGAATCCATAATGATATAGGGCTTGATTTAGTCGCTAGGAAACCGGCTGTTCCCGGATTCATCCACCCCTCCAGCTGACAGCCTGTGGAATTCTGACTGAATTAACCTGAAAATCACAGTGAAACTCAGTTTGGAGGCAATTAATATCTGTCACCTCAGCCAAAGTGTTCCATTTTATTTTCATAAACACAAAAACTCACCTTGGTCATGTTACCTGTAGATTTCTAAGCTTCAAACGCCTATTTGTTGTGTTTTTTCTTTCATAATGGCTATTCTGTACAAACTCTTCTTTGCATTGCATCAGAATACAAAATTTGGGAAGGAAGAAGGCAAAGCCAACTCAGACCCAGAAAACATTTGGGAAATTGCCACACAAGAAACCACAAATCGGCTGAGGTACTCAAAATAAGGACAGCAAGCCAGAACTGCAGCTAGCCAACAGCTGTGCCCTGATTGAAAAAGAACCATCCTCTTCTGCCCTGAACTCAATATGCCAGCCTCAAAACCAAAGCTCACATCAGAAAATTAATTTCAAACCATGATAAATAAGAAAAAAGAGAAAAAAGCCAAAGAAATGCAAGAGCACTTTGTGATATTTGGCTGGATTTAGACACAAGGAAACTGGATGTTTCCAGATTCATCCCCCCCTTCCACAGACTGACTTTGGAATTCTGATTGAATTCACCTCAAAATCGCACTCACAATCATTTGGGAGGGAATTAGAATCTGTCCCCTCAGCAGAAGCGTTCTATGTCATTTTCCAAAACACAGAAACTCATCTTGGTCGTGTTGCCTGTAGATTTCTAATCCTGAAAGGGCAATGCACTTTTTTTTTTCTTTCATAATGGCTACTCTCCAAAATCTTGCTTGTATTGCATCAGAATACAAAATTTGGGAATAAGAAGGCAAAACCGACTCAGACCCAGAAAACATTTAGGAAATTGGCACTCAAGAAACCACAAATCGGCTGAGGCACCCAAAACAATGACAGCAAGCCAGAAGTGGAGCAAGCCAACAGCTGTGCCCTGATTGAAAAAGAACCTTCCTCTTGTGCCCTGAACATAATATGCCAGCCTCAAAACCAAAGCTCACATCAGAAAATTCATTACAAACCATGATAAATAAGGGAAATGTGAAAAAGCCAAAGAAATGCAGGAGTCCTTTGTGATATTTGGCAGGATTTAGACACAAAGAAACTGGCTGTTTCCAGATTCATCCCCCCCTTCCACAGACCGACTTTGGAATTCTGATTGAATTCACCTCAAGATCACTCTCACACTCGATTTGGAGGGCATTAGAATCTGTCCCCTCAGCAGAAGCGTTCCATGTCATTTTCCAAAACACAGAATCTCACCTTGGTTGTGTTGCCTATGGATTTCTAATCCTGAAAGGTCAATTTGCTGTGTTTTTTTTTTTTTCTTTCATAATGGCTACTCTGTCCAAAATCTTGCTTGTATTGCATCAGAATACAAAAATTGGGAAGGAAGAAGGCAAAACCAACTCAGACCCCGAAAACATTTAGGAAATTGCCACTCAAGAAACCACAAATCAGCTGAGGCACCCAAAACAATGACAGCAAGCCAGAAGTGGAGCAATCCAACAGCTGTGCCCTGATTGAAAAAGAACCTTCCTCTTGTGCCCTGAACTCAATATGCCAGCCTCAAAACCAAAGCTCACATCAGAAAATTCATTACAAACCATGATAAATAAGAAAAAAGAGAAAAAAGCCAAAAACATGCAAGAATCCATAATGATATAGGGCTTGATTTGGTCGCTAGGAAACCAGCTGTTCCTGGATTCATCCACCCCCCCAGCTGACAGCCTGTGGAATTCTGACTGAATTCACCTGAAAATCGCAGTGAAACTCAGTTTGGAGGCAATTAATATCTGTCACCTCAGCCAAAGTGTTCCATTTTATTTTCATAAACACAAAAACTCACCTTGGTCATGTTACCTGTAGATTTCTAAGCTTCAAACGCCTATTTGTTGTGTTTTTTCTTTCATAATGGCTATTCTGTACAAACTCTTCTTTGCATTGCATCAGAATACAAAATTTGGGAAGGAAGAAGGCAAAGCCAACTCAGACCCGGAAAACATTTGGGAAATTGCCACACAAGAAACCACAAATCGGCTGAGGCACTCAAAACAATGACAGCAAGCCAGAAGTGGAACAAGCCAACAGCTGTGCCCTGATTGAAAAACAACCTTCCTCTTGTGCCCTGAACTCAATATGCCAGCCTCAAAACCAAAGCTCACATCAGAAAATTCATTACAAACTATAATAAATAAGAAAAAAGAGAAAAAAGCCAAAGAAATGCAAGAATCCATAATGATATTGGGTTTGATTTAGTTGCAAGGAAACCGGCTGTTCCCAGATTCATACACCACTAAAGCTGACTGCCTGTGGAATTCTGACTGAATTAACCTGACAATCGCAGTGAAACTCAAGAATCCAAATTTCAGCTGAGGCACCCAAAACAAAGACAATAGCCAGAATTGGAGCACACCAACAGCTGTGCCCTGTTTGAAAAAGACCATTCCTCCGGTGCCCTGAACTCTATATTTCAGCCTCAAAACCAAAGCTCACATCAGAAAATTCATTACAAACCATGATAAATAAGGGAAATGTGAAAAAGCCAAAGAAATGCAAGAGTCCTTTGTGATATTTGGCTGGAATTAGACACAAAGAAACTGGCTGTTTCCAGATTCATCCCCCCTTCCACAGACTGACTTTGGAATTCTGATTGAATTCACCTCAAAATCGCACTCACACTCATTTGGGAGGGAATTAGAATCTGTCCCCTCAGCAGAAGCGTTCTATGTCATTTTCCAAAACACAGAAACTCATCTTGGTTGTGTTGCCTGTAGATTTCTAATCCTGAAAGGGCAATGCGCTGTGTTTTTTTTTTTTTTCTTTCATAATGGCTACTCTCCAAAATCTTGCTTGTATTGCCTCAGAATACAAAATTTGGGAATAAGAAGGCAAAACCGACTCAGACCCAGAAAACATTTAGGAAATTGGCACTCAAGAAACCACAAATCAGCTGAGGCACTCAAAACAATGACAGCAAGCCATAATTGGAGCAAGCCAACAGCTGTGCCCTGATTGAAAAAGAACCTTCCTCTTGTGCCCTGAACTCAATATGCCAGCCTCAAAACCAAAGCTCACATCAGAAAATTCATTACAAACCATGATAAATAAGAAAAAGGAGAAAAAAGACAAAGAAATGCAAGAATCCGTAATGATATCGGGCTTGATATAGTCGCAAGGAAACCGGCTGCTCCCGGATTCATCCACCCCTCCAGCTGACTGCCTATGGAATTTTGACTGAATTAACCTCAAAATAGCAGTGAAACTCATTTTGGAGACAATTAATATTTGTCACCTCAGCTAAAGTGTTTATTTTGCAAAACAGAAAAACTCACCTTGGTCGTGTTACCTGTAGATTTCTAAACTTCAAATGCCTATTTGTTGTGTTTTTTATTTCATAATGGCTATTCTAACAAAACTCTTGTTTGTATGGCGTCAGAATACAAAATTTGGGAAGGAAGAAGGGAAAAACAAATCAGACCCAGAAAACATTTAGCAAATTGCCACTCAAGAAACCACAAATCAGCTGAGGATCCCAAAACAATGAAAGCAAGCCAGAATTGAGGCAGGCCAATAGCTGTGCAATGTTTGAAACAGAACATTCCTCTTGCTCCCTGAACTCCATTTTGCAGCCTCAAAACCAAAGCTCATATCAGAAAATTCATTACAAACCATGATAAATAAGAAAAAGGAGAAAAAAGCCAAAGAAATGCAAGAATCCGTAATGTTATTGGGCTTGATTTAGTCACATAGAAGCCGGCTGTTAGCGGATTCATCCACACCTCCAGCTGACAGCCTGTGGAATTATGACTGAATTAACCTGAAAATCGCAGTGAAACTCAGTTTGGAGGCAATTAATATCTGTCACCTCAGCCAAAGTGTTCCATTTTATTTTCCAAAACACAAAAAATCACCTTGCTCATGTTACCTGTAGATTTCTAAGCTTCAAACGCCTATTTGTTGTGTTTTTTATTTCATAATGGCTACTCTGCCCAAACTCTTGTTTGTTTGGTGTCAGAATACAAAATTTCAGAAGGAAGAAGGCAAAACCAACTCAGACCCAGAAAATATTCAGGAAATTGCCGCTCAAGAAACCAAAAGTTAGCTGAGGCACCCAAAGCAATGACAGCAAGCCAGAATTAGAGCAAGGCAACAGCTGTGCCCTGATTAAAAAAGAACCTTCCTCTTCTGCCCTGAACTCAATAGCTCAGAACCAAAGCTCACATCAGAACATTCATTGCAAACCATGATAAATAAGAAAAAGGAGAAAAAAGCAAAAGAAAAGCAAGAATCCATAATGATATAGGGCTTGATTTAGTCGCTAGGAAACCGGCTGTTCCAGGAATCATCCACCCCTCCAGCTGACTGCCTGTGGAATTCTGACAGAATTATCCTGAAAATCGCAGGGAAACTCAGTTTGGAGGCAATTAATATCTGTCACCTAGCCAAAGTGTTCCATTTGACTTTCCAAAACACAAAAACTCACCTTGGTCGTGTTACCTGTAGATTTCTAAGCTTCAAACCCCTTTTGTTGAGTTTTTCTATTTCATAATGCCTACTCTGCCGAAACTCTTATTTGTATGGCGTCAGAATACAAAATTTGGGAAGGAAGAAGGCAAAACCAACTCAGACCCAGAAAACATTTAGGAATTTGCCACTCACAAACCACATATCGGCTGAGGCACCCAAAACAATGACAGCAAGCCAGAATTGGAGCAGGTCAACAGCTGTGCCCTGTTTGAAAAAGACCATTCCCTCGGTGCCCTAAACTCCATATTGCAGCCACAAAACCAAAGCTCACATCAGAAAATTCATTACAAACCATGATAAATAGGAAATCAGAGAAAAAAGCCAAAGAAATGCAAGAATCCATAATGACATTTGGCCTTATTAGTCACAAGGAAACCGGCTGTTCCCGGATTCATCCTCTGCTCCAGCTGACAGCCTGTGCAATTCTGACTGAATCAACCTGAAAATCGCAGTGAAACTCAGTTTGGAGGCAATTACTATCTGTCACCTCAGCCAAAGTGTTCCATTTTATTTTCCAAAACACAAAAACTCACCTTGGTCATGTTACCTGTAGATTTCTAAGCTTCAAACGCCTATTTGTTGTGCTTTTTATTTCATAATGGCTACTCTGCCCAAACTGTTGTTTGTATGGCGTAAGAATACAAAATTTGAGAAGGAAGAGGGCAAAACCAACTCAGACCCCGAAAACATTTAGGAAATTGCTGCTCAGAATCCACAAATCGGCTGAGGCACCCAAAACAATGACAGCAAGCCAGAATTGAAGCAGGCCAACAGCTGTGCCCTGTTTGAAAAAGACCATTCCTCTCGTGCCCTGAACTCCATATTGCAGCCTCAAAACCAAAGCTCACATCAGAAAATTCATTACAATCCATGATAAATAAGAAAACATAGAAAAAATCCAAAGAAATGCAAGAATCCATAATGACATTTGTCCTGAATAGTCACAAGGAAACCGGCTGTTCCCGGATTCATCCACACCTCCAGCTGACTGCCTGTGCAATTCTGACTGAATCAACCTGAAAATCGCAGTGAAACTCAGTTTGGAGGCAATTACTATCTGTCACCTCAGCCAAAGTGTTCCATTTGATTTTCCAAAACACAAAAACTCACTTTGGTCATGTTACCTGTAGATTTTGAAGGTTTAAACGCCTATTTGTTGTGTTTTTTTATTTCATAGTGGCTACTCTGCTGAAACTCTTGTTTGTATGGCATCAGAATACAAAATTTGGGAAGGAAGAAGGCAAAACCAACTCAGACCCAGAAACATTTAGGAAATTGCCGCTCAGAATACACAAATCGGCTGAGGCACCCAAAACAATGACAGCAAGCCAGAATTGGAGCAGGCCAACAGCTGTGCCCTGTTTGAAAAAGAGCCTTCCTCTTGCACCCTGAACTCCAGATTGCAGCCTCAAAACCAAAGCTCACATCAGAAAATTCATTACAAACCATGATAAATAAGAAAAAGGAGAAAAAAGCCAAAGAAATGCAAGAATCCATAATGATATTGGGCTTGATTCAGTCACAAGGAAACCGGCTGTTCCCGGATTCATCCACCCCTCCAGCTGACTGCCTGTGGAATTCTGACTGAATTAACATGAAAATCGCAGTGAAACTCAGTTTGGAGGCAATTAATATCTGTCACCACAGCCAAAGTGTTCCATTTTATATTCCAAAACACAAAAACACACCTTGGTCATGTTACCTGTAGATTTCTAAGCTTCAAATGCCTGTTTGTTTTGTGTTTCATTTCATAATGGCTACTCTCCCCAAACTCTTGTTTGTATGCCATCAGAATACAAAATTTGGGAAGGAAGAAGGCAAAACCAACTCAGACCCAGAAAACATTTAGGAAATTGCCGCCCAGAATCCACAAATCCGCTGAGGTATTCAAAACCATGACGGGAAGCCAGAATTGGAGCAGGCCAACAGCTGTGCCCTGTTTGAAAAAGACCATTCCTCTGGTGCCCTGAACTCCATATTCAGCCACAAACCAAAGCTCACATCAGAAAATTCATTACAAACCATGATAAATAAGAAAACAGAGAAAAAAGCCAAAGAAATGCAAGAATCCATAGTGACATTTGGCCTTATTAGTCACAAGGAAACCGGCTGTTCCCGGATTCATCCTCTGCTCCAGCTCACTGCCTGTGGAATTCTGACTGAATTCACCTGAAAATCGCAGTGAAACTCAGTTTGGAGGCAATTACTATCTGTCACCTCAGCCAAAGTGTTCCATTTGTTTTTCCAAAACACAAAAACTCACTTTGGTCAAGTTACCAGTAGATTTTGTAGGTTTAAATGCCTATTTCTTGTGTTTTTTATTTCATAATGGCTAATCTGCCCAAACTCTTGTTTGTGTGCCATCAGAATACATAATTTGGGAAGGAAGAAGGCAAAACCAACTCAGACCCCGAAAACATTTAGGAAATTGCCGCTCAAGAAACCAAAAATCAGCTGAGGCACCCAAAACAATGACAGCAAGCCGGAATTGAAGCAGGCCAACAGTTGTGCCCTGTTTGAAAAAGACCATTCCTCTGGTGCCCTGAACTCCATATTGCAGCCTCAAAACCAAAGCTCACATCAGAAAATTCATTACAATCCATGATAAATAAGAAAACATAGAAAAAATCCAAAGAAATGCAAGAATCCATAATGACATTTGGCCTGAATAGTCACAAGGAAACCGGCTGTTCCCGGATTCATCCACACCTCCAGCTGACAGCCTGTGGAATTCTGACTGAATTAACCTGAATATCGCAGTGAAACTCAGTTTGGAGGCAATTACTATCTGTCACCTCAGCCAAAGTGTTCCATTTGATTTTCCAAAACACATAAACTAACTTTGGTCATGTTACTGGTAGATTTTGAAGGTTTAAACACCTATTTGTTGTGTTTTTTATTTCATAGTGGCTACTCTGCTGAAACTCTTGTTTCTATGGCATCAGAATACATAATTTGGGAAGGAAGAAGGCAAAACCAACTCAGACTCAGAAAACATTTAGGAAATTGCCACTCAAGAAACCAAAAGTCAGCTGAGGCACCCAAAACAATGATAGCAAGCCAGAATTGGAGCAAGCCACAGCTGTACCCTGTTTAAAATGACCATACTTCCAGTGCCGTGAACTCCATACTGCAGCCTCAAAACCAAAGCTCACATCAGAAAATTCATTAAAAACCATGATAAATAAGAAAACATAGAAAAAAGCCAAAGAAATGCAAGAATTCATAATGATATTGGGCTTGATTCAGTCGCAAGGAAACCGGCTGTTCCCGGATTCATCCACCCCTCCAGCTGACTGCCTGTGCAATTCTGACTGAATTAACCTGAAAATCGCAGTGAAACTCAGTTTGGAGGCAATTAATATCTGTCACCTCAGCCAAAGTGTTCCATTTGATTTTCCAAAACACAAAAACTCCCCTTGGTCATGTTACCTGTAGATTTATAAGCTTCAAAATCCTATTTGCTGTGTTTTTTATGTCATAATGGCTACTCTCCCCAAACTCTTGTTTGTAGAAATCAGAATACAAAATTTGGGAAGGTAGAAGGCAAAACCAACTCAGACGCAGAAAACATGTAGGAAATTGCAGCTCAGGAAACCACAAATCGGCTGAGGCTCAAAAAAATGACAGCAAGCCAGAATTGGAGCAGGCCAACAGCTTTGCCCTGTTTAAAAGGTCCATTCCCCCGGTGCCCTGAACTCCATATTTCAGCCTCAAAACCAAAGCTGACATCAGAAAATTCATTACAACCCATGATAAATAAGAAAAAGGAGAAAAAAGCCAAAGAAATGCAAGAATCAATAATGATATTGGGCTTGATTTAGTTGCAAGGAAACTGGCTGTTCCCGGATTCATCCACCCCTCCAGCTGACTGCCGGTGGAATTCTGACTGAATTCACCTGAATATCGCAGTGAAACTCAGTTTGGAGGCAATTAATATCTGTCACCTCAGCCAAAGTGTTCCATTTTTTTTTTCCAAAACACAAAAACTCACCTTGGTAATGTTACCTGTAGATTTCTAAGCTTCAAATGCCTATTTGTTGTGGTTTTTATTTCATAATTGCTACTCTGTCCAAACTCTTGTTTGTGTTGCCTCAGAATACAAAATTAGGGAAGGAAGAAGGAAAAACCAACTCAGATGCACAAAACATTTAGGAAATTGCCGCTCAAGAAACCACAAATTAGCTGAGGTATCGAAAACAATGACAGCAAGCCAGAATTGGAGCAAGACAACAGCTGTGCCCTGATTGAAATAGAACCTTCCTCTTGTGCCATGAACTCCATATTGCAGCCTCAAAACCAAAGCTCACATCAGAAAATTCATTACAAACCATAAAAAATGAGAAAAATGATAAAAAAGCCAAAGAAATGGAAGAATCCATAATGATATTGGGCTTGATTTAGTCGCAAGGAAACTGGCTGTTCCCAGATACATCCACCCCTCCAGCTGACAGCCTGTGGAATTCTGAGTGAATTAACCGGAGAAACACAGTGAAACTCAGTTTGGAGGCAATTAATATCTGTCACCTCAGCCAAAGTGTTCCATTTGATTTTCAAAAACACAAAACCTCACCTTGGTCGTGTTACCTGTAGATTTCAAAGCTTCTATGCCTATTTGTTGTGTTTTTATTTCATAATGGCTACTCTCCCCAAACTCTTGTTTGTATGGCATCAGAATACAACATTTGGGAAGGAAGAAGGCAAACCCAATTCAGACCCAGAAAACATTTAGGACATTGCCGCTCAAAAGACCAATAATCGGCTGAGGCACCCAAAACAATGACAGCAAGGCAGAATAGGAGCAAGTCAACAGCTGTGCACTTTTTGAAAAATAACCTTCCTCCGGTGCCCTGAACTCCATATTGCAGCCTCAAAACCAAAGCTCACATCAGAAAATTCATTACAAACCATGATAAATAAGAAAAATGAGACAAAAGCCAAAGAAATGCAAGAATCCATAATGATATTGGGCTTGATTGAGTCGCAAGGAAATTGGCTGTTCCCAGATTCATCCACCCCTCCAGCTGATGCCTGTGGAATTATGACTGAATTAACCGGAAAATCGCAGTGAACCTCAGTTTGGAGGCAATTAATATCTGTCACCTCAGCCAAAGTGTTCCATTTGATTTTTCAAAACACAAAAACTCACCTTGGTCGTGAACCTGTAGATTTCTAAGCTTCAAACGCCTATTTGTTGTGTTTTTTATTTCATAATCGCTACTCTGTCTGAACTCATGTTTGTATTGCGTCACAATACAAAATTTGGGAAGGAAGAAGGTAAAAACCTCTCAGACCCAGAAAACATTTAGGAAATTGCCGCTCAGGAAACCAAAAGTCAGCTGAGGCACCCAAAACAATGACAGCAAGGCAGACTTGGAGCAAGTCAACAGCTGTGCCCTTTTTGAAAAATAACCTTCCTCTTGTGCCCTGAACTCCATATTGCAGCTTCAAAACCAAAGCTCAATCAGAAAATTCATTACAAACCATGATAAATAAGAAAAATGAGACAAAAGCCAAAGAAATGCTAGAATCCATAATGATATTGGGCTAGAATTAGTCGCAAGGAAATTGGCTGTTCCCAGATTCATCCACCCCTCCAGCTGACTGCCTGTGGAATTATGACTGAATTAACCTGAAAATCGCAGTGAACCTCAGTTTGGAGGCAATTAATATCTGTCACCTCAGCCAAAGTGTTCCATTTTATTTTCCAAAATCAAAAACTCACCTTGGTCTCGTTACGAGTAGACTTATAAACTTCAAACACCTATTTGTTGTGTTTTTTATTTCATAATGACTACTCTGTCCAAACTCTTGTTTGTATTCCATCAGAATACAAAATTTGGGAAGGAAGAAGGCAAAACCAACTCAGACCCTGAAAACATTTAGGACATTGTGGCTCAAGAAACCACAAATCGGCTGAGGCACCCAAAACAATGACAGCAAGCCAGAATTGGAGCAAGCCAACATCTGTACCCTGTTTGAAAAAGACCATTCCTCCGGTGCCCTGAACGCCATATTGCCGCCTCAAAACCAAAGCTCACATCAGAAAATTTATTACAAACCATGATAAATAAGAAAAAGGAGAAAAAAGCCAAAGAAATGCAAGAATCCATAATGATATTGGGCTTGATTTAGTCGCAAGGAAACCAGCTGTTCCCGGATTCATCCACACCTCCAGCTGACTGCCTGTGGACTTCTGACTGAATTAACCTGAAAATCGCAGTGAAACTCAGTTTGGAGGCAATTACTATCTGTCACCTCAGCCAAAGTGTTCCATTTGATTTTCCAAAACACAAAACTTCACCTTGGTCGTGTTACCTGTAGATTTCTAAGCTTCGAACGCCTTTTTGTTGTGTTTTTTATTTCCTAATGGCTACTCTGCTGAAACTCTTGTTTGTATTGCGTCAGAATACAAATTTGTGAAGGAAGAAGGCAAAACCAACTCAGACCCAGAAAACCTTTAGGAAATTGCCGCTCAAGAAACCACAAATCGGCTGAGGCACTCAAAAAAATGACAGCAAGCCAGAATTGGAGCAGCACAACAGCTGTGCCCTGTTTGAAAAAGACCATAACTCAGGTGCCCTGAACTCCATATTGCAGACTCAAAACCAAAGCTGACATCAGAAAATTCATTACAAACCATGATAAATAAGAAAAATGAGAAAAAAGCAAAGAAATGCAAGAATCCATAATGACATTGGGCTTGATTCAGTCGCAAGGCAACGGACTGTTCCCGGATTCATCCACCCCTCCAGCTGACTGCCTGTGGAATTCTGACTGAATTAACCTGAAAATCACAGTGAAACTCAGTTTGGAGGCAATTAATATCTGTCACCTCAGCCAAAGTCTTCCATTTCATTTTCCAAAACACAAAAACTCACCTTTGTTGTGTTACCTGTAGATTTCTAAGCTTCAAACGCCTATTTGTTGTGTTTTTTATTTCATAATGGCTACTCTGCCCAAACTTATGTTTCTATTGCGTCAGATTACAAAATTTGGGAAGGAAGAAGGCAAAACCAACTCAGACCCAGAAAACATTTAGGAAATTGCCGCTCAAGGAACAAAGGGCCGCTGAGGAACCCAAAACTTTGAAAGCAAGACAGAATTGGAGCAAGCCAACAGCTGTGCCCTGATTGAAAAAGACCATTCCTCCGGTGTCCTGAACTCGATATTGCAACCTCAAAACCAAACCTCAGATCAGAAAATTCATTACAAATCATGATAAATAAGAAAAATCAAAAAATGCAAAGAAATGCAGGAGTTCTTAGTGATATTGGGCTTGATTTATTCCCTTGTTAATGGCTGTTTCCAGATTCTTCTATACCTCCCAACTGAGTGTCTGTGGTTTCTGCTGAATCAAAATGAAATTCGCTGTGAAACTCGGTTTGGAGGCAATTAATATCTGTCACCTCAGCAAAAGTGTTCCATGTCTTTTTCCAAAACACAAAATCTCACCTTGGTCGTGTTACCTGTAGCTTTCAAAAGCCTATTTGATGTGTTTTTTATTTCATAATGTCTATTCTGTCCAAACTCTTGTTTGTATTGCGTCACAATACAAAATTTGGGAAGTAAGAGGACAAAACCATCTGAGACTCAGAAAACGTTTAGGAAATTGCCACTCAAGAAACCTCAAATCGGCGGAGGCACCCAAAACAATGACAGCAAGCCAGAATTGGAGAAAGACAACAGCTGTGCCCTGATTGAAAAAGACCATTCCTCCGGTGCCCTGATCTCCATATTGCAGCCTCAAAACCAAAGCTCACATAAGAAAATTCATTACAAACCTTCATACATAAGAAAAATGAGAAAATACCCAAAAATGCAAGAATCCAGAATGATATTGGGCTGGATTTGTTCGCAAGGAAACCGGCTGTTCCCGGATTCATCCAACCCTGCAGCTGACTGCCTGTGGAATTCTGACTGAATTAACCTGAAAATCGCAGTGAAACTCAGTTTGGAAGCAATTAATAACTGTCACCTCAGCTAAAGTGTTCCACTTTATTTTCTAAAACACAAAAACTCACCTCGGTCGTGTTACCTGTAGATTTCTAAGCTTCAAACGCCTATTTGTTGTGTTTTTTGTTTCATAATGGCTACTCTGCCCAAACTCCTGTTTGTATTTGGGCAGAATACAAATATTGGGAAGGAAGAAAGCAAAACCAACTCAGACCCAGAAAACATTTAGGAAATTGCCGCTCAAGCAACAAAGGGCCGCTGAGGAACCCAAATCTTTGAAAGCAAGACAGAATTGGAGCAAGCCAACAGCTGTGCCCTGATTGAAAAAGACCATTCCTCCGGTGTCCTGAACTCGATATTGCAACCTCAAAACCAAACCTCAGATCAGAAAATTCATTACAAACCATGATAAAAAAGAAAAATCAGAAAAAATCCACAGAAATGCAGGAGTTCTTAGTGATATTGGGCTTGATTTATTCCCTTGTTAATGGCTGTTTCCAGATTCTTCTACACCTCCCAGCTGAGTGTCTGTGGTTTCTGACTGAATTAAAATGAAATTCACCGTGAAACTCGGTTTGGAGGCAATTAATATCTGTCACCTCAGCAAAAGTGTTCCATGTCTTTTTACAAAACACAAAATCTCACCTTGGTCGTGTTACCTGTAGCTTTCAAAAGCCTATTTGATGTGTTTTTTATTTCATAATGTCTACTCTGTCCAAAGTCTTGTTTGTATGCCATCAGAAAAGAAAATTTGGGAAGGAAGACGGCAAAACCAACTCAGACCCAGAAAACATTTAGGAAATTGCCACTCAAGAAACCAAAAGTCAGCTGAGGCACCCAAATAAATGGCAGCAAGCCAGAATTGGAGCAGGCCAACAGCTGTGTTCTGTTTGAAAAAGTCCATTCCTCCGGTGCCCTGAACTCCATATTGCAGCCTCAAAACCAAAGATCACATCAGAAAATTCATTACAAACCATGATAAATAAGAAAAATGAGAAAAAAGCCAAAGAAATGCAAGAATCCATAATGATATTGGGCTGGATTTAGTCGCAAGGAAACCGGCTGTTCCCGGATTCATCCACCCCTCCAGCTGACAGCTTGTGGAATTCTGACTGAATTAACCTGAAAATCACAGTGAAACTCAATTTGGAGGCAATTAATATCTGTCACCTCAGCCAAAGTGTTCCATTTGATTTTCCAAAACACAAAAACTCACCTTGGTTGTGTTACCTGTAGATTTCTAAGCTTCAAACGCCTATTTGTTGTGTTTTTTATTCATAATGGCTACTCTGCCCAAACTTTTGTTTCTATTGCGTCAGATTACAAAATTTGGGAAGGAAGAAGGCAAAACCAACTCAGACCCAGAAAACATTTAGGAAATTGCCGCTCAAGAAACAAAGGGCCGCTGAGGAACCCAAAACCTTGAAAGCAAGCCAGAATTGGAGCAAGCCAACAGCTGTGCCCTGATTGAAAAAGACCATTCCTCCGGTGTCCTGAACTCGATATTGCAGCCTCAAAACCAAAGCTCACATCAGAAAATTCATTACAAACCATGATAAATAAGAAAAATCAGAAAAAATCCAAAGAAATGCAGGAGTTCTTAGTGATATTGGGCTTGATCTATTCCCTTGTTAATGGCTGTTTCCAGATTCTTCTATACCTCCCAGCTGAGTGTCTGTGGTTTCTGACAGAATTAAAATGAAATTCGCTGTGAAACTCGGTTTGGAGGCAATTAATATCTGTCACCTCAGTAAAAGTGTTCCATATCTTTTTCCAAAACACAAAATCTCACCTTGGTCATGTTACCTGTAGCTTTCAAAAGCCTATTTGATGTGTTTTTTATTTCATAATGTCTATTCTGTCCAAAATCTTGCTTGTATTACGTCAGAATACAAAATTTGGGAAGTAAGAGGACAAAAACAACTGAGACTCAGAAAACATTTAGGAAATTGCCACTCAAGAAACCTCAAATCGGCGGAGGCACCCAAAACAATGACAGCAAGCCAGAATTGGAGCAAGCCAGCAGCTGTGCCCTGATTGAAAAAGACCATTCCTCCGGTGCCCTGAACTCCATATTGCAGCCTCAAAACCAAAGCTCACATCAGAAAATTCATTACAAACCATGATAAATAAGAAATATCAGAATAAAGCCAAAGAAATGCAAGAATCCATAATGATATTGGGCTTCATTTAGTTGCAAGGAAACCGGCTATTCCCGGATTCATCCACCCCTCCAGCTGACTGCCTGTGGAATTCTGACTGAATTAACCTGAACGGAGGCAGTTAATATCTGTCACCACAGCCAACTTGTTCCATTTGATTTTCCAAAACACAAAATCTCACCTTGGTCGTGTTACCTGTAGCTTCAAAAGCCTATTTGTTGTGTTTTTTATTTCCTAATGGCTACTCTTTCCAAACTCTTGTTTGTATTGTGTCAGAATACAAAATTTGGGAAGGAAGAAGGAAAACCAACTCAGACCAAGAAAACATTTAGGATATTGATGCTCAAGAAACTTCAAATCGGCGGAGGCACCCAAAACAATGACAGCAAGCCAGAATTGGAGCAAGCCAACAGCTGTGACCTGATTGAATAAGAACCTTCCTCTTGTGCCCTGAACTCCATATGCCAGCCTCAAAACCAAAGCTCACATCAGAAAATTCATTACAAACCACTAAAATTAAGAAAAATGAGAAAATAGCCAAGGAAATGCAAGAATCCATAATGATATTGGGCTTGATTTAGTCGCAAGGAAATCGGCTGTTCCCAGATTCATCCACAGCTCCAGCTGACTGCCTGTGGAATTCCGACTGAATTTATCAGAAAATCGCAGTGAAACTCAGTTTGGAGGCAATTAATATCTGTCACCTCAGCCAAAGTGTTCCATTTGATTTTCCAAAACAAAAAAAAATCATATTGGCGTGTTACCAGCAGATTTATAATCTGTAAATGTCTATTTGTTGCATTGTGTCAGAATACAAAATTTGGGAAGGAATAAGGCAAAACTAACTCAGACCCAGAAAAAATTTAGAAAATTGCCGCTCAAAACCAATAGTCAGCTGAAACCCCAAAACCAATGACAGCAACCCAGAATTGGAGCAAGCTAACAGCTGTGCCCTGTTTTAAAAAGACCATTCTTCCGGTGCCCTGAACTCCATATTGCCATCTCAAAACCAAAGCTCACATCAGAATATTCATTACAAACCTTGATAATAAGGGAAATGTGAAAAAGTCAAATAAATGCAAGAGTCCTTTGTGATATTTGGCTGGATTTAGACACAAGGAAACTGGCTGTTTCCAGATTCATCAACCCCTTCCACAGACTGACTTTGGAATTCTGATGGAATTCACCTCAAAATCGCACTCACACTCAATTGGAAGGTAATTAGAATCTGTCCCCTCAGCAGAAGTGTTCCAAGTCATTATCCAAAACACAGAAACTCATCTTGGTCTTGTTCCCTGTAGCTTTTGAATCCTGAAAGGGCAATTTGCCGTATTTTCTTTTTTTTCATAATGGCTACTCTGTCCAAAATCTTGCTTGTATTGCATCAGAATACAAAATTTGGGAATAACAAGGCAAAATCAACTCAGACCCAGAAAGCATTTAGTAAATTACCACTCAAGTACCCACAAATCAGCTGAAGCACCCAAAACAATGACAGCAAGCCAGAATTGGAGCAAGCCAACAGCTGTGCCCTGATTGAAAAAGAACCATCCTCTTGTGCCCTGAACTCAATTGCCAACCTCAAAAACAAAGCGCACATCAGAAAATTCATTACAAACCATCATACATAACAAAAATGAGAAAAAAGCCAAAGAAATGCAAGAATCCATAATGATATTGGGGTTGATTTAGTTGTAAGGAATCCGGCTATTCCTGGATTCGTCCACCCCTCGAGGTGACTGCCTGTGCAATTCTCACTGAATTAACCTGAAAATCACAGGGAAACTCAGTTTGGAGGCAATTAATATATGTCACCTGAGCCAAAGTGTTCCATTTTATTTTCCAAAACACAAAAACTCACCTTGGTCGTGTTACCTGTAGATTTCTAAGCTTCAAACGCCTATTTGTTGTGTTTTTTATTTCATAATGGCTACTCTGTCCAAACTCTTGTTTGTATTGAGTCAGAATAAAAAATTTGGGAATAAGAAGAAAAAACCGTGTCAGACCCAGAAAACATTTAGGAAATTGCCACTCAAGAAACCTCAAATTTGCTGAGGCACCCAAAACAATGACAGCAAGCCACAATTAGAGCAAGCCAACAGCTGTGCCCTGATTGAAAAAGAACATTTCTCTTGTGCCCGGAAGTTCTTATTGCAGCCTCAAATCCAAAGCTCACATCAAAAATTCATTACCAACCATGATAAATAAGAAAAAAGAGAAAAAATCCAAAGAAATACAAGAATCCACAATGATATTGGGCTTGATTTAGTCGTAAGAAATCCGGCTAGTCCTGGATTCATCCACCCCTCCAGGTGACTGCCTGTGCAATTCTCACTGAATTAACCTGAAAATCACAGTGAAACTCAGTTTGGAGGCAATTAATATCTGTCACCTCAGCCAAAGTGTTCCATTTTATTTTCCAAAACACAAAAACTCACCTTGGTCGTGTTACCTGTAGATTTCTAAGCTTCAAACGCCTATGTGTTGTGTTTTTTATTTCATAATGGCTACTCTGTCCAAACTCTAGTTTATATTGCGTCAGAATACAAAATTTGGGAAGGAAGAAGGCAAAACCAACTCCGACCAAGAAAACATTTAGGAAATTGCTGCTCAAGAAACCAAATGTCAGCTGAGGCACCCAAAACAAGGACAGCAAGCCAGAATTGGAGCAAGCCAACAGCTGTGCCCTGATTGAAAAAGAACCTTCCTCTTGTGCCCTGAACTCAATATGCCAGCCTCAAAACCAAAGCTCACATCAGAAAATTCATTACAAACCATGATAAATAAGAAAAATGAGAAAAAAGCCAAAGAAATGCAGGAGTTCTTAGTGATATTGGGCTTCATTTATTCCCATGTAAACTGCTGTTTCCAGATTCTTCCACACCTCCCAGCTGAGTGAATGTGTATTCTGACTGAATTAACCTGGAAATCGCAGTGAAACTCACTTTGGAGGGAATTAGAAATTGTCCCCTCAGCAGAAATGTTCCATGACACTTTCTAAAACACAAAAACTCACCTTGGTTGTGTTACCTATCGATTTCTAAGCTTCAAATGCGTAATGTTGTGTTGTTTATTTCATAATGGCTACTCTGTCCAAACTCTTGTTTGTATTGCATCAGAAAATTTGGGAAGGAAGAAGGCAAAACCAACTCAGACCCAGAAAACATTCAGAAAATGTGGATCAAAAAACAACAACGCTGAGGCACCCAAAACCTTTAAAGCAAGACATAATTGTAGCAAACCAATAGCTGTGCCCTGATTGAAAAAGAACCTTCCTCTTGTGCCCTGAACCCAATATGCCAGCATCAAAACCAAAGCTCACATCAGAAAATTCATTACAAACCATGATAAAAAGAAAAATGAGAAAATAGCCAAGGAAATGCAAGAATCCATAATGATATTGGGCTTGATTCAGTCACAACGAAACCGGCTGTTCCCAGATCCATCCACCCTTCCAGCTGACTGCCTGTGGACTTCTGAATGAATTAACCTGAAAATCGCAGTGAAACTCAGTTTGGAGACTATTAATATCTGTCACCTCAGCCAAAGTGTTCCATTTTATTTTCCAAAACACAAAAACTCACCTTAGTCGTGTTACCTGTAGATTTCTAAGCTTCCAACGCCTATTTGTTGTGCTTTTAATTTCATAATGGCTACTCTGTCTAAACTCTTGTTTATATTTCTTCAGAATACAAAATTTGGGAAGGAAGAAGGCAAAACCAACTCAGAACCAGTAAACATTTAGGAAATTGCCACTGAGGAAACGACAAATTGGCTGAGGCACCCAAACCAATGACAGCAAGCCGGAATTGGAGCAAGGCAACAGCTCTGCCCTGATTAAAAAAGACCATTCCTCAGGTTCCCTGAACTCCATATTGCAGCCTCAAAACCAAAGAACACATGAGCAAATTCATTACAAACCATGATAAATAAGAAAAATGAGAAAATAGACAAAGACATGCAAGAATCCATAATGATATTGGGCTAGATTTAGTCGCAAGGAAACCGGCTGTTCCCGGATTCATCCACCCCTCCAGCTGACTGCCTGTGGAATTATGACTGAATTAACCTGAAAATCACAGTGAAACTCAGTTTGGAGGCAATTAATATCTGTCACCTCAGCCAAAGTCTTCCATTTCATTTTCCAAAACACAAAACCTCATCTTGATTGAGTTACCTGTAGATTTCTAAGCTTCCAACGCCTATTTGTTGTGTTTTTTATTTCATAATGGCTACTCTGCCCAAACTCTTGTTTGTATGGCGTCAGAATACAAAATTTGGGAAGGAAGAAGGCAAAGCCAACTCAGACCCAGAAAACATTTAGGAAATTGCCGCTCAAGTAACCAAAAGTCAGCTGAGGCACCCAAAACAAGGACAGCAAGCCAGAATTGGAGCAAGCCAACAGCTGTGCCCTGATTGAAAAAGAACCTTCCTCTTGTGCCCTGAACTCAATATGCCTGCCTCAAAACCAAAGCTCACATCAGAAAATTCATTACAAACCATGATAAATCAGAAGAATGAGAAAAAAGCCAAAGAAATGCAGGAGTTCTTAGTAATATTGGGCTTGATTTATTGCCATGTAAACGGCTGTTTCCAGATTCATCCACACCTCCCAGCTGAGTGTCTGTGGTTTCTGACTGAATTAACCTGAAAATCGCAGTGAAACTCGGTTTGGAGGCAATTAATATCTGTCACCTCAGCCAAAGTGTTCCATTTTATTTTCCAAAACTCAAAAACTCACCTTAGTATTCTTACCTGTAGATTTCTAAGCTTCAAATGCCTATTTGTTGTGTTTTTTATTTCATCATTGCTAGTCTGTCCAAACTCTTGTTTGTATTGCGTCAGAATACAAAATTTGGGAATAAGAAGGAAAAACCGTGTCAGACCCAGAAAACATTTAGGAAATTGCCACTCAAGAAACCAAAAGTCAGCTGAGGAACCCACAACAATGACAGCAAGCCAGAATTGGAGAAAGACAACAGCTGTGCCCTGATTGAAAGAGAACCTTCCTCTTGTGCCCTGAGCTCAATATAGCAGATCCAAAACCAAAGCTCACATCAGAAAATTCATTACAAACCATGATAAATAAGAAAAATGAGAAAAAAGCCAAAGAAATGCAGGAGTTCTTAGTAATATTGGGCTTGATTTATTGCCATGTAAACGGCTGTTTCCAGATTCATCCACACCTCCCAGCTGAGTATCTGTGGTTTCTGACTGAATTAACCTGAATATCGCAGTGAAACTCGGTTTGGAGGTAATTAATATCTGTCACCTCAGCCAAAGTGTTCCATTTTATCTTCCAAAACTCAAAAACTCACCTTAGTCTTCTTACCTGTAGATTTCAAAACTTCAAATGCCTATTTGTTTTGTTTTTTATTTCATAATGGCTACTCTGTCCAAACTCTTGTTTGTATTACGTCAGAATACAAAATTTGGGAAGGAAGAAGGCAAAACCAACTCAGACCCAGAAAACATGTAGGAAATTGCCACTAAAGAAACCAAAAACAGCTGAGGCACGCAAAACAATGACAGCAAGCCAGAATTGCAACAAGCCAACAGCTGTGTCCTGTTTGAAAAAGACCATTGATCCGGTGCCCTGAACTCAATATGCCAGCCTCAAAACCAAAGCTCACATCAGAAAATTCATTACAAACCATGATAAATCAGAAAAATGAGACAAAAGCCAAAGAAATGCACGAGTTCTTAGTGATATTTGGCTGGATTTAGACACAAGGAAACTGGCTGTTTAAAGATTCATCCTCCCCTTCCACTGACTGAAATTGTAATTCTGATTGATTTCACCTCAAAATTGCACTCACACTCAATTTGGAGGGAATTAGAATCTGTCCCCTCAGCAGAAGGGTTCCATGTCATTTTCCAAAACACAGAAACTAATCTTGATCATGTTGCCAGCAGATTTCTAATCCTGAAAGGGCAATTTGCTGTGTTTTTTTTTTCTTTCATAATGGCTACTCTGTCCAAATCTTGCTTGTATTGCATCAGAATACAAAATATGGGAATAAGAAGGCAAAACCGACTCAGACCCAGAAAACATTAAGGAAATTGCCGCTCAAGAAACCACAAATCGGCTGAGGCACCCAAAACAATGACAGCAAGCCAGAATTGGAGCAAGCCAACAGCTGTGCCCTGATTGAAAAAGAACCTCCCTCTTGTGCCCTGAACTCAATATTGCAGCCTCAAAACCAAAGCTCACATCAGAAAATTCATTACAAACCATGATAAATAAGAAAATGGAGAAAAAGCCAAAGAAATGCAAGAATCCATAATGATAGTGGGCTTGATTTAGTTGCAAGGAAACCGGCTGTTCCCAGATTCATCCACAGTTCCAGCTGACTGCCTGTGGAATTCCGACTGAATTAACCTGAAAATCGCAGTAAGACTCAGTCACCTCAGCAAAGTGTTCCATTTTATTTTCCAAATCACAAAAACTCACCTTGGTCATGTTACCCTTAGATTTATAAGCTTCAAACGCTAATTTGTTGTTGTTTTTTTTTTTATTTCATAATGGCTACTCTGTCCAAACTCTTGTTTGTATTGCGTCAGAATACAAAATGTGGGAAGGAAGAAGGGAAAACCAACTCAGACCCAGAAAACATTTAGGAAATTGCCGCTCAAGAAACCACAAATCGGCTGAGGCACCCAAAACCTTGAAAGCAAGACAGAATTGGAGCAAGCCAACAGCTGTGCCCTGATTGAACAAGACCATTAATCCAGTGCCCTGAACTCCATATTCCATCCTCAAAACCAAAGCTCACATCAGAAAATTCATTAGAAACCATGATAAATAAGGGAAATCTGAGAAAGCCAAAGAAATTCAAGAGTCCTTTGTGGTATTTGGCTGGATTTAGACAGAAGGAAACTGGCTGTTTCCGGATTCATCCCCCCCCTTCCACAGACAGACTTTGGAATTCTGATTGAATTCACCTCAAAATCGCACTCACACTCAATTTGGAGGGAATTAGAATCTGTCCCCTCAGCAGAACGGTGCCATGTCATTTTCCAAAACACAGAAACTCATCTTGGTCGTGTTGCCTATAGATTTCTAATCCTGAAAGGGCAATTTGCTGTATTTTTTTTTCTTTCATAATGGCTACCCTGTCCAAAATATTGCTTATGTTGCATCAGAACACAAAATTTGGGAATAAGAAGGCAAATCCGACTCAGACCCAGAAAACATTTAGGAAACTGCAACACAAGAATCCACAAATCAGCTGAGGCACCCAAAACAATGACAGCAAGCAGAATTGCAGCAAGACAACAGCTGTGCCCTGATTGAAAAAGAACCTTCCTCTTGTGCCCTGAACTCAATATGCCAGCCTCAAAACCAAAGCTCACATCAGAAAATTCATTACAAACAATGATAAATAAGAAAAATCAGAAAAAAAGCCAAAGAAATGCATGAATCCATAATGATATTGGGCTTGATTTAGTCGCAAGGAAGCCAGCAGTTCCCAGATTCATCCACGGCTAAAGCTGACTGCCTGTGGAATTCTCACAGAATGAACCCGAAAATCACAGTGAAACTCCGTTTGGTGGCAATTAATATCTGTCACCTCAGCCAAAGTTTTCCCTTTTATTTTCCAAAACAAAAAAACTCACTTTGGTCGTGTTACCTGCAGATTTAAAATCTTGAAACGCCTATTTGTTGTGTTGTTTATTTCATAATGGCTACTCTGTACAAACTCTTCTTTGCATTGCATCAGAATACTAAATTTGGGAAGGAAGAAGGGAAAACCAACTCAGACCCAGAAAACATTTAGGAAATTGCCGCTCAAGAAACCACAAATCAGCTGAGGCACCCAAAACCTTGAAAGCAAGACAGAATTGGAGCAAGCCAACAGCTGTGCCCTGATTGAACAAGACCATTAATCCAGTGCCCATAACTCCATATTGCAGCCTCAAAACCAAAGCTCCCATCAGAAAATTCATTACAAACCATGATAAATAAGGGAAATCTGAGAAAGCCAAAGAAATTCAAGAGTCCTTTGTGGTATTTGGCTGGATTTAGACACAAAGAAACTGGCTGTTTCCAGATTCATCCCCCCCTTCCACAGACAGACCTTGGAATTCTGATTGAATTCACCTCAAAATCGCACTCACACTCAATATGGAGGGAATTAGAATCTGTCCCCTCAGCAGAAGTATTCCATGTCATTTTCCAAAACACAGAAACTCATCTTGGTCGCGTTGCCTGTAGATTTCTAATCCTGAAAGGGCAATTTGCTGTGTTTTTTTTTTCTTTTATAATGGCTACTCTGCCAAAATCTTGCTTGTATTGCATCAGAATACAAAATTTGGGAATGAGAAGGCAAAACCGATTCAGACCCAGAAAACATTTAGGAAATTGCCGCTCAAGAAACCACAAATCGGCTGAGGCACCCAAAACAATGACAGCATGCAAGAATTGGAGCAAGCCAACAGCTGTGCCCTGATTGAAAAAGAACCTTCCTCTTGTGCCCTGAACTCAATATACCAGCCTCAAAACCAAAGCTCACATCAGAAAATTCATTACAAACCATGATAAAGAAGAAAAATGAGAAAAAAGCCAAAGAAATGCAGGAGTTCTTAGTAATATTGGGCTTGATTTATTGCCATGTAAACGGCTGTTTCCAGATTCATCCACACCTCCCAGCTGAATGTCTGTGGTTTCTGACTGAATTAACTTGAAAATCGCAGTGAAACTCGGTTTGGAGGCAATTAATATCTGTCACCTCAGCCAAAGTGTTCCATTTTATCTTCCAAAACTCAAAAACTCACCTTAGTCTTCTTACCTGTAGATTTCAAAACTTCAAATGCCTATTTGTTTTGTTTTTTTTTTCATAATTGCTACTCTGTCCAAACTCTTGTTTGTATTGCGTCAGAATGCAAAATTTGGGAAGGAAGAAGGCAAAACCAACGCAGACCCAGAAAACATTTAGGAAATTGCCGCTCAAGAAACCACAAATCAGCTGAGGCACCCAAAACAATGACAGCAAGCCAGAAGTGGAGCAAGCCAACAGCTGTGCCCTGATTGAAAAAGAACCTTCCTCTTGTGCCCTGAACTCAATATGCCAGCCTCAAATCTAAGCTCACATCAGAAAATTCATACAAACCATGATAAATAAGGGAAATGTGAAAAAGCTGAAGAAATGCAAGCCTGTGGAATCCTAACTGAATTAACTGAATTAACCTGAAAATCGCAGTGAAACTGAGTTTGGAGGCAATTAATATCTGTCACCTCAGCCAAAATGTTCCATTTCATTTTCCAAAACACAAAAACAACTTGGTCATGTTACCTGTAGATTTGTATGCTTCAAACACCTATTTGTTGTGTTTTTTATTGCATAATGGCTACTCTGTCCAAAATCTTGCTTGTATTGCATCAGAATACAAAATTTGGGAAGGAAGAAGGCAAAGCCAACTCAGACCCAGAGAACATTTAGGAAATTGCCACACAAGAAACCACAAATTAGCTGAGGCACCCAAAACAATGACAGTAAGCCAGAAGTGGAGCAAGCCAACAGCTGTGCCCTGATTGAAAAAGAACCTTCCTCTTGTACCCTGAACTCAATATGCCAGCCTCAAAACCAAAGCTCACATCAGAAAATTCATTACAAACCATGATAAATAAGAAAAAAGAGAAAAAAGCCAAAAAAATGCAAGAATCCATGATGATATAGGGCTTGATTTAGTCGCTAGGAAACCAGCTGTTCACGGATTCATCCACCCCTCCAGCTGACTGCCTGTGGAATTCTGACTGAATTAACCTGAAAATCGCAGTGAAACTTAGTTTGGAGGCAATTAATATCTGTCACCTCAGCCAAAGTGTTCCATTTTATTTTCCAAAACACAAAAACTCACCTTGGTCATGTTACCTGTTGATTTCTAAGCTTCAAACGCCTATTAGTTGTGTTTTTTATTTCATAATGGCTACTCTGTCGAAAATCTCGCTTGTATTGCATCAGAATACAAAATTTGGGAAGGAAGAAGGCAAAGCCAACTCAGACCCAGAGAACATTTAGGAAATTGCCACACAGGAAACCACAAATTCGCTGAGGAACCCAAAACAATGACAGCAAGCCAGAATTGCAGCAAGCCAACAACTGTACCCTCTTTGAAAAAGACAGGTCCTCCAGTACCCTGAACTCCATATTGCAGCCTCAAAACCAAGCTCACATCAGAAAATTCATTACAAACCATGATAAATCAGGGAAATGTGAAAAAGCCAAAGAAATGCAAGAGTCCTTTTTGATATTTGGCTGGATTCAGATACAAGGAAACTGGCTGTTTCCAGATTCATACCCCCCTTCCACAGACTGACTTTGGAATTCTGATTGAATTCACCTCAAAATCGCACTCACACTCAATTTGGAGGGAATTAGAATCTGTCCCCTCAGCAGAAGGGTTCCTTGTCATTTTCCAAAACACAGAAACTCATCTTGGTCGTGTAGCCTGTAGATTTATAATCCTGAAAGGGCAATTCGCTGTGTTTTTTTTTTTTCTTTCTTTCATAATGGCTACTCTCCAAAATCTTGCTTGTATTGCATCAAAATACAAAATTTGGAAATAATTTGGGAAGGCAAAACCGACTCAACCCAGAAAACATTTAGGAAATTGGCACTCAAGAAACCACAAATCGGCTGAGGCACCCAAAACAATGACAGCAAGCCAGAATTGGAGCAAGCCAACAGCTGTGCCCTGATTGAAAAAGACCCTCCTCCGGTTCCCTGAACTGCATATTGCAGCCTCTAAACCAAAGCTCACATCAGAAAATTCATTACAAACCATGATAAATAAGAAAAAAGAGAAAAAAGCCAAAGAAATGCAAGAATCCATAATGATATTGGGTTTGATTTAGTTGCAAGGAAACCGGCTGTTCCCAGATTCATCCACCACTAAAGCTGACTGCCTGTGGAATTCTGACTTAATTAACCTGACAATCGCAGTGAAACTCAAGAAACCAAATTTCAGCTGAGGCACCCAAAACACTGACAGGAAGCCAGAATTAGAGCACGCAAACAGCTGTGCCCTGATTGAAAAAGACCATTCCTCCAGTGCCCTGAACTCTATATTGCAGCCTCAAAACCAAAGCTCACATCAGAAAATTCATTACAAACCATGATAAATCAGGGAAATGTGAAAAAGCCAAAGAAATGCAAGAGTTCTTTTTGATATTTGGCTGGATTCAGATAAAAGGAAACTGGCTGTTTCCAGATTCATCCCAACCTTCCACAGACTGACTTTGGAATTCTGATTGAATTCACCTCAAAATCGCACTCACACTCAATTTGGAGTGAAATAAAATCTGTCCCCTCAGCAGAAGGGTTCCATGACTTTTTCCAAAACACAGAAACTCATCTTGGGCGTGTTGCCTGTAGATTTCTAATCCTGAAAGGGAAATGCGCTGTGTTTTTTTTTTTTTCTTTCATAATGGCTACTCTCCAAAATCTTGCTTGTATTGCATCAGAATACAAAATTTGGGAATAAGTAGGCAAAACCGACTCAGACCCAGAAAACATTTAGGAAATTGGCACTCAAGAAACCACAAATCAGCTGAGACACCCAAAACAATGACAGCAAGCCAGAATTGGAGCAAGCCAACAGCTGTGCCCTGATTGAAAAAGAACCTTCCTCTTGTGCCTGAACTCAATATGCCAGCCTCAAAACCAAAGCTCACATCAGAAAATTCATTACAAACCATGATAAATACGACAAAAGAGAAAAAAGCCAAAAAAATGCAAGAATCCATAATGATATAGGGCTTGATTTAGTCGCTAGGAAACCGGCTGTTCCCGGATTCATCCACCCCTCCAGCTGACTGCCTGTGGAATTCTGACTGAATTAACCTGAAAATCACAGTGAAACTCAGTTTGGAGGCAATTAATATCTGTCACCTCAGCCAAAGTGTTCCATTTTATTTTCATAAACACAAAAACTCACCTTGGTTATGTTACCTGTAGATTTCTAAGCTTCAAACGCCTATTTGTTTTGTTTTTTATTTCATAATGGCTATTCTGTACAAACTCTTCTTTGCATTGCATCAGAATACAAAATTTGGGAAGGAAGAAGGCAAAGCCAACTCAGACCCAGAAAACATTTGGGAAATTGCCACACAAGAAACCACAAATCTGCTGAGGTACTCAAAATAAGGACAGCAAGCCAGAACTGCAGCCAGCCTACAGCTGTGCCCTGATTGAAAAAGAACCATCCTCTTCTGCCCTGAACTCAATATGCCAGCCTCAAAACCAAAGCTCACATGAGAAAATTAATTACAAACCATGATAAATAAGAAAAAAGAGAAAAAAGCCAAAGAAATGCAAGAGTACTTTGTGATATTTGGCTGGATTTAGACACAAGGAAACTGGCTGTTTCCGGATTCTCCCCCCCTTCCACAGACTGACTTTGGAATTCTGATTGAATTCACCTCAAAATCGCACTCACACTCATTTGGGAGGGAATTATAATCTGTCCCCTCAGCAGAAGCGTTCTATGTCATTTTCCAAAACACAGAAACTCATCTTGGTCGTGTTGCCTGTGGATTTCTAATCCTGAAAGGGCAATGTGCTTTTTTTTTTTTTTTCTTTCATAATGGCTACTCTCCAAAATCTTGCTTGTATTGCATCAGAATACAAAATTTGGGAATAAGAAGGCAAAACCGACTAAGACCCAGAAAACATTTAGGAAATTGGCACTCAAGAAACCACAAATCGGCTGAGGCACCCAAAACAATGACAGCAAGCCAGAATTGGAGCAAGCCAACAGCTGTGCCCTGATTGAAAAAGAACCTTCCTCTTGTGCCCTGAACTCAATATGCCAGACTCAAAACCAAAGCTCACATCAGAAAATTCATTACAAACCATGATAAATAAGGGAAATGTGAAAAAGCCAAAGAAATGCAAGAGTCCTTTGTGATATTTGGCAGGATTTAGACACAAAGAAACTGGCTGTTTCCAGATTCATCCCCCCCTTCCACAGACCGACTTTGGAATTCTGATTGAATTCACCTCAAAATCGCTCTCACACTCCATTTGGAGGGAATTAGAATCTGTCCCCTCAGCAGAAGCGTTCCATGTCATTTTCCAAAACACAGAATCTCACCTTGGTTGTGTTGCCTATGGATTTCTAATCCTGAAAGGTCAATTTGCAGTGTTTTTTTTTTTTTTTTCTTTCATAATGGCTACTCTGTCCAAAATTTTGCTTGTATTGCATCAGAATACAAAATTTGGGAAGGAAGAAGGCAAAACCAACTCAGACCCAGAAAACATTTAGGAAATTGCCACACAAGAAACCACAAATCAGCTGAGGCACCCAAAACAATGACAGCAAGCCAGAAGTGGAGCAAGCCAACAGCTGTGCCCTGATTGAAAAAGAACCTTCCTCTTGTGCCCTGAACTCAATATGCCAGCCTCAAAACCAAAGCTCACATCAGAAAATTCATTACAAACCATGATAAATAAGAAAAAAGAGAAAAAAGCCAAAAAAATGCAAGAATCCATAATGATATAGGGCTTGATTTAGTCGCTAGGAAACCGGCTGTTCCCGGATTCATCCACCCCTCCAGCTGACAGCCTGTGGAATTCTGACTGAATTAACCTGAAAATCACAGTGAAACTCAGTTTGGAGGCAATTAATATCTGTCACCTCAGCCAAAGTGTTCCATTTGATTTTCCAAAACACAAAAACTCACCTTGGTCATGTTACCTGTAGATTTCTAAGCTTCAAACGCCTATTTGTTGTGTTTTTTCTTTCATAATGGCTATTCTGTACAAACTCTTCTTTGCATTGCATCAGAATACAAAATTTGGGAAGGAAGAAGGCAAAGCCAACTCAGACCCTGAAAACATTTGGGAAATTGCCACACAAGAAACCACAAATCGGCTGAGGCACTCAAAACAATGACAGCAAGCCAGAAGTGGAGCAAGCCAACAGCTGTGCCCTGATTGAAAAAGAACCTTCCTCTTGTGCCCTGAACTCAATATGCCAGCCTCAAAACCAAAGCTCACATCAGAAAATTCATTACAAACCATGATAAATAAGAAAAAAGAGAAAAAAGCCAAAAAAATGCAAGAATCCATAATGATATAGGGCTTGATTTAGTCGCTAGGAAACCGGCTGTTCCCGGATTCATCCACCCCTCCAGCTGACAGCCTGTGGAATTCTGACTGAATTAACCTGAAAATCACAGTGAAACTCAGTTTGGAGGCAATTAATATCTGTCACCTCAGCCAAAGTGTTCCATTTGATTTTCCAAAACACAAAAACTCACCTTGGTCATGTTACCTGTAGATTTCTAAGCTTCAAACGCCTATTTGTTGTGTTTTTTCTTTCATAATGGCTATTCTGTACAAACTCTTCTTTGCATTGCATCAGAATACAAAATTTGGGAAGGAAGAAGGCAAAGCCAACTCAGACCCTGAAAACATTTGGGAAATTGCCACACAAGAAACCACAAATCGGCTGAGGCACTCAAAACAATGACAGCAAGCCAGAAGTGGAGCAAGCCAACAGCTGTGCCCTGATTGAAAAACAACCTTCCTCTTGTGCCCTGAACTCAATATGCCAGCCTCAAAACCAAAGCTCACATCAGAAAATTCATTACAAACCATGATAAATAAGAAAAAAGAGAAAAAAGCCAAAAAAATGCAAGAATCCATAATGATATTGGGTTTGATTTAGTTGCAAGGAAACCGGCTGTTCCCAGATTCATCCACCACTAAAGCTGACTGCCTGTGGAATTCTGACTGAATTAACCTGACAATCGCAGTGAAACTCAAGAAACCAAATTTCAGCTGAGGCACCCAAACAAAGACAATAGCCAGAATTGGAGCACACCAACAGCTGTGCCCTGTTTGAAAAAGACCATTCCTCAGGTGCCCTGATCTCTATATTGCAGTCTGAAAACCAAAGCTCACATCAGAAAATTCATTACAAACCATGATAAATAAGGGAAATGTGAAAAAGCCAAAGAAATGCAAGAGTCCTTTTTGATATTTGGCTGGATTTAGACACAAAGAAACTGGCTGTTTCCAGATTCATTCCCCCTTCCACAGACTGACTTTGGAATTCTGATTGAATTCACCTCAAAATCGCTCTCACACTCCATTTGGAGGGAATTAGAATCTGTCCCCTCAGTAGAAGTGTTCTATGTCATTTTCCAAAACACAGAAACTCATCTTGGTCGTGTTGCCTGTAGATTTCTAATCCTGAAAGGGCAATGCGCTTTTTTTTTTTTCTTTCATAATGGCTACTCTCCAAAATCTTGCTTGTATTGCATCAGAATACAAAATTTGGGAATAAGAAGGCAAAACCGACTCAGACCCCGAAAACATTTAGGAAATTGGTACTCAAGAAACCACAAATCGGCTGAGGCACCCAAAACAATGACAGCAAGCCAAAATTGGAGCAAGCCAACAGCTGTGCCCTGATTGAAAAAGAACCTTCCTCTTGTGCCCTGAACTCAATATGCCAGCCTCAAAACCAAAGCTCACATCAGAAAATTCATTACAAACCATGATAAATAAGGGAAATGTGAAAAAGCCAAAGAAATGCAAGAGTCCTTTGTGATATTTGGCAGGATTTAGACACAAAGAAACTGGCTGTTTCCAGATTCATCCCCCCTTCCACAGACTGACTTTGGAATTCTGATTGAATTCACCTCAAGTTCGCTCTCACACTCCATTTGGAGGGAATTAGAATCTGTCACCTCAGCAGAAGCGTTCCATGTCATTTTCCAAAACACAGAATCTCATCTTGGTTGTGTTGCCTATGGATTTCTAATCATGAATGGTCAATTTGCTGTGTTTTTTTTTTTCTTTCATAATGGCTACTCTGTCCAAAATCTTGCTTGTATTGCATCAGAATACAAAATTTGGGAAGGAAGAAGACAAAACCAACTCAGACCCCGAAAACATTTAGGAAATTGCCACACAAGAAACCACAAATCAGCTGAGGCACCCAAAACAATGACAGCAAGCCAGAAGTGGAGCAAGCCAACAGCTGTGCCCTGATTGAAAAAGAACCTTCCTCTTGTGCCCTGAACTCAATATGCCAGCCTCAAAACCAAAGCTCACATCAGAAAATTCATTACAAACCATGATAAATAAGGGAAATGTGAAAAAGCCAAAGAAAGGCAAGAGTCCTTTGTGATATTTGGCAGGATTTAGACACAAAGAAAGCGGCTGTTTCCAGATTCATCCCCCCCTTCCACAGACTGACTTTGGAATTCTGATTGAATTCACCTCAAGATCGCTCTCACACTCCATTTGGAGGGAATTAGAATCTGTCACCTCAGCAGAAGCGTTCCATGTCATTTTCCAAAACACAGAATCTCATCTTGGTTGTGTTGCCTATGGATTCCTAATCCTGAAAGGTCAATTTGCTGTGTTTTTTTTTTTCTTTCATAATGGCTACTCTGTCCAAAATTTTGCTTGTATTGCATCAGAATACAAAATTTGGGAAGGAAGAAGGCAAAACCAACTCAGACCCAGAAAACATTTAGGAAATTGCCACACAAGAAACCACAAATCAGCTGAGGCACCCAAAACAATGACAGCAAGCCAGAAGTGGAGCAAGCCAACAGCTGTGCCCTGATTGAAAAAGAACCTTCCTCTTGTGCCCTGAACTCAATATGCCAGCCTCAAAACCAAAGCTCACATCAGAAAATTCATTACAAACCATGATAAATAAGAAAAAAGAGAAAAAAGCCAAAGAAATGCAAGAGTCCTTTGTGATATTTGGCAGGATTTAGACACAAAGAAACTGGCTGTTTCCAGATTCATTCCCCCCTTCCACAGACTGACTTTGGAATTCTGATTGAATTCACCTCAAGATCGCTCTCACACTCCATTTGGAGGGAATTAGAATCTGTCACCTCAGCAGAAGCGTTCCATGTCATTTTCCAAAACACAGAATCTCACCTTGGTTGTGTTGCCTATGGATTTCTAATCCTGAAAGGTCAATTTGCTGTGTTTTTTTTTTCTTTCATAATGGCTACTCTGTCCAATATCTTGCTTGTATTGCATCAGAATACAAAATTTGGGAAGGAAGAAGACAAAACCAACTCAGACCCCGAAAATATTTAGGAAATTGCCACACAAGAAACCACAAATCAGCTGAGGCACCCAAAACAATGACAGCAAGCCAGAATTGGAGCAAGCCAACAGCTGTGCCCTGATTGAAAAAGAACCTTCCTCTTGTGCCCTGAACTCAATATGCCAGCCTCAAAACCAAAGCTCACATCAGAAAATTCATTACAAACCATGATAAATAAGGGAAATGTGAAAAAGCCAAAGAAATGCAAGAGTCCTTTGTGATATTTGGCAGGATTTAGACACAAAGAAAGTGGCTGTTTCCAGATTCATCCCCCCCTTCCACAGACTGACTTTGGAATTCTGATTGAATTCACCTCAAGATCGCTCTCACACTCCATTTGGAGGGAATTAGAATCTGTCCCCTCAGCAGAAGCGTTCCATGTCATTTTCCAAAACACAGAATCTCATCTTGGTTGTGTTGCCTATGAATTTCTAATCCTGAATGGTAAATTTGCTGTGTTTTTTTTTCTTTCACAATGGCTACTCTGTCCAAAATTTTGCTTGTATTGCATCAGAATACAAAATTTGGGAAGGAAGAAGGCAAAACCAACTCAGACCCAGAAAACATTTAGGAAATTGCCACACAAGAAACCACAAATCAGCTGAGGCACCCAAAACAATGACAGCAAGCCAGAAGTGGAGCAAGCCAACAGCTGTGCCCTGATTGAAAAAGAACCTTCCTCTTGTGCCCTGAACTCAATATGCCAGCCTCAAAACCAAAGCTCACATCAGAAAATTCATTACAAACCATGATAAATAAGAAAAAAGAGAAAAAAGCCAAAGAAATGCAAGAGTCCTTTGTGATATTTGGCAGGATTTAGACACAAAGAAACTGGCTGTTTCCAGATTCATCCCCCCCTTCCACAGACTGACTTTGGAATTCTGATTGAATTCACCTCAAGATCGCTCTCACACTCCATTTGGAGGGAATTAGAATCTGTCACCTCAGCAGAAGCGTTCCATGTCATTTTCCAAAACACAGAATCTCATCTTGGTTGTGTTGCCTATGGATTTCTAATCCTGAATGGTCAATTTGCTGTGTTTTTTTTTTCTTTCATAATGGCTACTCTGTCCAAAATCTTGCTTGTATTGCATCAGAATACAAAATTTGGGAAGGAAGAAGACAAAACCAACTCAGACCCCGAAAACCTTTAGGAAATTGCCACACAAGAAACCACAAATCAGCTGAGGCACCCAAAACAATGACAGCAAGCCAGAAGTGGAGCAAGCCAACAGCTGTGCCCTGATTGAAAAAGAACCTTCCTCTTGTGCCCTGAACTCAATATGCCAGCCTCAAAACCAAAGCTCACATCAGAAAATTCATTACAAACCATGATAAATAAGAAAAAGAGAAAAAAGCCAAAGAAATGCAAGAATCCATAATGATATAGGGCTTGATATAGTCGCTAGGCAACCGGCTGTTCCCGGATTCATCCACCCCTCCAGCTGACTGCCTGTGGAATTCTGACTGAATTAACCTGAAAATCACAGTGAAACTCAGTTTGGAGGCAGTTAATATCTGTCACCTCAGCCAAAGTGTTCCATTTTTTTTTCCAAAACACAAAAACTCACCTTGGTCATGTTACCTGTAGATTTCTAAGCTTCAAACGCCTATTTGTTGGGTTTTTTATTTCATAATGGCTATTCTGTACAAACTCTTCTTTGCATTGCATCAGAATACAAAATTTGGGAAGGAAGAAGGCAAAGCCAACTCAGACCCTGAAAACATTTGGGAAATTGCCACACAAGAAACCACAAATCGGCTGAGGCACTCAAAACAATGACAGCAAGCCAGAAGTGGAGCAAGCCAACAGCTGTGCCCTGATTGAAAAAGAACCATCCTCTTGTGCCCTGAACTCCATATTGCAGCCTCAAAACCAAAGCTCACATCAGAAAATTCATTACAAACCATGATAAATAAGAAAAAAGAGAAAAAAGCCAAAGAAATGCAAGAATCCATAATGATATTGGGTTTGATTTAGTTGCAAGGAAACTGGCTGTTCCCAGATTCATCCACCACTAAAGCTGACTGCCTGTGGAATTCTGACTGAATTAACCTGACAATCCCAGTGAAACTCAAGAAACCAAATTTCAGCTGAGGCACCCAAAACAAAGACAATAGCCAGAATTGGAGCAAACCAACAGCTGTGTCCTGTTTGAAAAAGACCATTCCTCCGGTGCCCTGAACTCTATATTGCAGCCTCAAAACCAAAGGTCACATCAGAAAATTCATTACAAACCATGATAAATAAGGGAAATGTGAAAAAGCCAAAGAAATGCAAGAGTCCTTTGTGATATTTGGCTGGATTTAGACACAAAGAAACTGGCTGTTTCCAGATTCATCCCCCCCTTCCACAGACTGACTCTGGAATTCTGATTGAATTCACCTCAATATCGCACTCACACTCATTTGGGAGGGAATTAGAATCTGTCCCCTCAGCAGAAGCGTTCTATGTCATTTTCCAAAACACAGAAACTCATCTTGGTTGTGTTGCCTGTAGATTTCTAATCCTGAAATGGCAATGCGCTGTGTTTTTTTTTTTTTCTTTCATAATGGCTACTCTCCAAAACATGCTTGTATTGCATCAGAATACAAAATTTGGGAATAATTTGGGAAGGCAAAACCGACTCAGACCCAGAAAACATTTAGGAAATTGGCACTCAAGAAACCACAAATCGGCTGAGGCACCCAAAACAATGACAGCAAGCCAGAAGTGGAGCAAGCCAACAGCTGTGCCCTCATTGAAAAAGAACCTTCCTCTTGTGCCCTGAACTCAATATGCCAGCCTCAAAACCAAAGCTCACATCAGAAAATTCATTACAAACCATGATAAATAAGAAAAATGAGAAAAAAGCCAAAAAAATGCAAGAATCCATGATGATATTGGACTTGATTTAGTCTCAAGAAAACCGAATGTTCCCGGATTCATCCACACCTCCAGCTGATGCCTGTGGAATTCTGACTGAATTAACCTGAAAATCACAGTGAAACTCAGTTTGGAGGCAATTAATATCTGTCACCTCAGCCAAAGTGTTCCATTTGATTTTCCAAAACACAAAAACTCACCTTGGTCATGTTACCTGTAGATTTATATTCTTCAAATGCCCATTTGTAATGTTTTTTATTTCATAATGGCTACTCTGTCCAAACTCTTGTTTGTGTTGCGTCAGAATACAGAATTTGGGAATGAAGAAGGCAAAGCCAACTCAGACCCAGAAAACATTTAGGAAATTGCCACACAAGAAACCACAAATCGGCTGAGGCACCCAAAACAATGACAGCAAGCCAGAATTGAAGCAGGCCAACAGCTATGCCCTGTTTGAAAAAGACCATTCCTCCTGTGCACTGAACTCTATATTGCAGCCTCAAAACCAAAGCTCACATCAGAAAATTCATTACAAACCATGATAAAAAGAAAAAAGAGAAAGAAGCCAAAGAAATGCAAGAGTCCTTTGTGATATTGGGCTTGATTTAGTTGCAAGGAAACCAGCTGTTCCCGGATTCATCCACCCCTCCTAGCTGACTGGCTGTGGAATTCTGATTGAATTCACCTGAAAATCGCACTCACTCTCGATTTGGAGGAAATTAATATCTGCCCCTCAGTGGAAGGGTTCTATGTCATTTTCCAAAACCCAAAAACTCATCTTGGTCATGTTGCCTATGATTTCTTATCATGAAAACCCAATATGTTCTGTTTTTCAATTTCCTGATGGATCCTCGTTCTAAACCCTTGTTTGTATTGCATCAGAATACACAATTTGAAAAGGAAAAAGGCAAAACCAACTCAGACCAACAAAGCATTTAGGAAAAAGTCGCTCAAAATGAAAAATTGCCTGAGGCACCCAAAGCAATTACAGAAAGCCAGAATTGGAGAGAAACAACAGCTGTGCCCAAATTGAAAAAGACCATTCCTCTGGTTCCCTGAACTCCTTAAGCCAGCCTCAAAACCACAACCCACATCAGAAAATTTATTACAAACCATGATAAATAAGAAAATGTGAAAAATGCAAAAAAGAAAAAGAAATGCAAGAGTCCTTCGTGATATGGCGCTTGTTTTAGTACAAGGAAACCAGCTGTTTCCGGATTCATCCACCCCTCCCAGCTGACTGACTGTGGAATTCTGATTGTATTCACCTGAAAAGAGAGAACATTTATAAGTATATTGGGACTGTGGAACCTGTCATTTACCAATCACATGTTAGACTGAATCATAGACCAAATATAGGGAAGAAATCCTATGCATGTAAACCTTGTGGGAATTCATTCAGTATTAAATACCCTCCATCACAGCACTCATATTGTGGAAAACCCTCATGTGTGTAATGATTGTGTGGAAACCACTCACCAGAAGTCAGATCTCATTAGACATCAGAGAATTCACACAGGGTTGAAATCTTACAAATCTAATGACTGTGGGAAGTTCTTTGGCCAGAAGAAACACCTCATAAATCATCAGAGAATTCACACAGGTGAGAAACCTTTTGAATGTAATGACTGTGGAAAATCCTTTGGCCAGAAGGCAAACCTCATAAATCATCAGAGAATTCACACAGGTGAGAAACCTTATGAATGCAATTACTATGGAAAATCCTTTGGCCAGAAGGCAAACCTCATAAATCATCAGAGAATTCACAGAGGGGAGAAACCTTATGAATGCAATCATTGTGGAAAAGCCTTTGCTGAGAAATCAAAGCTCACAAAGCATCAGACAATTTGTACTGGGGGAAACCTTATGATTGCAATGACTGTGGAAAAACCTTTGCTGAGAAGTCAAACCTCAGAAAGTATCAGAGCCTTCACACCATGGAGAAAGCTTATAAATGAAATGACTGTGGAAAAGCCTTTGGTCCCATCCTTGCATACCAAGGATAAATCCCACTTGGTCTGGGTGGATGATCTTTCTGATGCATTGTTGGATTCAATTGGCCAGAATTCTGTTGCAGATCTTTGCATGTATGTTCATCAGGGAAATTGGTCTATAATTACTTTCTTTGTTGCACTTTTTTCAAGTTTAGGAATGAAGGTGATGTTGGCTTCATAGAAAGAATTTGGGAGAATCGCCTCTCTCTCAATTGTTTTGAATAACTTGAGAAGAATTGCAGTTAGTGCTTTAAATGTCTGTTAGAATTCAGCAGTGAAGCCTTCCAGTTTTGGGGTTTTCTTGGTAGTGATGGTCTTTATTACTGGTATCATTTCCATCTGGTTATGTGTGTGTTTAGGTTTTCTATATCTTTGTTGCTCAATTTAGGTAGGTTTTATGGATGGAAGGATGGTGGAAAGCCTCTTTGCTGTACTTCATAACTCATAAGATATCAGAGTATCCACACAGGGAATTTTCTACTTGACCTTTTTGTGCAAGTTATATCTCATGAAATATTAGAGAATTCACCAAGGGGAGAAATGCATGAATATAATACATGTGAATAGCCTTTGTGGTGCAAATCAGACCTCATCAAACATAAAAGAATTCTCATGGGGAGCAATTTTATGAATGTAATGACTCAGAGCCTTTTACCATAATTCAGCCCTCATTGTACATCATCAAATTCATATAGGGAAAAACTCCTTTGAAAGTAAAATCCCTTTAATTAGAAGCCATACCTCATAAGACAACAGGGAATTCACGTGGGAGAGAAACCTTATGGGTGTAATGAGTGTTGGAAAGCTCTGCCCAAATCTCTCCTTATATCAGAATGCACAACATATATATCTAATGAATGAAATAAATGTGAGAAAGTCATTTCACATAGGTAATGCCTCATAATCCATCATGGAATTTGAACAAGGGAGAGACCTTAACAATATAATGAATGTGGAAGAGCTTTTCTCCAAAATTCATGTAAGTATTGTGACAAAACCTTTTGCTGGAAATCACATCCTATCCAACAGAGACTCATGTAAAGGAGAAAGCTTATAAATATTATTAGAGTCAGAAGTCAATGGTACATCAGAGAATTGACACAGGTGGTTTCTTAGGCGTATACTGATTGTGCAAAAACATTTTCTTTATTTCAGGCTTGTATAGACACAGAATTCACAAAAGGTGATAGTCTTTGCATGCTGTAAATACAATAAAACCTTTAGCCAGAAATTAGACATCAACAGACTTCAGAGAATTCATAAGGAACAAAAGTCTATGCAATGAATTTGGAAAATGTATTTCTGTTATAAATCAGTCTTCAATTCCCATGAATAGACTCACAAATGAGAAAACATGCATGCATAGAAAAGTTTTGTACCATAAATTATCTCTAGATGGTAAACTAATATATCACACAAAAGAAATATCATGAGTGTAATGGAATTGGGAAACCCTTTGCTATAAGGCAGATTTCCAGAAAGCTTAGCAAGATTACAGAAAAGTCTCTGAAAATGTAACATGTCTGAAAGATTTGTTGGCATCACAAACTGGAGGATAGCTCAAGTGCATGTGTTTTTGTGCCTGGCATCCAAATTGATATCTCTTTTTCTTTGATGAATTCCTTGTTTATTTATTTAGCAGATTTAGAGACAAAGGATTCCTGTCCATTGATTTACTACTATATGCCCACAATTGCCATGGTAAAGTATATGGCAAAAACTGAGTGCTGGGGGCTGTGAATCTGATTCATCACTGATAACATTGAAGACATTGGTTCCTGGTTCTTATGCTGCTATGCATGGAAATGTTTCTCTAATTTCATTTTCAAATAGTTCATTGTTAATATAAAGAAATGCTTCTAATTTTTAAAATTTCATTGAAATAATTTGTGATTAATGTGTCCTAGTCATGCATTATTACAGGGTGTAGTGCAATATTTGCACACATTTATGCAGTAAAAAGTGATCAAGCTAAGCAACTACAGTTTTATTAAGTTTTTAAAGAGTTATTTATTTGAAAGACAGAGTTACAGAGAGAAGTAGCAGCAGAGAGAGAGAGAGGTCTTCCTCTGCCGGTTCACTCCCCAGATGGCCACAATGGCCGGAGCTCTGCCAATCTGATTCCAGGAACCAGGAGCTTCTTCCAGATCTCCCACTTGGGTGCAGGGACCCAAGGACTTGGGCCATCTTCTACTGCTTTCCCAGGCCATAGCAGAGAGTTGGATCAGAAGAGGAGCAGCCAGGACTAGAACTGGTACCCACATGGGATGCTGGTGCTTCAGGCCAGGGTGTTAGCCCACTGTGCCACAATGCTGGCCCCCAAGCAACTACAGTTTCTAATTCTTCTCCATGATTTGAGACTACCAGCTCCTCTCCTTCAGTTCTTTACACAGAACCTAATATGGTTGAATGTAGTCATCTCATTATATTATGGAACACCAGAAGTTCTTTCTGCCTCTTTGATTTTTGATACCTATTATCCAATCCCCCTCTATCCCTAGCTGCTTCCCTTCTCAGCCTCTAGTAATCACAGTTCTGTGTTCAGATCCATTATTTTCTTTCACTTCCACATGCGACAAGGACCAGGTGACATTTGTGTTCCTGCTTCTGGCTTATTTCAATTAATTTAATAATATTTTGTTCTTTTTTTTTATCTAAAAGAGGTTGCCCTGTCCATTGTTTTTCATTGATGGACAGCTAGATTGGTTTCACATCCTGGCTGCAGTGAACTGTGTTATAGTGGCTGTGTTATGGGAAAATTGCTGTATCTTTGATATGCTCTCCTCCTTTCCTTCTAATAAAATTTCCTTATTCTATATAGCCAAGAGCAAGATAACTCTCACATGGTAGGTCAATTTTTATCTTAGTTTAATTTTTGTTATTTATTTGAAAGAGTTACAATAGAGGTAGAGACACAGAGAGGTCCTCCATTAGCTGGTTCGCTCTACAGATGACTACAAAGGCCAGAGTTATGCCATTCTGAAACCTGGAGACAGGAGCTTCCTCTGGGTCTCCCTCATGGGTGCATGGGCCCAAGGACTTGGGCCATCTTCTACTGCTATCCCAGGAGATAGCAGAGAGCTGGATTGGAAGAAGAGCAGCTGGAACTAGAACTGGCACCCAAATGGGATGCTGGCCCTTCAGGCCAGGGCTTTAACTCACTGCACAACAGCGCCAGCCCCAATTTTTATCCTTTTTAAGGAATGACCATACTGTTCTGCATAACATCTGTACTAACTTGTGTTTTCACCTACCATATATGGTGGTTTTCTTTTCCCATGTGCTCTCTAGCATTTGTTATTTTTTATCAGTTTGGCATAAAAATGATATAGTATTGTTCATGTTTTTGTGTATTTTGAAATCAGTTAATTTGTTTATTAAATCTTTATTATTTGAAAGGTGGATTTAGAGAGAGAGGGAAAGACATAGATAGCTTTCATCTGCTGGCTCACACCCCAGAGAGTTTCAACAGTTGAGCCTGGGGCATGCTGGAGTCAGGAGCTTCATCCAAGTCTCCCACATGAGTGGCAAGGACCTGAGTCCTTCGTCCATCTTCTGCTGGTTTCCCAGGTGTTTAGCAGTGAGCTAAATTGGAAGTGGAGATTCCTAAACTCAAAGTGGAACTCAGATGTTATGCTGGCCTCACAGATTGCAGCTTTCCCCACTTGGCCACAATGCCAGCCCCTCTATCAATTTAATTCCTCAAAAATAGCTCAGTAATGTTGGCATCTATCTCATTTTGTTTTTTCTCTGTTATTATTCAACTTATTGATGTCTTATTTTTGTTCACATTATTCCTCTCAATTGCTCTACCTGAGGTGAGTAGGGCTGCTGTGTTGCTTAAATGAAGTGTATGCTTTAGATTACTCATTTAATGAGTGCATGTCATTCACATAGCACTTCACTGAAGTTCTACTATGTCCCAAATCCTCTTCTAGGCACAGAATTTAGACCACTTTTCTCTTAGGCCCAGATCTTGCCTTTAACATACTACTTGGAATTTAGTAGCTCATGAAATCTGCAGACTGCATAAATGAATGAATATTTTGAGGGCTGTGCTTTTGTGGAGGAACTTCATAGGAGACCGAAGGAATAAAATAAATCAAAAGTATCCACAGTATATAGAATGTATACTATTTTACAAGTCACAGAGAAGAAGAAGAAGAAGAAGGAAAGTAGTAAGACTAGAAAGTTTGTGGCAAGACTAACAGGCGCTGGTCAAGAACTTAATAAGCACATTAGGAAAGCAGTAAGGTTTCTTTTTTTTTTTTTGAGGAAAAGTTTTTATTTCTAGTGATGAAATTGGCTACAGAACATTATGAAAGTTTAAAAATACAAAGAGAAATTGTCTATAATTAATAGATTCAAAATTTGACAATCAGTGAATATCATTATTAGTCATTACCAACAACAGTTATTGATTTGAAAGGCAGAGTGACAGGAAGAGGGAACCACTGCTTCACTCCCCAGACACTTGCAATAGCCAAAGCTTGACCAAGCCAAAACCAGGAACTGGGAATTCATTCTGGATGTCCCATTTGGGTGCAGGGACCCAAGCACTTCTGCCATCCTCCGTCTCCTCCCAGGGTGCACACTAGCAGAAACTTGCCTCAAAGCAGAGAAGCTACCACTCAAGCCAGACATTTGTATATGGGATGTGGGTGTGTGGTGGTGATAGCAAGCCCTCATGGATAAAAAAAACAAAAAAAAAAAAAAAAAAAAAAAAAAAAACAAAACAAAACAAAAAAAAAAAACAAAGTTATTTCTATGCCAAGGAAATTACTCTGTAGTCTTTCTCTTATAAACTACGTATTGCTGAACCTAGATAATTTTTCCTTTATTTAACAATGACATGAAAATGTCAGTTGAGTTGGCTTTCCTGAAGACCTTGTTTCTTGAATATTAGTGGCTAGCTGAGATAAATTCTTTTCATCTCTTTCTCGCTTCGGCAGCACATGTGCTCGCTTCGGCAGCACATATACTAAAATTGGAATGATACAGAGAAGATTAGCATGCCCCTGCGCAGTAAGGTTTCTTTACCTCCCTGTAGGCTCTGCTCTCCAGAGGTGAACAGGGTCCTCTAAACCCACTTGCTGCACACACAAACACCTGAGTGTTGTATTCTCCCACAGGTGTTGGAGACTGATATGGTGTTCTGATTTATATTTACATAATGGCTAGTGACATCGGGCATATTCACATGTTTTGACCATGTACATTTCTTCTGAGAAATGTCTATTCAGATCCTTGCCTGTTTCTTCACTGTATTTTTTGGAGTTTTTCCAATTCATGTAAATGTTCTGGAAATCTGTAAACATTCAGAGTTTTAATTTTTCCTGCCATCTGTTCATTGTATCTACACTCTGATGTTTACTTTGTTGTGAAGAAGTATCTTAGTTGGATATACTCAAATGTCTCTGTTTTTATTTTTGTGACTATTGCTATTGGAATCTTACCCAAAAGCTATTGTGTGTTGACAATATTTAGAGTTTCCCTATGTTTACTTGGGTTTGGGTCTTATGATTACATTTTAATTCACTGTGAGTTCACTTTCACATAGTGTAAGAGATGTTGGAGTCTCTTTTCAGGCTTCTACATATGGATAATCAAGTTCCTCTGCACCACTTGTGAAAGAGATTCTTCTTTCTCCAGTTCATTTTAGTTCCTTTGTTAAATATGAGTTGCTGGTAGAAATTTGGGTTTATTTCTATGCTACCAAGTCTTTTCCATTGAACTATGTGTCTGTTATTATATCAGTGCTAACACTTCTTCTTTTTTTTTTGCAGTATATTTATTTGAAAGGCAGAGTTACAGAGAGGTAGAGGCAGAGAGAGAGAGAGGTCTTCCATCCACTGGTTTACTCCCCAAATGGTCACAATGGCCGGAGCTCTGTTGATCTGAATCCAAGTGTCAGGAGCTTCTTCCAGGTCTCTATGCAGGTGCAGGGGCCCAAAGACTTTGGCCATTTTCTACTTTTTTCTCAGGCTATACCAGAGAGGGGTATAAGAAGTGGAGCAGCTGGGAAACATACTGGCACCCATATGAGATGCCGGCACTGCAGACGGTGACTTTACCTGCTTTGTCATAGTGCTGACCCCTGTAATATGTCTTAAAATATGGTGTGATGTCTCCAGCTTTTTTTTGCTTTATAATATTACTTTAGATGTTAAGCATCTCTCATGTTTCTATGTGAATTTTAGCATCATTTTTTCTAGCTCTGAGAACATCGTTGGTATGTTGATTGGGATTACATTGAATTTGCAAATTGCTTTTGGTAGTATGGATATTTTGGTATTATTCTTCCCATTCACAAACATAAGTTTTCTGTGAGACTGTCAAAAAGCCTTGACAAAAATTGGACTTTATTACACAAAAATTCATCACTTTTTGGGATCATTTAAATCCATAATTTTGCACTAATATTTGATAAATAATTAAAGACTTTGAGCATTTTAGTAGGAGAAATTAAAATATTTATCAATTTATTCAAATATTGTTTAGATGTGATATTCAAATATTGTTTAGAGCCATTGTCTATATTCCCTCTAAATTACGATCTTTTTGTTTTTTGCCTGTTAAACTTGTCCCTTGATTCAAGAACCCTTTTTAATGTAAATTAAACTGAAAATGTCATTTCATAAGCTAAAAAAAATGACAAAGAAGGAAAAAGAAGGGAGGGAGGTTGAGTATATAATTATGTTCTCCGAATTTTTTCTATAAAACATATTGAATCATTTAAAAGCTAATTAAAATTAAACTCAAAATTGGACCATTATGACCAATACTTAAAACAAGTGATTAAAAACTGTAGATGTCTTCAATTTTGATTATCATTCTTCTTTAGAATATCTGAAAGAAATCTGGCTTCTCACTTTAAAATATACCAGTGTGTTAGAATTCAGTATTAAATGACTTTGTTTAAAAGTTTTATTTAATCTATTGCTTTAAGTAGTAATACTATGGCCATTGTAAAACAAAATCCTTATCATTTTTCATAAAACAGAAAGGGCCTTTAAAACATCATCACTAAAAATATTAAGAGACCTAAAATATAACATTCTTAAAACCCAAGTGATACCATTCAAAATTTTCAAATATGCAGGGATAGTTCATGTCAAGTAACTAAATAATTGTTAAGTGTATATATGGAATAGCTTCTATAAATTCTTTTGGCAAGGGCTGGCACTGTGGCATAGTGGGTGAGGCTGCCACCTGCAGTGCTGGTATTCCATAGGGGCATCAGTTCAAGACCTGGCTGCTCCACTTCCTATCCAGCTCTCTGCTATGGCCTGGGAAACACTATAAAATGGTGCAAGTCCTTGGGCCCCTGCACCTGCATAGGAGACCAGGAAGAGGCTCCTGGCTCCTGCCTTCCAGTCAGCACAGCTCCAGCCATGGAGGCCAACTGTGGAGTGAACCAGTGAATGGAAGACCACTCTCTCTGCCTGTCCTTCTCTCTCTGTGTAATTCTGACTTTCAAATAATATAAATAAATCTTTAAAAATTCTTTTGGCAAATAGATGAAGCTACTTGTTATACATTTCAAATAAATAGCAAACATACTAGAAAAATATATTGAATAAAATTTAAGCAACTCATAGCTATACACAGAAATTTCTCACCATAACAACATAGCAACCACTAAATTTCCAAATTCAATTTTCCACAACTTAGAATCTTTAACTCCAGAAGGAGTACAAAATTGACAGAACAGTGGCCTATGTATCAGGATACCTAATGCTAATACAGAATTATCCCTGCCACAACTTACCTATGTGACCTTGAACAATTCACTTTACTTCTCTGGGCTTGGCATTTAGCATCCTCATGTGATAAAGGAGGCTTGGATAAGATCAGTTGTACTCTATCTTGAGACTTCAATGATCTCTCAGTTTCCAAACAGGCACCTTAAGGGAAAGTAAACCTTTAGATCAAAGCTTACATTTTTAAATCTAAATATATTTTAAACTGTTTCTACAACTAGTACAAAACAACACATTCAAATGTGTACCATGCCACTTTTCAATATTTGGGAATAATTAATGCATCATTTTAGAGCATTGTCTTGAGGCCAGTGCTGTGGTGTAGCTAGTAAAGCCACTGCATGCAGTGGGGGCATCCCATATGGAGGCCGGTTCAAGTCCAGGCTGCTCCACTTTCCATTCAGCTGTCTGCTATAGCCTGGGAGAGCAGTAGGAAGTTGGCCCAAGTCCTTGGGCCCCTGAATCTGCATGGGAGACCCTGAAGAGGTCCTGGCTCCTGGTTTCAGATTGGCATATCTCTGACCTTTTAGGCCATCTGGGGAGTGAACCAGCAGATGGAGGACCTCTCTCTCTCTCTCTCTTCCTCTTGTTCACTATCTGTGTGACTCTGACTTCCAAATAAATAAATAAATAAATCTTTTAAAAAATCAAAAGAATATTGTCTGGCACACAGTGAACCACTAAGTACAAGATATTATTAGGAATATTAGATTGAAATATTGAAATAAACTAGGCAATAAGCCTTAAGATGCAAATTAATACCAAGAAATATAATCTCAAATTTCTGTGTTCAACAAGGTAGTCTCTTTTCACGACTAACTTTATACTAAATAAGATATTTTGATATTTTGTTAAGAGTAAATTTATCGGGGGCCAGCGCCGTGGCTCACTTGGTTAATTCTCCACCTGTGGTGCTGGTATCCCTTATGGGCAAAGTGTTCTAGTCCTGGTTGCTCCTCTTTCAGTCCAGCTTTCTGCTATGGCCCGGGAAGGCAGTAGAGGATGGCCCAAGTGCTTGGGCCCTGCACCCGGATGGGAGACCAGGAGAAAGCACCTGACTCCTGGCTTTGGATGGACACAGCTCCAACTGTGGCAGCCATCTGGGGACTGAACCAATGGAAGGAAGACCTTTCTGATTTCTCACTGTATATAACTCTACCTGTCAAATAAAAAAAATTATTAGTTTTTCATAAAAACTGCAGTATTGAAAAAGTTCTAAAATCCCTCTAATTCTAAATGTCTGTGACTGCTAACTCATTAGCACATATTGCATTCTTTACATCTGGGTAATCATGACAATTCACTTTTAAATGATTAACAGATCTGCTGTTATATATAAATACATGCTTTTCCGAAAATCATACAATAAGCAGGCTACATACTTTACTTCAAGTAGAACTGCCATATCCAGTCCTACAATTGTAAATAAGACAGTTTCAATTGTTCAGCATTATAAATTATAAATTCCAATCGTGTAGCAATACTCATAAGAATTTAGGGGGCCGATGCTGTGGAGTAGCAAGTAGAGCTGTGGCTTGCAGTGCTGACATTCCAATTGGGTGCCAGTTCAAGTCCTGGCTACTCAAATTACTATCCATCTTTTTAGGCAAGTAAGACTTACTATCCAGCAGTAGAGGATGGCCCAGGCCCTTGGGCTCCTGCACCTGCATAGGAGACCCAAAAGAAGCTGCTGGCTCCTGGCTTTGGATTGGCAGAGCTCCAGCCATTGTGGCCAAATGGGGAGTGAACCAGCGGTTGGAAGACTGCTCTCTCTCTCTCTCTCTCCTTCTCTGTGTAACTCTGATTTTCAAGTAAAATAAATGAATCTTTTTTTAAAAAGGATGAAATAAAAAGGAAGATGAAGATTACAAAATTGTTTAATTTTTTTAATAAATATAAATTTCCAAAGTACAGCTTTTGGATTACAGTGGCTTCCCCTCCCCCAAAACATCCCTCCCACCCATAATCCTCCTATTTCCTGCTTCCTCTCCCATCCCAGAAGATTACAAAATTGTATGAAGGACATTTGTACAGTAAACAAATATACTGATTTCCAATGCAATATTTGAATACTTGAAGCAGGAAGGCTAAGTACTTCTTTGCCAAAATAACATGTTTTCTCCAGTGTAAAACCCATTTGCCATCCCAATACACAAAGGGATTTGGGGCAAGAAGGAAAAAAGAAGTCCACACATGCAGAAATTTTAAGCAAAACAAAATAGAGAATGTATTTAGTTTCATGTAAATCACATGAGAATTAATAGTATTCTACCAATTTGCAACAAATATTTTTAACTTTAATGAATGAATGAACTTTCAGTTACATAGCAGGAAACTTCTACCCTCTCCCATAAAACTGAAAGAGAAACTTTTTAAAAGTAAAAACTGATGAAAGAATTCTGCAATACATGTTAATGTTAAGTAGCCCAGCAGAGTTTATTTAGAAATACAAACACACACACAGAAAATAAATACATTAAAATCTTACTGAATAGTCCAGTAATAGTTCAGGATCCAATATGTGTGCAAAAGATTCTGGATTTCCCAGTCACTTTGTATAGGAAATGATGTGCTTTGCTATGTAGCATGTAACTTTAGATTCCTGAACACCTCCACTTTGCTTCTTACCCTGAGTCCCAGCAAATACAGGAACACAGCTGTTGAGTCATTCATTTTCTGGATTTGGGAATATCAAAGAATTAATGAGTATAGAAAGTTGTACAGCAAAGACCAAGAATATCCAAGGGAGGTCAGGAAAATCAATTGAACAAGTCAAAATACTATGAATGTATACTGAATGCTCTGTTTTTAATATGTCTTACTTACCTAAAAAGACATGAGGGCTATTGCTCTCTCTCTTAATACAACTAAGGAGAAGATATCACCAATGCTCAAGAAAAATGAATACACAGCAGAGCTAATACAAAATCCCAAAATTCCAAAATAGAAAAACTGGATATGCACTCCTTACACACACCCTGAAGTGGCAATGAAGTAGAACAAATCTAAAATTAGAAAAAAATCTTTTTTTAAAGATTTATTTATTTATTTTAAAGTCAGAGTTGCACAGAGAGAGGCAGAGAAGAGAGAGGGGTCTTCCATCCACTGGTTCTCTCCCCAGTTGGCTGCAATGGCCAGAGTTGTGCCAATCCAAAGCCAGGAGCAAGGAGCTTCTTCCAGGTCTCCCACATGGGTGCAGGGGCCCAGGACTTGGGCCATCTTCTACTGCTTTCCCAGGCTATAGCAGAGATCTGGATCCATATGAGCTGCCAGCACTGCAAGTGGTGGCTCTACCCACTATGCCACACCACTGGCCCCGAAAATTCTTGTCAAATTAAGAACATTTAACCTTTGTTTTAGAGTGCATTATTAAAATATCTAAACTGGGGGAATACATAATTTCTTTCTTTAGAAATCAGAAGAGAAAAAGAACACTTCAAGCCTACTGTGACACCACACAGAAGGAATGGAGAATCATGATCTCAATTAGCCTAGGGACAGAATAAAAGGGAGGGAAATAGGAACAACAGAATTAAGATGAATAAGCTTTGACAGCTGAGGGAATCTGAATGTAAAGAAAAGGCATGCAGTTAACTGAAACAATAGAGATAAGTCTGAGAGGAAAAAACATTGTTAAGTCATATTAATGGGGCCAGAGCTGTGACTTAGTAAAGTAAAAAAAAAAAAATCTAAAATTTGTTTTTAAATTATATAATTAAAAAAGATTAAAAAAAGATGTTCAATCTTAAGTCTCTACAGTATAAGATATACATCAATTTTCCCAGGTTCTATTTGCATTTATTAACAAAGTTTCATGGGTGTAATCACTAAAGTGGCTCCAATAAGTCTTTTTATAAAAATTATTTTTTATTTTGACAGGCAGAGTGGACAGTGAGAGAGACAGAGAGAAAGGTCTTCCTTTTTCTGTTGGTTTACCCCCTAGTGACCGCTGCCACCAGTGTGCTGCGGCTGGCACATGGCGCTGATCCAAAGCCAGGAGCCAAGTGCTTCCTGCTGGTCTCCCATGCAGGTACGGGGCCCAAGCACTTTGGCCATCCTCCATTGCACTCCTGGGCCATAGCAGAGAGCTGGACTGGAAGTGGAGCAACTGGGACAGAATCTGGCTCTCCCAGCAGGACTAGAACTTGGTGTGCCTGCACCGCAGGTGGAGGATTAGCTTATTGAGCCATGGAGCCTGCCTCCAATAAGTCTTAACCTGGGATGCAACTAAATTTAACAAGGATACTCAATAGGAATTTTAGAAGAATTCCAAAATATGTATCAGAATAAAAATAAATACTTTACTTGGTACATCTCATTTTAACTATACTATTGTCTAAATTTCCAAATGTCAGATGTACTAAAAAAATCCCCAAAGCAGCAGAGTTGGTCCGACATGATGAGGAATAAAATAAAGAAAATGAGAATTCGCAGATCCCAGATTAAAATAACCAAGAAGGCCCAATAAAAGAAAACTCAATGTCTTCATACACTAACATTTATTACCTCAGATTTATTTAACAAAAAGGTGATTATTCCAGCTACATCCCATTAGGTAGCCCAATTTTACCTGCTAAATCCATTTAAAAAAAGCACCTCATGATATATTACTAAAATCATATTGCTATATGCCATCCACCATGTCCACTGTACCTTATACCTAATGTTAACAGATCTGATGAAAATCAGTAGATAAATGATGTGTCTTAACCACGTGTGGGAAATGTCTTTTGTTCAACGTTTTTCCAAAAACCCCTCAGTCTCAGTTTGCCTTCACCTTGAAAAGACACTTCTGAGGTTTACTAATCAGTCCAGCTTCTTCGGGCCTCCCTCCAATGAAAGGGGCTAAAATCCATCAAAATAAACTCTAGGCACTGTCCTTGTGCTCCCAGTGACTTTTTCACTCTAGGGGCTCACAAACCTTCTAAATTCTTTAGATCACCTGTGATGTCCATTAGTTCTCAAAGACTATGATGCAAGTAATTTCCCCTCTTGGAACCTTGTTATTAACTGTGCTGTATGAGAAATGAAGTCTCCTACACACCTTGTGCTTATGATTCTCCAAACCATGTTGCCTGCTAGGACTTTGGCCATGAATATAGGACAGCAATACCTGAACATGATTACTGAGATCTCCTTAATAAAGGATAGACTGGGGCCAGCACTGTGGTGCAGTGGTGTAATCCTTTACCTGCAATGCTGGCACCCCATATGAGCACCAGTTCTAGTCCCCATTTCTCCTTTTCCCAGCCAGCTCTCTGCAATAGCCTGGGAAAGCAGTAGAAGCTGTTCCAAGTGCTTTGGTCCCTGCCAAAATATGGGAGACCTGGAAGCTCCTAGCTCAGATTGGCCCAGCTGCAGACATTGCAGTCATTAGGGGAGTAAATGAGCATATGGAAGACCTTTCTGTGTCTCTTCTTCTCACTCTCTGTAAGTAAACCTGTCAACTACATAAATAAATTCCTTATATATATATTTACATTTATTTATATATTTATGTATATAAATACATTCATATATAAAATATATTATAATTTATCATACAATATATTATATAATATATAATTATAAACAGATAATATTATATAATTTATTATATGTATTTTATATATATATATATATATATATATATATTATTGAGATGACTTCAATAGCCAGAGTGTGGCCAGGTTGAAACCAGGAGCTTTTCCTCTGATGTGTGTCCCAGGAACCCAGGTACTTGGAGCATCTTTCACTGCTTTTTCAATCCATTGGTAAGGAGCTGGATCAGAAATAATTATTTATATATAAATAACAAATTCATATATAATAATTATATACAATTATATATTTATAATAATTATATGCAATTCTATATTATGTATAGAAATATATAGTATAATATATAATATATATTATAATATATAAATATATATATGATGGACCAAAATATGGTATTCTCCATTTGGCAGAAGGGACAGGCTCCAATATCTACTGTCTATGACAGTATGTCAGCATAATGCAGGAGGTAACCCCTCTACCAAATAAGAAAAGCTATTTCAGTTCAGCTGGACATCATTCTGCTGACTGTTGACCTTATTACTGTTAGTCTGGATGCTTTCATTGGTTGCAATCCAGAGACCCAATTTTCCCATAGATATAAACACCAGCAAACATGAAAATTTGGTAAGAAAAGCTTAAACTGAGAGTTATGATTAATAACTATTTTTTTTTAATTTTTATTTAATGCATATAAATTTCCAAAGTACGACTTATGGATTACAATGGCTTCCCCCCCATACCGTCCCTCCCACCCACAACCCTCCCCTTTCCCACTCCCTCTCCCCTTCCATTCACATCAAGATTCATTTTTGATTATCTTAATATACAGAAGATCAGCTTAGTATACATCAAGTATGGATTTCAACAGTTTGCTCCCACACAGAAACATAAAGTGAAAAATAATAGATGATTTTTTTTTTAAAATGATGATGAAATCAGAGCAGACCTATTGTCATGTTTAATCCCAGTGAGAGTCAAGTTGGGAATTGATAATTTCTTTTTTTTTTTTTAACAGAGGATCAGTTTAGTATGCATTAAGTAAGGATTTCAACAGTTTGCACCCCCATAGAAACACAAAGTGAAATATATTGTTTGAGTACTCGTTATAGCATTAAATCTCAATGTACAGCACATTAAGGATAGAGATCCTACATGAGGAGTAAGTGCACAGTGACTCCTGTTGTTGACTTTACCAATTGACACTCCTGTCTATGGCATCAGTAATCTCCCTATGCTCCAGTCATGAGTTTCCAAGGCTATGGAAGCCCTCTGAGTTCTCCGACTCTTATCTTGTTTAGACAAGGTCGTAGATAACCTACGGTTCGACCCAGCCATCCCACTCCTTGGAATTTACCCAAAGGAATTTAAATTGGCAAACAAAAAAGAGGTCTGCACCCTAATGTTTATTGCAGCACAATTCACAATAGCTAAGACCTGGAACCAACCTAAATGCCCATCAACGATAGACTGGATAAAGAAATTATGGGATATGTACTCTTTAGAATACTATACCGCAGTAAGAAACAACGAAATCCAGTCATTTGCAACAAAATGGAGGAATCTGGAACACATCATGCTGAGTGAAATAAGCCAGTCCCAAAGGGACAAATACCATATGTTCTCCCTGATCAGTGACGACTGACTGAACACCAAGAGGGAAACCTGTTGGAGTGAGGTGGACACTATGGGAAATGGTGGCTTGATCAGCATAGCCCTGACTGTTAATGAACAACTTAATACATTATCCCTCTTAGTAGTTTTTTTTATCTGTTCTACTTAATATGACTGGTTTAGATCTGTAATTGATGCACAGTTATTCTTAAGTGTTGAAAATTAACTGAAATGTGATCCCTGTTGAACATGGTGGTGGGAATGGGAGAGGGAAGAGATGTATAATTTGGGACATGCTCAGGCTGACTTGCCCCAAGTGGTGGAGTTGGAAGCATACCAGGGGATTCCAATTCAATCCCATTGAGGTGGCATGTACCAATGCCATCTCACTGTTCCAGGTGATCAGTTTCAGTTCACAGTTGGTCATGGTGGAGGGACTGGGAGTCAAAGGGAGCACATAGACAAGTCTAGTACCTGCTAACGCTAACCGATGGAGTAAATAAAGGGGAGAGTGATCCAACATGGGAAGTGAGATACTCAGCAGACTCATAGAATGGCAGATGTCCTAAATAGCACTCTGGCCTCAGAATCAGCCCTAAAGGCATTCGGAGCTGGCTGAAAAGCTCATGAGAGTATTTCAGGCATGGAAAGCCAAGACACTCTGGCAAAAGATCTCTGCGAGTGAGATCCCAGTGGACAGAACAGGTCATCAAAGAAGGAGGTACCTTTCTCTGAAGGGAGGAGAGAACCTCCACTTTGACTATGACCTTGTCTAAACAAGATTAATAACTATTTTAACAAAATTTCTCAGAACCCATCTAATCCAAACCTTGGACAATTGGAAGACATTGTACTTGGCCCACCCATAATCAAAATGGATTCTAAATCCTTCAACTGCAAGGAGAGTATCATAGACATTAATGCTCCAAACGGACCCAGTTCTCTGCTAATGTGTCTGGAAAAGCAGCACAGGGTGACTCAAATATTGGGGCTCCTGCACCCTTGTGAGAGACCTGGAAGAAGCCCCTGGCTCCTGATATCAGTCTGGCCTAGCCGCAGTCATTGCAGCCATTTGAGGAGTGAACAAACCAGGAGGAAGATCAATCTCTCCCATTCTCTCCATCTAGTGCTGCCTTTCAAATTCATAAAAGGATCTTTAAGAAAATAGATCACTTCAATAAATTTGCCATTGCTCAGTCATGATGACTTTTACTACCTTCAGTTCTTTTTCAAAAGATTTATTTATTGGAAAGGCAGATAGAGGAGCTGGTGGTTGTGGTGCAGTGGACAAAGCTGCTATCTGTTACATTGGCATCCTGTATGTGCACCAGTTCAAGTACCAGCTATTCCATTTCTGATCCAGCTCCTTACCAATGGACTGAAAAAGCAGGGAAAGATGGCCCAAGTGCCTGGGATGCTGCCACGCACATTGCAGGAAAAGCTCCTTGCTGCCATGCACATCGGAGGGAAAGCTCCTGGCTTCAACCTGGCCACACTCTGGCTATTAAAGTCATCTCAAAAATGAATTAGGTGGTGGAAGATTTCTGTCTCTCCCTCTCTCTGTAACTCTTTCAAGTAAGTAATTAAATATTTTAACATGATAAAAAAGGCAGAGACACACAGAGACAAAGAGAGAAGGAAAGAGAAGCAGAGAGATCTCCCATCTGCTGGTTCACTTTCTATATGGCTACCACTGTGCAAGACCAGGTTCTCAAGTCCCCATTGAGGTTACAGTTCTCCAATTTGACGACAGGAATGAAAGAATTTGAGCTATTATACATTGCTTCCCAGGGATATTAACATGAAGCTGATTAGGAAGTGTAGTACCCAAAACTCAGATTAGCACTGCAATATAGGATGTGGGCATCTGTTGTGACTGCTAACAAATTGGAAATCCTAGAGTAAAAATCAACAGATTCCTGGACATACACAATATACCAAAATTGAGTCATGAAGACACATAGAAAAGCTAAACAAATCAAAAACCAAGACAGAGATTGGATGAGTAATAAAGACCCTCCCAACAAGCAAAAGTCCAGGATCAGACAGCCTCACTATTGAATTCTACAGGACTTTTAAAGAACTAATGCTTCTCAAACTATTCAACACAATTGAAAGAGAGACAATCCTCTCAAACTCCTTCTATTAATCCTGCATCACCTTAATTCTTCAACTAGAAAAAGATACAGTGGAGAGAGAGTACTATAGAAAAATATCCCTGATGGGGGCCAGTGCCATAGCACACTGGGTTGATCCTCCACCCGTGGAGACGGCATCCCATATGGGTGCCAGTTCTGGTCCCGGTTGCTGCTATTCCAGTCCAGCTTTCTGCACTGGACTGGGAGGGCAGTGGAGGATGGCCCAAGTGCCTGGGTCCCTGCACCCGCATGGGTGACCAGGGAGATGCTCCTGACTCTGGCTTCCGATTGGACCAGCACTACCTGTTGGGCCATATGGAGCATAAACAAGCAGATAAAATACTTCTGTCTCTCTGCCTCTGCCTCTCCATCTCTGTAACTCAATCTTTCAAATAAATAATTCTTTTGAAAAGGTCAACAAACAATAAAGGCTGGTGGAGAGGGAGAGAAAAAGGTACCCTAATCCACTGTTGGTGGGAATGAAGCTAGTGCAACCATTATGGAAGGCAGTATCAAAGTTCCTCAGAAATCTGAAAACAAACATACCATGTGATCCTGCCATCTGACTACTGGGAATTTATCCGCATGAAATGAAATAGAATATGCACAGGCATGAGTTATCTGTACCCTCATGTTTATTACAGCTCAATTCACAATAGCTAACATGGAATCAACCCAGATGTCCATCAACTGGTGACTGGAACAAAAATATGAGCTATATATACAGTGTAAAATACTATTCAACCATAATTGAGAATGAAATCCCATCTTCTGTAACTAAATGGATGAACTGGAAACAAGTATGCTTCATGAAAGAAGCCAGTCCCCAAAAGACAAATACCATATGTTTTCTCTGACTGGTGGTAATTAATATATAGACAACAAAAAGCAGCATATGAGTTAAATTGACATTTTGAGATTTGAGTATTGTTCATAGCACTTTTCTGTACTCTTTGATAGAGTACACAACATATACTCATTGATATTTCTGCTACTACTTGCTGAATTCTTTATTTTGTAGAGGGTTAAAGCTTGTGATTCTAAAATAAAATCAAAGCATGCAGCTGTCAAAATTAAAAGAAAATAAAACAAGAAGGAGGGAGTTGGAAATATGAGAACAAGGGAAGATAGGATAGGATGTTATCAGTTTGCTCTTCAATCTGTATATATAAATTACATGAAATTTGTTCACTTAATATGCATTTAAAAATATAAACTTAACACTGGAAGAAAAAGACCTGAGATCAGTGTTTTCTGGATTACCACTAATAAAATTTAGTCTTCATTTATGTCTGACCATATTTAATTTCTTATTTATTTATTTTATAAGAAAATTAACATCACCATTCCTAACAAGTCCATCCTGCTTCATGCATATCTATCAGTTCCCACTATGCTAATAATTTCTCATGAACTTAAATCCATATCATCTTAAAAAGATGCAATGTGGGGCTGGCGCTGTGGCATAGCAGATAAAGTTGTTGCCTGCAGTGTTGGCAAGCCATATGGGTGCCAGTTCAAGTCGCGGCTGCTCCACTTCTGAACCAGCTCTCTGCTATGTCCTGGGAAAGCATTAGAAGGTGGCCCAAGTCCTTGGGGCCTTGCACACATGTGAAAGACCCTGAAGAAGCTCCTGGCTTCAGATTGACACAGACCAGTCATTGCGGCCAACTGGGAGTAAACCAGCCGATGGAAGACCTCTCTGTCTCTGTCTGTCTGTCTCTCTCTCTCTACCTCTTCTCTATTTGTGCAACTCTTTCAAATAAATAAATTAATATTTAAGAAAAAAGCCTGATTCATGTTATTATTTATGTGTTTTAGAGGCTTTGCAGATGTTGATTACATGTGCCATGAAAACCCATTAAAATGCAAATCCTATAAGAGGCAACTCCATGTGCACTAAACTGGTAAAATCCAGTGCATGTGTTGAGAAAAACACACTAGCAATACATTTCAAAAAGCTGTGAAATATTATAAGTGGCTGTCAAAAGCTAAAAATCTGACAATGACTCATTATGTCATTTATTTATATATAATGCTGAGAAAATCAGAAGTATTTGTTAAAACTTCTGCTAAAATGCACTAGATTTATAATTTTTAAATGCATCTTTCCTAGACGTAATGCAGTCCTGTACTACTTTAGAGTATCAGAAATTTAAAATGTTGGACCGGTGCTGTGGTGGAGCAGGTTAACACCCTGGTCTGAAGCGCCAGCATCCCATATGGGGGCCGGTTCAATACTCAGCTGCTCCACTTCTGATCCTGCTCTCTGCTATGGCCTGGCAAAGTAGTAGAAGATGGCCCAAGTCTTTGGGCCCCTGTACCCATCTGGGAGACCGGGAACTAGCTCCTGGCTCCTGGCTTCAGATCAGCACAGCTCTGGAAGTTGCAATCAATTAGGGAGTGAACACCAGATGGAAGACCTCTCTCTTTCTCTCTGTCTCTCCTCTCTGTCTGTAACTCGACTTGTACATAAATAAATAAATCTTTAAAACAATTAAGAAATTTAACATGTGAAAGGTTTTTAAAAAATGTATTTCTTTATTGTGAGGCAGAGTTACAGATATAGAGAGGAAGAGAAAGAGAGGTCTTCTATCGACTGGTTCACCCCTAAATGGCCAGAATGGCTGGAGCTGGGCCGATCTGAAGCCAGGTGCCAGAAGCCAGGAGTCAGCAGCTTCCTCCAGGTCTCTCACATGGGTGCAGGGGCCCAAGAACTCAGGGCATATTGCACTGCTTTCCTAGGCCATTAGTAAAGAGCTGGATTGGAAGTGCAGGAGCAGGGACTCAAACTGGTGCCCATGTGGGATGCTGGTGCTGCAGGTGGATGCTTAATCTACTATGCCACAGAGTGGGCCCAGGGAATGGTTTTAGGAAGACATCTTTCATGTAGACTAGGCTGCAATATTGCAAGGTAAGGTTTAGCTTTTATTTCCACACATCAGTATTCATCTTTTAGCAACTATAAATACTGAATATCATACATATAGACATAAATATAGGTAACTGAAGATTTTGTTGTCATTCTTTCTAATTCTCTTTTTAATGTCTGCTAATAGGTCATCTTATGGATTATTATATTGATGTTACCCATACACAAGCATCAGGCATTTCCACTGTTGAATGTGTTTATGAGTACAGGTAGATTTGTGTGTACATGAATGCACATTTGATGGAGATAGCACTGACAGTAATACTGTGAGAAATCCTAACGCTGATTCCAAACTTTCTGTCCTCCGCAGAGATGGCTGTCATTGAAGTAGACCACAGGGCCCCTTTTGCTGTTATGGACTGAAATGTGCCTCCCTAAAACTCTAACACGGAAGTGCTAACCAGCAACATGACTCTACCTGAAGAAAGTGCTTTTAAGCAGATCAAATGGTAGATGTGTCTGTCACATCGGAGAAAGGCTTCTGGAAAAATCGAGCCTATTTAAGCACCTTGATCTGATATTTTCAAGCTCTACAACTCTGAGAAGTAAAATTCCATGATTTAAATCATATTCTCTGTGGTATTTTCTTAGCAAATTAATATATCCTCATTTCTGCCAGCATTTTCTATTGTCATCCAGAAGGTCCTAGTGATTAGCAGAGAAATATAGAAACTAAAAACTGTGATTTTAGATTACCAAGTATCTACTAACACAAAAAGATCCCAGAAGCCACCTACTACCATCCTCCAGGACCCAGAAAAAAAACAGGAAGGAGTCAAGTTGCAGGGCAGTAGAAAAAAGTGAATAATGAAAGATCACAGCAGAAGTAAATAAGGAAGGGTTTGGTGCTGTGGTGTAGTGGATTAAAGCCTTGACCTGCTGTGCATGCATCCCATATGTTGCTGCTAGGAGACCAGGTGCTCCACTTCCAATCCAGCTCCCTACTAATGCACCTGGGAAATTGGTGGAAGATGGACCGTGTTCTACGGTGCTGGCACCCACATGAGAGACTTGGAAGAAGCATCTGGCCTTTCCAATAAATAAATAAATCTTAAAAATATAGAAACAGTGTTAGCACTGTTGGAAAACAGACTCATAGTTCAGTGTAAAAGTATAGGCAGCTGAAATAAACCGACTTTTCTACAGGCAACTCCTATTTAACAAAGGAAAGAAAACAAACAGGAGAAAGAAGAACCCCTTTAGCATATGGTTTAAAGGAAAGTGATTATCCATATGTAGAAGCCTGAAAATATACCCAAAACCTCATACACTATGTAAAAGCAACTCAAGGTGAATTAAAAGTCTAAATATAAAACCAGAAACTAAGTAAACATATGAGAAACTATAAAACATAAGCATAGATAACAGTTTTGGGTAAGATTCCAAAAGCACAAGTAACAAAAATAAAATATAGAAATTTGAGCATATCATATTAAGATACATCTTCACAACAAAGTAATCAACAGAGTGAACATACAATGGACAGAATGGCAGGAAACATTGAAAACTCTGATTATGACAAAAGATTGATAGCCAGAACATACATATATAGAACTGGGAAAATCTCCAAATAAGAAGCAAAATGTACAGCTAAGAAATGGGCAAGGATCAAAACAGATGTTTCTCAGAAGAAGAAATCTCAATGGTCAAGACATAGATGAACATGCCCAATATCACTAGCCATTAGGGAAATGTAAATCAAAACCAATAGCAGACTCCATCTGTGGGAGAAGACAATGCTTGGGTTTTCATTTGTGCAACAAGTGGGTTTAGAGGACCCTGTTCACCATAAGAGGGCAGAGTCTACATGGAAGTAAGGAAACCTTAATGTTTTCCTAATGGGCTTGTTAAATTCTTGACCAGTGCCTATTACCTTTGCCGCAAACTTTCCAGTCTCACTACTTTCCTGCTTCTTCCTCTTTGCTGTGGCTTGCAAAAACAGTGTACCTTCTATATACGGAGGATACTTTTGTTTTGTTTTATTCCTCCTATCTCATGATGTTCCTCTAAGAAATCACAACCCTCCAAGTATTCATTAATTTATGCAGTCTGCAGTTTTCATGGGCTACTACATGGCAAAGTACTAGGTTAAAGGAAAGGTATAGGTCAGGAACTGAGCAAAGTTCACAATGATGAAGCCATTGGGGAAATGAACCTGATGGAAGACCTCTCTCTCTCTCTCTCTCTCTCTCTCTCTGCCTCTCCTTCTCTCTCTGTGTAACTCTGATTTTCAAATAAATAAATAAATCTTTAAAAACTAACAAAATATACTAAAAACCTGGTGGCAACACCTTTCTATCAGAACATGTGAAGCACTCAAACACAGTTTGTCCCAGAAAGTCAACCATAAGGGCATATCGTCTACTGCACTTGTGGACATCTCTGAGGGAGGTAAGGGGCACTTATTTCTTCCCCTCTTCTTTCTTAGCACTCTCACAGTTATAACTTCTATCGATGCTTCCAAAGACCAGTCTCTATGAAATTGTAGAACTAATATCCTCCCATGTCAAAAGTGTCATGGGTTTAAACACAGAACCCAAAATAAGATAAGTAACTGGCCTTCTTAATTACACAGTGTGGAATGTAAGATTTTCAGTGGAGCACTGGGTAATATAAAGTGCTGGGCAGAGAAAAACTGTTACTTATCTGTATTTATGATGCTGTAATTCTCCTCTTTATGCAAACTCAGATTAAAAGAGCTCCCGTTAGTGGGCAGCACTGTTGCATAGTGGGTAAAGCTACTGCTGCCTTGTCAGCATCCTATATGGGTGCCGGTTGGGATCCTGGCTGCTGCACTTCCCATCCAGCTCTCTGCTGTGGACTGGGAAAACAGTAGAAGTTGGCCCAAACCCCTCATCTCCTGCACCCACCTATGAGACCTGGACAAAGTTCTGCCTTTCAAATAAATAAATAATTATTTAAAAAAACAGCTTCATCTCAGAAGGAGCTCCTGGCTACTGGCTCCAAATTGGCATACCTCCAGCTATTGCTGCCAATTGGGGAATGAACCATCGGATGGAAGACCTCTCTCTCTTTCTCTCTCTCTCTCTCTCCTCTCTGTGTAACTCTTTCAAATGAATAAATAAATCTTTAAAAAAGTAGCTCCAGTTATTGACAACACAGTAGACTTGCATTAATTTTGGTTCCCTTCTCACTTTGCAAAGGGATCAGTGGCAGGTCAAAACAGTTGACAGCCTTGCTTACAGGAGAAGAGATAGCTGAAGACAGAAAATGAAAAGCAGCCAAATACATCATCAAAGAAAGAGAAGTGGACCCCATCCAACACAAGCCTTTAAAAGTGGATGCTCACAATTAATGAGTGAAACAGCTGCCCACTGAAATCTTGTCTAGGGAGGGAAGATGTCCTAAGTTCTGCTTTTGTAAACTCCAGTCATAAATCTGTCCTAATAAATCTGTCCCTGGCATCTCTTTTACAAACATACTGGACCCACTGACCATTGGAAATGTGGTTCTAATCATGTAGGCTGCCATTTAAACCCACCAATGCTGTAACAGCTAAGAAACTTGAATTTGATGCTCAATTCTCAAGAAATCATTCCAGCTGAGCCTAGGGCCATTAATAGAAACTCCTTGGATCCTCCACTGTCTCTGTGCCTGTTTGAAAGAAGGGAGATTTCCCACCCCATGTTTCTGGAACAGCTTCAAATTCCACATTGGAAAAATTTGATAATTAATACTTGAGAGGGATCAACACACAAAGCAGCTATTCACGCTTCACACTGCTCCCCACCAGGAAGATGAGGTGCAGGATGAGAGCAGTGGGGCAGATCCTAGACAGATCCTCCTGCCCACCCCTCTGCTGCCCCAGGCTCCCTGCTGAAGGCCATCCAGCCCCACCCTGCAGGAACCAGCCCAGGAAACATCAAGAGACCAGGCCAGACTGCATTCTGAGACCACCCACAGTGGGAACCCGGCTTATTTAACTGTGGAGATCAGGAGTCTTTCTGCCTTCCTTCCCTGTGAATGCAGGTTCCCAGAACACTGCCCCCTCTCTCCTGTAACCACTAAATAAAGCACATTAGGGACAGTTTAGGTGAGGTACTGCAGGAGAGAGTCCGGGCACTTTGAGCCTGGGAAATAGAGGTGGGAGACAGAGCAGCCCGGGTCCCAGCCCTGACCTCGGGAGAAGCTGCCAGGATCGCTGGCACACTTCTCCCACATGTGTCTCCGCCCCTTCCTGCATGCCAAACCTGCAGCAGAAAGTCCCTGGAGCAGGTACCCTTTCTTCCAGATACACGGGGAGTGAAATTGGGAGTGTGGAGAAGAGAGTCCCTGGCATGTGGGACCCACAGTTGGTGGATGAAGAGGGAAGAAGCAGCAGGAGGCAGGCTCAGGGTGAGCACTCGGAAACTGCCTGGGATCGCACGTGCAGAGCAGGAGTTGCAGTAAATGCCAGAGAAGGAGCAGCATAGCCCCCAGGGTTGACACTGATCAAGGAATGAACTCCCCTGGTCCAACTCTGAGCCCCAGGGACTGGCAGTGGCAGGTGCATGCCCACAGGTATTTGGAAAGCAGAATACCTCGGAGCTACTGGGAACTCTGGGAAATGGAGTCCAGGCTGCAGCATCCCTAGAGACACCAGCTGTTCCTCCGAAAAGCTGCAGTCAGGGGTGGGTGCCCACAACCAGAGGGCATTTGCTTTTGTTAAGTCCCTCCTTCCTTTCCTTCACACACCAAAATCTCAGGGATCAGTTGCTGTTCCTTTCCTGCATCAAATCTGAAAGAGTGACACTCACTTCTGCTAACTGACCCCAAATCCTGGCTCCCTCATAACCTCTGTCTCTTCCAGAAAAATCTTATTTACTACTTTGGCCCTAGAAATCATAAATGACTATGATAGAATGTAACTTTTAACAGAGGTGTAGAAGGCATGGTTTAATATCCAGTTTTGAGAATACAATTTTCATTTGTGTTTTATTGATGTTTATACTTCTTTTAAGATTCATTTTTTTATTTAGAAGTCAGAGTAACAGAGAAGGAGAGGCACAGAGAGAGAGAGAGAGAGAGAGAGAGAGGTGTTTTCCATCTCCTGCTTCACTCCTCAATTGGCAGCAGCAGCACAGCGCTGACCCCTTATAGTTCTTTACAAATCATTTTACACTGTCTTTTTATTCATCTAGTAAAGAGACAGAAGAATGGACAGAGAGCTAACTCTGTCCAAAATCTTGCTTGTATTGCATCAGAATACAAAATTTGGTAAGGAAGAAGGCAAAACTGACTCAGACCCAGAAAACATGTAGGAAACTGCCACTCAAGAAACCAAAAGTCAGCTGAGGCACCCAAAACAATGACAGCAAGCCAGAATTGGAGCAAGCCAACAGCTGTGCCCTGATTGAAAAAGACCATTCCTCTTGTGACCTGAACTCAATATTGAAAGCTCAAAACAAAAGCTCACATCAGAAAATTCATTACAAACCATGATACATAAGAAAAAAGAGAAAAAAGCCAAAGAAATGCAAAAATCCATAATGATATTGGGCTTGATTTAGTCGCAGGGAAACCGGCCGTTCCCGGATTCATTCACCCCTCCAGCTGACTGCTTGTGGAATTCTGACTGAATTAACCTGAAAATCACAGTGAAACTCAGTTTGGAGGCAATTAATATCTGTCACCTCAGCCAAAGTGTTCCATTTGATTTTCCAAAACACAAAAACTCACCTTGGTCATGTTGCCTGAAAATTTCTAAGCTTCAAACACCTATTAGTTGTCTTTTTTAATTCATAATGGCTACTCTGTCCAAACTCTTGTTTGTATGGTGTCAGAATACAAAATTTGGGAAGGAAGAAGGCAAAACCAACTCAGACCCAGAAAACATTTAGGAAATTGCCGCTCAAGAAACCAAAAGTCAGCTGAGGCACCCAAAACAATGACAGCAAGCCAGAAGTGGAGCAAGCCAACAGCTGTGCCCTGATTGAAAAAGAACCTTCCTCTGTTACCCTGAACTCCATATTGCCGCCTCAAAACCAAAGCTCATATCAGAAAATTCATTACAAACCATGATAAATAAGGGAAATGTGGAAAAACCAAAGAAATGGAAGAGTCCTTTGTAATATTGGACTGGATTTAGACACAAGGAAACTGGCTGTTTCCTGATTCGTCCCCCTTCCACAGACTGACTTTGGAATCTGATTGAATTCATCTCAAAATCGCACTCACACTCAATTTGGAGGGTATTAGTATCTGTCCCCTCAGCAGAAGGGTTCCATATCATTTTCCAAAACACAGAAACTCATCTTGGTCGTGTTGCCTGTAGATTTCTAATCCAAAAAGGACAATGTGCTGTGTTTTTTTTTTTTTCTTTCATAATGTCTACTCTGTCCAAAATCTTGCTTCTATTGCATCAGAATACAAAATTTGGGAATAAGAAGGCAAAACCGACTCAGACCCAGAAAATATGTAGGAAATTGCCACTCAAGAAACCACAAATCGGCTGAGGCACCCAAAACAATGACAGGAAGCCAGAATTGGAGCAAGCCAACAGCTGTGCCCTGTTTGAAAAAGACCATTCCTCTTGTGTCCTGAACTCCATATTGCAGCCTCAAAACCAAAGCTCACATTAGAAAATTCATTACAAACCATGATAAATAAGGGAAATGTGAAAAAGCCAAAGAAATGCAAGAGTCCTTTGTGATATTTGGCTGGATTTAGACACAAGGAAACGGACTGGTTCCAGATTCATTGCCCCCTTCCACAGACTGACTTTGGAATTCTGAGTGAATTGACCACAAAATCGCACTCACACTCAATTTTTAGGGAGTTAGAATCTGTCCCCTCAGGAAAAGGGTTCCATGTCATTTCCCAAACACAGAAACTCATATTGGTCGTGCTGCCTGTAGATTTCTACTCCCGAAAGGGCAATTTTCTGTGTTTTTTTTTTTTCTTTCCTAATGGCCGAGGCACCCAAAACAAGGACAGCAAGCCAGAATTGGAGCAAGCCAACAGCTGTGCCCTGATTGAAAAAGACCATTCCTCTCGTGCCCTGAACTCAATTTGCCAGCCTCAACACCAAAGCTCACATCAGAAAATTCATTACAAACCATGGTAAATAAGAAAAACGAGAAAAAAGCCAAAGAAATGCAAGAATCCATAATGATATTGGGCTTGAGTTAGTCGCAAGGAAACCGGCTGTTCCCGGATTCATCCACTGCTCCAGCTGACTGCCTGTGGAATTCTGACTGAATTAACCTGAAAATCGCAGGGAAACTCAGTTTGGAGGCAATTAATATCTTTCACCTCAGCCAAACTGTTTCATTTTATTTTGCAAAACACAAAAACTCACCTCGGTCGTGTTACCTGTAGAATATAATCTTCAAACGCCTATTTGTAGTGTTATTTTTATTTCATAATGGCTACTCTGTCCAAACTCTTGTTTGTATTGCGTCAGAATACAACATTTGGGAAGGAAGAAGGCAAAACAAACTCAGACCCAGAAAACATTTACGAAATTGCCACTCAAGAAACCACAAATCGGCTGAGGCACCCAAAACAATGACAGCAAGCCAGAATTGGAGCAAGCCAACAGCTGTGCCCTGATTGAAAAAGAACCTTCCTCTTGTGCCCTGAACTCAATATACCAGCCTCAAAACCAAAGCTTACAACAGAAAATTCATTACAAACCATGATAAATAAGAAAAAGGAGAAAAAACCAAAAAAAATGCAAAAATCCATAATGATATTGTTCTTGATTAAGTTGCAAGGAAACCAGCTGTTCCCGGGTTCATCCACCCCTCCAGCTGACTGCCTGTGGAATTCTGACTGAATTAACCTGAAAATCGCAGTGCAACTCAGTTTGGAGGCAATTAATATCTGTCACTTCAGCCAACGTGTTGCATTTGATTTTCCAAAACACAAAACCTCACCTTGGTCGTGTTACCTGTAGATTTCTAAGGTTCAAACGCCTATTTGTTGTCTTTTTTAATTCATAATGGCTACTCTGTCCAAACTCTTGTTTGTATTGCGTCAGAATACAACATTTGGGAAGGAAGAAGGCAAAACCAACTCAGACCCAGAAAACATTTAGGAAATTGCCGCTCAAGAAATACAAATCGGCTGAGGCACCCAAAACAATGACAGCAAGCCAGAATTGGAGCAAGCCAACAGCTTTACCCTTTTTGAAAAAGAACCTTCCTCTTGTGCCCTGAACTTCATATTGCAGCCTCAAAACCAAAGCTCACATCAGAAAATTCATTACAAACCATGATAAATTAGAGAAAAGAGAAAAAAGCCAAAGAAATACAAGAAACCATAATGATATTGGGCTTGATTTAGTCGCAAGGAAACCGGCTGTTCCCGGATTCATCCACTGCTCCAGCTGACTGCCTGTGGAATTCTGACTGAATTAACCTGAAAATCACTGTGAAACTCAGTTTGGAGGCCATTAATATCTGTCACCTCAGCCAAAGTGTTCCATTTGATTTTCCAAAACACAAAACCTCACCTTGGTCGTGTTTCCTGTAGATTTCTATGCTTCAAATGCCTATTTGTTTTGTGTTTTATTTCATAATGGCTACTCTGCCCACAGTCTTGTTTGTATGGCGTCAGAATACAAAATTTGGGAAGGAAGAAGGGAAAAGCAAGTCAGACCCAGAAAACATTTAGGAAATTGAGGCTCAAGAAACCACAAATCGGCTGAGGCACCCAAAACAATGACAGTAAGCCAGAATTGAAGCAGGCCAACAGCTTTGCCCTGTTTGAAAAAGACCATTCCTCTCGTGCCCTGAACTCAATATGCCAGCCTCAAAACCACAGCTCAAATCAGAAAATTCATTACAAACCATGATAAATAAGAAAAAGGAGAAAAAAGCCAAAGAAATGGAAGAATCCATAATGAAATCGGAGTTGATATAGTCGCAAGGAAACCGGCTGTTCCCGGATTCATCCACTGCTCCAGCTGACTGCCTGTGGAATTCTGACTGAATTAACCTGAAAATCCCAGGGAAACTCAGTTTGGAGGCAATTAATATCTGTCACCTCAGCCAAACTGTTTCATTTTATTTTCCAAAACACAAAAACTCACCTTGGTTGTGTTACCTGTAGATTTCTAAGGTTCAAACGCCTATTTGTTGTGTTTTTATTTCATAATGGCTACTCCACTGAAACTCTTGTTTGTATGGCGTCAGAACACAAAATTTGGGAACGAAGAAGGCAAAACCAACTCAGACCCAGAAAACATTTAGGAAATTCCAGCTCAAGAAACCAAAATCGGCTGAGGCACTCAAAACTACGACAGCAAGCCAGAATTTGAGCAAGCCAACAGCTGTGCCCTGATAGAAAAAAAACCTTCCTCTTGTGCCCTGAACTCAATATACCAGCCTCAAAACCAAAGCTTACAACAGAAAATTTATTACAAACCATGATAAATAAGAAAAATGAGAAAAAACCAAAAAAATGCAAGAATCCATAATGATATTGTTCTTGATTAAGTTGCAAGGAAACCAGCTGTTCCCGGGTTCATCCACCCCTCCAGCTGACAGCCTGTGGAATTCTGACTGAATTAACCTGAAAATCACAGGGAAACTCAGTTTGGAGGCAATTAATATCTGTCACTTCAGCCAAACTGTTCCATTTCATTTTCCAAAACACAAAAACTCACCTTGGTCGTGTTACCTGTAGATTTCTAAGGTTCAAATGCCTATTTGTTGTCTTTTTTATTTCATAATGGCTACTCTGTCCAAACTCTTGTTTGTATTGCGTCAGAATACAACATTTGGGAAGGAAGAAGGCAAAACCAACTCAGACCCAGAAAACATTTAGGAAATTGCCGCTCAAGAAATACAAATTGGCTGAGGCACCCAAAACAATGACAGCAAGCCATAATTGGAGCAAGCCAACCGCTTTACCCTTTTTGAAAAAGAACCTTCCTCTCGTGCCCTGAACTCCATATTGCAGCCTCAAAACCAAAGCTCACATCAGAAAATTCATTACAAACCATGATAAATAAGAAAAAGGAGAAAAAAGCCAAAGAAATGGAAGAATCCATAATGAAATCGGAGTTGATATAGTCGCAAGGAAACCGGCTGTTCCCGGATTCATCCACTGCTCCAGCTGGCTGCCTGTGGAATTCTGACTGAATTAACCTGAAAATCCCAGGGAAACTCAGTTTGGAGGCAATTAATATCTGTCACCTCAGCCAAACTGTTTCATTTTATTTTCCAAAACACAAAAACTCACCTTGGTCGTGTTACCTGTAGATTTCTAAGCTTCAAACGCCTATTTCTTTTGTGTTTTATTCCATAATGGCTACTCTGCCCACAGTCTTGTTTGTATGGCGTCAGAATACAAAATTTGGGAAGGTAGAAGGGAAAAGCAACTGAGACCCAGAAAACATTTAGGAAATTCCTGCTCAAGAAACCACAAATCGGCTGAGACACCCAAAACAAAGACAGCAAGCCAGAATTGAAGCAGGCCAACAGCTGTGCCCTGCTTGAAAAAGACCATTCCTCCGGTGCCCTGAAGTCCATATTGCAGCCTCAAAACCAAAGCTCACATCGGAAAATTCATTACAAACCATGATAAATAAGAAAAAGGAGAAAAAAGCCAAAGAAATGGAAGAATCCATAATGAAATCAGAGTTGATATAGTCGCAAGGAAACCGGCTGTTCCCGGATTCATCCACTGCTCCAGCTGACAGCCTGTGGAATTCTGACTGAATTAACCTGAAAATCGCAGTGAAACTCAGTTTGGAGGCAATTAATATCTGTCACCTCAGCCAAAGTGTTCCATTTGATTTTCCAAAACACAAAAACTCACCTTGGTCGTGTTACCTGTAGATTTCTAAGCTTCAAACGCCTATTAGTTGTGTTTTTTATTTCATAATGGCTGCTCTGCCCCAACTCTTGTTTGTATGGCGTCAGAATACAAAATTTGGGAAGGAATAAGGCAAAACCTACTTGGACCCAGAAAACATTTAGGAAATTGCCGCTCAAGAAACCAAAATCAGCTGAGCCACCCAAAGCAATGACAGCAAGCCAGAATTAGAGCAAGCCAACAGCTGTGCCCTGTTTGAAAAAGAACCTTCCTCTTCTGCCCTGAACTCAATATGCCAGCCTCAGAACCAAAGCTCACATCAGAAAATTCATTACAAACCATGATAAATAAGAAAAAGGAGAAAAAAACAAAAGAAAAGCAAGAATCCATGATGATATTGGGCTTGATTCAGTCGCAAGGAAACCGGCTGTTCCCGGATTCATCCACCCCTCCAGCTGACTGCCTGTGGAATTCTGACTGAATTAACCTGAAAATCGCAGGGAAACTCAGTTTGGAGGCAATTAATATCTGTCACCTCAGCCAAAGTGTTCCATTTGATTTTCCAAAACACAAAAACTCACCTTGGTCGTGTTTCCTGTAGATTTCTAAGCTTCAAATGCCTATTTGTTTTGTGTTTTATTTCATAATGGCTACTCTGCCCACAGTCTTGTTTGTATGGCGTCAGAATACAAAATTTGGGAAGGAAGAAGGGAAAAGCAAGTCAGACCCAGAAAACATTTAGGAAATTGAGGCTCAAGAAACCACAAATCGGCTGAGGCACCCAAAACAATGACAGTAAGCCAGAATTGAAGCAGGCCAACAGCTTTGCCCTGTTTGAAAAAGACCATTCCTCTCGTGCCCTGAACTCAATATGCCAGCCTCAAAACCACAGCTCAAATCAGAAAATTCATTACAAACCATGATAAATAAGAAAAAGGAGAAAAAAGCCAAAGAAATGGAAGAATCCATAATGAAATCGGAGTTGATATAGTCGCAAGGAAACCGGCTGTTCCCGGATTCATCCACTGCTCCAGCTGACTGCCTGTGGAATTCTGACTGAATTAACCTGAAAATCCCAGGGAAACTCAGTTTGGAGGCAATTAATATCTGTCACCTCAGCCAAACTGTTTCATTTTAATTTCCAAAACACAAAAACTCACCTTGGTTGTGTTACCTGTAGATTTCTAAGGTTCAAACGCCTATTTGTTGTGTTTTTATTTCATAATGGCTACTCCACTGAAACTCTTGTTTGTATGGCGTCAGAACACAAAATTTGGGAACGAAGAAGGCAAAACCAACTCAGACCCAGAAAACATTTAGGAAATTCCAGCTCAAGAAACCAAAATCGGCTGAGGCACTCAAAACTACGACAGCAAGCCAGAATTTGAGCAAGCCAACAGCTGTGCCCTGATAGAAAAAAAACCTTCCTCTTGTGCCCTGAACTCAATATACCAGCCTCAAAACCAAAGCTTACAACAGAAAATTTATTACAAACCATGATAAATAAGAAAAATGAGAAAAAACCAAAAAAATGCAAGAATCCATAATGATATTGTTCTTGATTAAGTTGCAAGGAAACCAGCTGTTCCCGGGTTCATCCACCCCTCCAGCTGACTGCCTGTGGAATTCTGACTGAATTAACCTGAAAATCGCAGGGAAACTCAGTTTGGAGGCAATTAATATCTGTCACTTCAGCCAAACTGTTCCATTTCATTTTCCAAAACACAAAAACTCACCTTGGTCGTGTTACCTGTAGATTTCTAAGGTTCAAATGCCTATTTGTTGTCTTTTTTAATTCATAATGGCTACTCTGTCCAAACTCTTGTTTGTATTGCGTCAGAATACAACATTTGGGAAGGAAGAAGGCAAAACCAACTCAGACCCAGAAAACATTTAGGAAATTGCCGCTCAAGAAATACAAATTGGCTGAGGCACCCAAAACAATGACAGCAAGCCATAATTGGAGCAAGCCAACCGCCTTACCCTTTTTGAAAAAGAACCTTCCTCTCGTGCCCTGAACTCCATATTGCAGCCTCAAAACCAAAGCTCACATCAGAAAATTCATTACAAACCATGATAAATAAGAAAAAGGAGAAAAAAGCCAAAGAAATGAAAGAATCCATAATGAAATAGGAGTTGATATAGTCGCAAGGAAACCGGCTGTTCCCGGATTCATCCACTGCTCCAGCTGACTGCCTGTGGAATTCTGACTGAATTAACCTGAAAATCGCAGGGAAACTCAGTTTGGAGGCAATTAATATCTGTCACCTCAGCCAAAGTGTTCCATTTGATTTTCCAAAACACAAAAACTCACCTTGGTTGTGTTACCTGTAGATTTCTAAGGTTCAATCGCCTATTTGTTGTGTTTTTATTTCATAATGGCTACTCCACTGAAACTCTTGTTTGTATGGCTTCAGAATACAAAATTTGGGAACGAAGAAGGCAAAACCAACTCAGACCCAGAAAACATTTAGGAAATTCCTGCTCAAGAAACCAAAATCGGCTGAGGCACTCAAAACTACGACAGCAAGCCAGAATTTGAGCAAGCCAACAGCTGTGCCCTGATAGAAAAAAAACCTTCCTCTTGTGCCCTGAACTCAATATACCAGCCTCAAAACCAAAGCTTACAGCAGAAAATTTATTACAAACCATGATAAATAAGAAAAATGAGAAAAAAACAAAAAAATGCAAGAATCCATAATGATATAGGGCTTGATTAAGTTGCAAGGAAACCAGCTGTTCCCGGGTTCATCCACCCCTCCAGCTGACGGCCTGTGGATTTCTGACTGAATTAACCTGAAAATCGCAGGGAAACTCAGTTTGGAGGCAATTAATATCTGTCACCTCAGCCAAAGTGTTCCATTTGATTTTCCAAAACACAAAACCTCACCTTGGTCGTGTTTCCTGTAGATTTCTATGCTTCAAATGCCTATTTGTTTTGTGTTTTATTTCATAATGGCTACTCTGCCCACAGTCTTGTTTGTATGGCGTCAGAATACAAAATTTGGGAAGGAAGAAGGGAAAAGCAAGTCAGACCCAGAAAACATTTAGGAAATTGAGGCTCAAGAAACCACAAATCGGCTGAGGCACCCAAAACAAAGACAGCAAGCCAGAATTGAAGCAGGCCAACAGCTTTGCCCTGCTTGAAAAAGACCATTCCTCCGGTGCCCTGAAGTCCATATTGCAGCCTCAAAACCAAAGCTCACATCGGAAAATTCATTACAAACCATGATAAATAAGAAAAAGGAGAAAAAAGCCAAAGAAATGGAAGAATCCATAATGAAATCAGAGTTGATATAGTCGCAAGGAAACCGGCTGTTCCCGGATTCATCCACTGCTCCAGCTGACTGCCTGTGGAATTCTGACTGAATTCACCTGAAAATCGCAGTGAAACTCAGTTTGGAGGCAATTAATATCTGTCACCTCAGCCAAAGTGTTCCATTTGATTTTCCAAAACACAAAAACTCATCTTGGTCGTGTTACCTGTAGATTTCTAAGCTTCAAACGCCTATTAGTTGTGTTTTTTATTTCATAATGGCTACTCTGCCCAAACTCTTGTTTGTATGGCGTCAGAATACAAAATTTGGGAAGGAATAAGGCAAAACCAACTCGGACCCAGAAAACATTTAGGAAATTGCCGCTCAAGAAACCAAAAGTCAGCTGAGCCACCCAAAGCAATGACAGCAAGCCAGAATTAGAGCAAGCCAACAGCTGTGCCCTGTTTGAAAAAGAACCTTCCTCTTCTGCCCTGAACTCAATATGCCAGCCTCAGAACCAAAGCTCACATCAGAAAATTCATTACAAACCATGATAAATAAGAAAAAGGAGAAAAAAACAAAAGAAAAGCAAGAATCCATGATGATATTGGGCTTGATTCAGTCGCAAGGAAACCGGCTGTTCCCGGAATCATCCACCCCTCCAGCTGACTGCCTGTGTAATTCTGACTGAATTAACCTGAAAATCGCAGTGAAACTCAGTTTTGAGGCAATTAATATCTTTCACCTCAGCCAAAGTGTACCATTTGATTTTCCAAAACACAAAAACTCACCTTGGTCGTGTTACCTGTAGATTTCTAAGCTTCAAATGCCTATTTGTTCTGTGTTTCATTTCATAATGGCTACTCTCCCCAAACTCTTGTTTGTATGCCGTCAGAATACAAAATTTGGGAAGGAAGAAGGCAAAACCAACTCAGACCCAGAAAACATTTAGGAAATTGCCGCTCACAAACCACATATCGGCTGAGGCACCCAAAACAATGACAGCAAGCCAGAATTGGAGCAGGCCAACAGCTTTGCCCTGTTGAAAAAGACCATTCCCCCGGTGCCCTGAACTCCATATTGCCACCATAAAACCAAAGCTCACATCAGAAAATTCGTTACAAACCATGATAAATAAGAAAAATGAGAAAAAAGCCAAAGAAATGCAAGAATCCATAATGACATTTGGCCTTATTAGTCACAAGGAAACCGGCTGTTGCTGGATTCATCCTCTGCTCCAGCTCACTGCCTGTGGAATTCTGACTGAATTAACCTGAAAATCGCAGTGAAACTCAGTTTGGAGGCAATTAATATCTGTCACCTCAGCCAAAGTGTTCCATTTGATTTTGCAAAACACAAAAAATCACCTTGGTCGTGTTACCTGTAGATTTCTAAGCTTCAAATGTCTATTTGTTGTGTTTTTTATTTCATAATGGCTACTCTGCCCAAACTCTTGTTTGTATGGCGTCAGAATACAAAATTTGAGAAGGAAGAAGGGAAAAACAACTCAGACCCAGAAAACATTTAGAAAATTGCCACTCAAGAAACCACAAATCAGCTGAGGATCCCAAACAATGAAAGCAAGCCAGAATTGAGGCAGGCCAATAGCTGTGCCCTGTTTGAAACAGAACATTCCTCTTGCTCCCTGAACTCCATTTTGCAGCCTCAAAACCAAAGCTCATATCAGAAAATTCATTACAAACCATGATAAATAAGAAAAAGGAGAAAAAAGCCAAAGAAATGCAAGAATCCGTAATGTTATTGGGCTTGATTTAGTCACATGGAAGCCGGCTGTTCGCGGATTCATTCACCCCTCCAGTTGACTGCCTGTGGAATTCTGACTGAATTAACCTGAAAATCGCAGTGAAACTCAGTTTGGAGGCAATTAATATCTGTGACCTCAGCCAAAGTGTTCCATTTTATTTTCCAAAACACAAAAACTCACCTTGGTCATGTTACCTGTAGATTTCTAAGCTTCAAACGCCTATTTGTTGTGTTTTTTATTTCATAATGGCTACTCTGCCAAACTCTTGTTTGTTTGGCGTCAGAATACAAAATTTGGGAAGGAAGAAGGCAAAACCAACTCAGACCCAGAAAATATTCATGAAATTGCCGCTCAAGAAACCAAAAGTTAGCTGAGGCACCCAAAGCAATGACAGCAATCCAGAATTAGAGCAAGCCAACAGCTGTGCCCTGTTTGAAAAAGAACCTTCCTCTTCTGCCCTGAACTCAATATGCCAGCCTCAGAACCAAAGCTCACATCAGAAAATTCATTACAAACCATGATAAATAAGAAAAAGGAGAAAAAAGAAAAGAAAAGCAAGAATCCATAATGATATTGGGCTTGATTCAGTCACAAGGAAACCGGCTGTTCCCGGAATCATCCGTCCCTCCAGCTGACTGCCTTTGTAATTCTGACTGAATTAACCTGAAAATCGCAGTGAAACTCACTTTGGAGGCAATTAATATCTGTCACCTCAGCCAAAGTGTTCCATTTGATTTTGCAAAACACAAATCTCACCTTGGTCGTGTTACCTGTAGATTTCTAAGCTTCAAACGCCTATTTGTTTTGTGTTTTATTCCATAATGGCTACTCTGCCGAAACTCTTGTTTGTATGGCGTCAGAATACAAAATTTGGGTAGGAAGAAGGCAAAACCAACTCAGACCCAGAAAACATTTAGGAAATTGCCGCTCACAAACCACATATCGGCTGAGGCACCCAAAGCAATGACAGCAAGCCAGAATTGGAGCAGGCCAACTGCTTTGCCCTGTTTGAAAAAGACCATTCCCCCGGTGCTCTGAACTCCATATTGCAGCCATAAAACCAAAGCTCACATCAGAAAATTCATTACAAACCATGATAAATAGGAAATCAGAGAAAAAAGCCAAAGAAATGCAAGAATCCATAATGACATTTGGCCTTATTAGTCACAAGGAAACCGGCTGTAGCTGGATTCATCCTCTGCTCCAGCTCACTGCCTGTGGAATTCTGACTGAATTAACCTGAAAATCGCAGTGAAACTCAGTTTGGAGGCAATTAATATCTGTCACCTCAGCCAAAGTGTTCCATTTTATTTTCCAAAACACAAAAACTCACCTTGGTCATGTTACCTGTAGATTTCTAAGCTTCAAATGCCTATTTGTTGTGTTTTTTATTTCATAATAGCTACTCTGCCCAAACTCTTGTTTGTATGGCGTCAGAATACAAAATTTGGGAAGGAAGAAGGCAAAACCAACTCAGACCCAGAAAACATTTAGGAAATTGCCACTCAAGAAACCAAAAGTCAGCTGAGGCACCCACAACAATGACAGCAAGCCATAATTGGAGCAAGCCAACAGCGGTACCCTGTTTGAAAAAGAACCTTCCTCTTTTACCCTGAACTCAATATGCCAGCCTCAGAAACAAAGCTCACATCAGAAAATTCATTACAAACCATGATAAATAAGAAAAATGAGAAAAAAGCCAAAGAAATGCAAGAATCTGTAATGATATCGGGCTTGATATAGTCGCAAGGAAACCGGCTATTCCCGGATTCATCCACCCATCCAGCTGACTGCCTATGGAATTCTGACTGAATTAACCTCAAAATAGCAGTGAAACTCATATAGGAGACAATTATATCTGTCACCTCAGCTAAAGTGTTCCATTTTATTTTGCAAAACACAAAAACTCACCTTGGTCATGTTACCTGTAGATTTCTAAGCTTCAAACGCCTATTTGTTGTGTTTTTTATTTCATAATGGCTATTCTACCCAAACTCTTGTTTGTATGGCGTCAGAATACAAAATTTGGGAAGGAAGAAGGCAAAACCAACTCAGACCCAGAAAACATTTCGCAAATTGCCACTCAAGAAACCACAAATCAGCTGAGGATCCCAAAGCAATGAAAGCAAGCCAGAATTGGGGCAGGCCAATAGCTGTGCCCTGTTTGAAACAGAACCTTCCTCTTGCTCCCTGAACTCCATATTGCAGCCTCAACCAAAGCTCACATCAGAAAATTCATTACAAACCATGATAAATAAGAAAAAGGAGAAAAAAGCCAAAGAAATGCAAGAATCCGTAATGTTATTGGGCTTGATTTAGTCACATGGAAGCCGGCTGTTCGCGGATTCATTCACCCCTCCAGTTGACTGCCTGTGGAATTCTGACTGAATTAACCTGAAAATCGCAGTGAAACTCAGTTTGGAGGCAATTAATATCTGTCACCTCAGCCAAAGTGTTCCATTTTATTTTCCAAAACACAAAAAATCACCTTGGTCATGTTACCTGTAGATTTCTAAGCTTCAAACGCCTATTTGTTGTGTTTTTTATTTCATAATGGCTACTCTGCCCAAACTCTTGTTTGTTTGGCGTCAGAATACAACATTTGGGAAGGAAGAAGGCAAAACCAACTCAGACCCAGAAAATATTCAGGAAATTGCCGCTCAAGAAACCAAAAGTTAGCTGAGGCACCCAAAGCAATGACAGCAAGCCAGAATTAGAGCAAGCCAACAGCTGTGCCCTGTTTGAAAAAGAACCTTCCTCTTCTGCCCTGAACTCAATATGCCAGCCTCAGAACCAAAGCTCACATCAGAAAATTCATTACAAACCATGATAAATAAGAAAAAGGAGAAAAAAGAAAAGAAAAGCAAGAATCCATAATGATATTGGGCTTGATTCAGTCGCAAGGAAACCGGCTGTTCCCGGAAACATCCGCCCCTCCAGCTGACTGCCTGTGTAATTCTGACTGAATTAACCTGAAAATCGCAGTGAAACTCACTTTGGAGGCAATTAATATCTGTCACCTCAGCCAAAGTGTTCCATTTGATTTTGCAAAACACAAATCTCACCTTGGTCGTGTTACCTGTAGATTTCTAAGCTTCAAACGCCTATTTGTTGTGTTTTTCTATTCCATAATGGCTACTCTGCCGAAACTCTTATTTTTATGGCGTCAGCATACAAAATTTGGGAAGGAAGAAGGCAAAACCAACTCAGACCCAGAAAACATTTAGGAAATTGCCGCTCACAAACCACATATCGGCTGAGGCACCCAAAGCAATGACAGCAAGCCAGAATTGGAGCAAGCCAACAGCTGTGCCCTGTTTGAAAAAGACCATTCCCCCGGTGCTCTGAACTCCATATTGCAGCCATAAAACCAAAGCTCACATCAGAAAATTCATTACAAACCATGATAAATAGGAAATCAGAGAAAAAAGCCAAAGAAATGCAAGAATCCATAATGACATTTGGCCTTATTAGTCACAAGGAAACCGGCTGTAGCTGGATTCATCCTCTGCTCCAGCTCACTGCCTGTGGAATTCTGACTGAATTAACCTGAAAATCGCAGTGAAACTCAGTTTGGAGGCAATTAATATCTGTCACCTCAGCCAAAGTGTTCCATTTTATTTTCCAAAACACAAAAACTCACCTTGGTCATGTTACCTGTAGATTTCTAAGCTTCAAATGCCTATTTGTTGTATTTTTTATTTCATAAAAGCTAACTGCCCAAACTCTTGTTTGTATGGCGTCAGAATACATAATTTGGGAAGGAAGAAGGCAAAACCAACTCAGACCCAGAAAACATTTAGGAAATTGCCACTCAAGAAACCAAAAGTCAGCTGAGGCACCCAAAACAATGATAGCAAGCCAGAATTGGAGCAAGCCAACAGCTGTACCCTGATTGAAAAAGAACCTACCTCTTCTGCCCTGAACTCCATATTGCAGCCTCAAAACCAAAGCTCACATCAGAAAATTCATTACAAACCATAAAAAATAAGAAAAATGAGAAAAAAGACAAGGAAATGCAAGAATCCATAATATTGGGCTTGATTCAGTCACAAGGAAACTGGCTGTTCCCGGATTCATCCAGCCCTCCAGCTGACTGCCTGTGGATTTCTAACTGAATTAACCTGAAAATCACAGTGAAACTCCGTTTGGAGGCAATTACTATCTGTCACCTCAGCCAAAGTGTTCCATTTTATTTTCCAAAACACAAAAAATCACCTTGGTCATGTTACCTGTAGATTTCTAAGCTTCAAACGCCTATTTGTTGTGTTTTTTATTTCATAATGGCTATTCTGCCCAAACTCTTGTTTGTATGGCAGCAGAAAAGAAAATTTGGATACGAAGACGGTAAAACCAACTCAGACCCAGAAAACATTTAAAAAATTGCCGCTCAAGAAACCAAAATCAGCTGAGGCACCCAAAACAAAGAAGGCAAGCCAGAATTGGAGCAAGCCACAGCTGTACCCTGTTTAAAATGACCATACTTCCAGTGCCGTGAACTCTATACTGCAGCCTCAAAACCAAAGCTCACATCAGAAAATTCATTACAAACCATGATAAATAAGAAAACATAGAAAAAAGCCAAAGAAATGCAAGAATTCATAATGATATTGGGCTTGATTCAGTCGCAAGGAAACCGGCTGTTCCCGGATTCATCCACCCCGCCAGCTGACTGCCTGTGCAATTCTGACTGAATTAACCTGAAAATCGCAGTGAAACTCAGTTTGGAGGCAATTAATATCTGTCACCTCAGCCAAAGTGTTCCATTTGATTTTCCAAAACACAAAAACTCCCCTTGGTCATGTTACCTGTAGATTTATAAGCTTCAAAATCCTATTTGCTGTGTTTTTTATGTCATAATGGCTACTCTCCCCAAACTCTTGTTTGTAGAAATCAGAATACAAAATTTGGGAAGGTAGAAGGGAAAACCAACTCAGACGCAGAAAACATGTAGGAAATTGCAGCTCAGGAAACCACAAATCGGCTGAGGCTCAAAACAAAGACAGCAAGCCAGAATTGGAGCAGGCCAACAGCTTTGCCCTGTTTAAAAGGTCCATTCCCCCGGTGCCCTGAACTCCATATTGCAGCCTCAAAACCAAAGCTGACATCAGAAAATTCATTACAACCCATGATAAATAAGAAAAAGGAGAAAAAAGCCAAAGAAATGCAAGAATCAATAATGATATTGGGCTTGATTTAGTTGCAAAGAAACTGGCTGTTCCTGGATTCATCCACCCCTCCAGCAGACTGCCTGTGGAATTCTGACTGAATTCACCTGGATATCGCAGTGAAACTCAGTTTGGAGGCAATTAATATCTGTCACCTCAGCCAAAGTGTTCCATTTTTTTTTCCAAAGCACAAAAACTCACCTTGGTAATGTTACCTGTAGATTTCTAAGCTTCAAATGCCTATTTGTTGTGGTTTTTATTTCATTATTGCTACTCTGTCCAAACTCTTGTTTGTGTTGCCTCAGAATAAAAAATTAGGGAAGGAAGAAGGAAAAACCAACTCAGATGCACAAAACATTTAGGAAATTGCCGCTCAAGAAACCACAAATTAGCTGAGGTATCGAAAACAATGACAGCAAGCCAGAATTGGAGCAAGATAACAGCTATGCCCTGATTGAAATAGAACCTTCCTCTTGTGCCAGGAACTCCATATTGCAGCCTCAAAACCAAAGCTCACATCAGAAAATTCATTACAAACCATAAAAAATAAGAAAAATGATAAAAAAGCCAAAGAAATGGAAGAATCCATAATGATATTGGGCTTGATTTAGTCGCAAGGAAACTGGCTGTTCCCAGATACATCCACCCCTCCAGCTGACAGCCTGTGGAATTCTGAGTGAATTAACCGGAGAAACACAGTGAAACTCAGTTTGGAGGCAACTAATATCTGTCACCTCAGCCAAAGTGTTCCATTTGATTTTCCAAAACACAAAAGCTCACCTTGGTCGTGTTACCTGTAGATTTCAAAGCTTCAAATGCCTATTTGTTGTGTTTTTATTTCATAATGGCTACTCTCCCCAAACTCTTGTTTGTATGGCATCAGAGTACAACATTTGGGAAGGAAGAAGGCAAACCCAATTCAGACCCAGAAAACATTTAGGAAATTGCCGCTCAAGAAACTAAAAGTCAGCTGAGGCACCCAAAACAATGACAGCAAGCCAGAATTGGAGCAGGCCAACAGCTGTGCCCTGTTTGAAAAAGACCATTCCTCCGTTACCCTGAACTCCATATTGCAGCCTCGAAACCAAAGCTCACATCAGAAAATTCATTACAAACCATGATGAATAATGGAAATGTGAAAAAGCCAAAGAAATGCAAGAGTCCTTTGTGATACTTAGCGGGATTAGACAAAAAGAACCTGGCTGTTTCCAGATTCATCCCCCCATCCACAGAATGACTTTGGACTTCTGATTGAATTCACCTCAAAATCCCACTCACATTCAATTTGGATGAATTAGTATCTCTCCCCTCAGCAGAAGGGTTCCATATCATTTTCCAAACCACAGAAACTCATCTTGGTCATGTTGCCTGTAGATTTCTAATCCTGAAAGGCCAATTTGCTGTGTTTTTGTTTTCCTTCATAATGGCTACTCTGTCGACAATCTTGCTTGTATTGCATGAGAATACACAATTTGGGTATGAAGAAGGGAAAACCAACTCAGACCCAGAAAATATTCAGCAAACTGACCCTCAAGAAACCAAAAGTCAGCTGAGGCACCCAACAATGACAGCAAGCCAGAATTGGAGCAAGCCAACAACTGTGCCCCAATTGAAAAAGAACCATTCTCTTGTGCCATGAACTCCATATTGCAGCCTCAAAACCAAAGCTCACATCAGAAAATTCATTACAAACCATGATAAATAAGGGAAATGTGAAAAAGCCAAAGAAATGCAAGAGTCCTTTGTGATATTTGGCTGGATTTAGACACAAGGAAACTGGCTGTTTCAGGATTCATCCCACCCTTAAACAGACTGACTTTGGAATTCTGATTGAATTCACCTCAAAATTGCACTCACACTCAATTTGGAGGAAATTAGTATCTGTCCCCTCGGCAGAAGGAGTCCAAGTCATTTTCCAAAACACAGAAACTCATCTTGATTGTGTTGCCTGTACAGTTCTAAACATGAAAGGCCAATTTGCTTTGTTTTTTTTTTTTTCTTTCATAATGGCTACTCTGTCAAAATCTTGCTTGTATTGCATCAGAATACAAAATTTGGGAATAAGAAGGCAAAACTAACTCAGACCCAGAAAACATTTAGGATATTGCCACTCAAGAATCCACAAATCAGCTGAGGCACCCAAAACAATGACAGCAAGCCAGAATTGGAGCAGGCCAACAGCTGTGCCCTGATTGAAAAACAACCTTCCTCTGGTGCCCTGAACTGAATATGCCAGCTTAAAACCAAAGCTCACATCAGAAAACTCATTACAAACCATGATAAATAAGAAAAAAGAGAAAAAAGCCAAAGAAACGCAAGAATCCATAATGATATTGGGCTTGATTTAGTCAAAAGGAAACCGGCTATTCCCAGATTCATCCACCCCTCCAGCTGACTGCCTGTGGAATTCTGATGGAATTATCTGGAAAATCGCAGGGAAACTCAGTTTGGAGGCAATTAATATCTGTCACCTCAGCCAAAGTGTCCCATTTTATTTTCCAAAACACAAAAACTCACCTTGGTCGTATTACCTGTGGATTTCTAAGCTTCAAACGCCTATTTATTGTGTTTTTTTTTTTTATGGCAAAATGGCAAGTCTGTCCAAACTCTTTTTTGTATTGGGTCAGAATACAAAATTTTGGAAGGAAGAAGGAAAACCAACTCAGACGAACAAAACATTTAGGAAATTGATGCTCAAGAAACCTCAAATCGGCGGAGGCAACCAAAACAAAGACAGTAAGCCAGAATTGGAGTAACCCAGCAGCTGTGCCCTGATTGAACAAGAACCTTCCTCTTGTGCCCTGAACTCCATATGCCAGCCTCAAAACCGAAGCTCACATCAGAAAATTCATTACAAACCATGATAAATCAGAAAAATGAGACAAAAGCCAAAGAAATGCAAGAATCCATAATGATGTTGGGCTGGATTTAGTTTCAAGGAAACCGGCTGTTCCCAGATTCATCTACCCCTCCAGCTGACTGCCTGTGGAATTCTGACTGAATTAACCGGAAAATCGCAGTGAAACTCAGTTTGGAGGCAATTAATATATGTCACCTCAGCCAAACTGTTCCATTTCATTTTCCAAAACACAAAAACTCACCTTGGTCATGTTACCTCTGGATTTCTAAGCTTCAAAACCTATTTGTTGTGTTTTTTATTTCATAATGGCCACTCTGCCCAAACTCTTGTTTGTATCGCATCAGAATACAATATTTGGGAAGGAAGAAGGCAAAACCAACTCAGACCCAGAAAACTTTTAAGAAATTGCTGCTCAAAAAACCTCAAATTGGCGGAGGCACCCAAAACAAAGACAGTAAGCCAGAATTGGAGTAACCCAGCAGCTGTGCCCTGATTGAACAAGAACCTTCCTCTTGTGCCCTGAACTCCATATGCCAGCCTCAAAACCGAAGCTCACATCAGAAAATTCATTACAAACCATGATAAATCAGAAAAATGAGACAAAAGCCAAAGAAATGCAAGAATCCATAATGATGTTGGGCTGGATTTAGTTTCAAGGAAACCGGCTGTTCCCAGATTCATCTACCCCTCCAGCTGACTGCCTGTGGAATTCTGACTGAATTAACCGGAAAATCGCAGTGAAACTCAGTTTGGAGGCAATTAATATATGTCACCTCAGCCAAACTGTTCCATTTCATTTTCCAAAACACAAAAACTCACCTTGGTCATGTTACCTCTGGATTTCTAAGCTTCAAAACCTATTTGTTGTGTTTTTTATTTCATAATGGCCACTCTGCCCAAACTCTTGTTTGTATCGCATCAGAATACAATATTTGGGAAGGAAGAAGGCAAAACCAACTCAGACCCAGAAAACTTTTAAGAAATTGCTGCTCAAAAAACCTCAAATTGGCGGAGGCACCCAAAACAATGACAGCAAGCCAGAATTGGAGCAGGCCAACAGCTGTGCTCTGTTTGAAAAAGACCGTTCCCCCGGTGCCCTGAACTCCATATTACAGCCTCAAAACCAAAGCTGACATCAGAAAATTCATTACAAACCATGATAAATAAGAAAAATGAGAAAAAAGCCAAAGAAATCAAGAATCCATAATGATATTGGGCTTCATTTAGTCGCAAGAAAACGGACTATTCCCGGATTCATCCACCCCTCCTGCTGAATGCCTGTGGAATTCTGACTGAATTAACCTGAAAATCGCAGTGAAACTCAGTTTGGAGGCAATTAATATCTGTCACCTCAGCCAAAGTGTTCCATTTTATTTTCCAAAACACAAAAACTCACCTTTGTTGTGTTACCTATGGATTTATAAGCTTCAAAAGCCTATTTGTGGTGTTTTTTATTTCATAATGGCTACCCTGCCGAAACTCTTGTTTGCATGGCGTCAGAATACAAAATTTGGGAAGGAAGAAGGCAAAACCAACTCAGACCCAGAAAACATTTAGGAAATTGCCGCTCAAGAAACCACAAATTGGCTGAGGCACTCAAAACAATGACAGCAAGCCAGAATTGGTGCAGGCCAACAGCTGTGCCCTGTTTGAAAAAGACCATTCCTCCGGTGCCCTGAACTCCATATTGCAGCCTCAAAACCAAAGCTCACATCAGAAAATTCATTACAAAGCATGCTATATCAGAAAAAGTAGAAAAAAGCCAAAGAAATGCAAGAATCAAGAATGATATTGGGCTTGATTTAGTCGCAAGGAAACCGGCTGTTCCCGGATTGATCCACACCTCCAGCTGACTGCCTGTGGATCTGACTGAATTCACCTGAAAATCGCAGTGAAACTCAGTTTGGAGGCAATTAATATCTGTCACCTCAGCCAAAGTGTTCCATTTTATTTTCCAAAACACAAAAACTCACCTTGCTCGTGTTACCTATGGATTTATAAGCTTCAAAACCTATTTGTTGTGATTTTATTGCATAATGGCTACTCTGCCGAAACTCTTGTTTGTATGGCGTCAGAATACAACATTTGGGAAGGAAGAAGGCAAAACCAACTCAGACCCTGAAAACATGTATTAAATTGTCGTTCAAAAGACCAATAATCGGCAGAGGCACCCAAAACAATGACAACAAGGCAGAATAGGAGCAAGTCAAAAGCTGTGCACTTTTTGAAAAATAACCTTCCTCCGGTGCCCTGAACTCCATATTGCAGCCTCAAAACCAAAGCTCACATCAGAAAATTCATTACAAACCATGATAAATAAGAAAAATGAGACAAAAGCCAAAGAAATGCAAGAATCCATAATGATATTGGGCTTGATTGAGTCGCAAGGAAATTGGCTGTTCCCAGATTCATCCACCCCTCCAGCTGATGCCTGTGGAATTATGACTGAATTAACAGGAAAATCGCAGTGAACCTCAGTTTGGAGGCAATTAATATCTGTCACCTCAGCCAAAGTGTTCCATTTGATTTTTCAAAACACAAAAACTCACCTTGGTCGTGAACCTGCAGATTTCTAAGCTTGAAACGCCTATTTGTTGTGTTTTTTATTTCATAATCGCTACTTTGTCTGAACTCATGTTTGTATTGCGTCACAATACAAAATTTGGGAAGGAAGAAGATAAAAACCTCTCAGACCCAGAAAACATTTAGGAAATTGCCGCTCAAGAAACCAAAAGTCAGCTGAGGCACCCAAAACAATGACAGCAAGGCAGACTTGGAGCAAGTCAACAGCTGTGCCCTTTTTGAAAAATAACCTTCCTCTTGTGCCCTGAACTCCATATTGCAGCCTCAAAACCAAAGCTCACATCAGAAAAATCATTACAAACCATGATAAATAAGAAAAATGAGACAAAAGCCAAAGAAATGCTAGAATCCATGATATTGGGCTTGATTTAGTCGCAAGGAAATTGGCGGTTCCCAGATTCATCCACCCCTCCAGCTGACTGCCTGTGGAATTATGACTGAATTAACCTGAAAATCGCAGTGAACCTCAGTTTGGAGGCAATTAATATCTGTCACCTCAGCCAAAGTGTTCCATTTTATTTTCCAAAATCAAAAACTCACCTTGGTCTCGTTATGAGTAGACTTATAAGCTTCAAACGCCTATTTGTTGTGTTTTTTATTTCATAATGACTACTCTGTCCAAACTCTTGTTTGTATTCCATCCGAATACAATATTTGGGAAGGAAGAAGGCAAAACCAACTCAGACCCAGAAAACATTTAGGACATTGCGGCTCAAGATACCAAAAGTCAGCTGAGGCTCCCAAACAATGACAGCAAGCCAGAATTGGAGCAAGCCAACATCTGTACCCTGTTTGAAAAAGACCATTCCTCAGGTGCCCTGAACTCAATATTGCAACATCAAAACCAAAGCTCACATCAGAAAATTCATTACAAACCATGATAAATAAGAAAAAGGAGAAAAAAGCCAAAGAAATGCAAGAATCAAGAATGATATTGGGCTTGATTTAGTCGCAAGGAAACCGGCTGTTCCCGGATTCATCCAACCCTCCAGCTGACTGCCTGTGGACTTCTGACTGAATTCACCTGAAAATCGCAGTGAAACTCAGTTTGGAGGCTATTAATATCTGTGACCTCAACAAAGTGTTCCATTTTATTTTCCAAAACACAAAAACTCACCTTGGTCGTGTTACCTGTATTTTTCTAAGCTTCAAACGCCTTTTTGTTGTGTTTTTTATTTCATAATGGCTACTCCGCCCAAACTCTTGTTTGTATTCCGTCAGAATACAACATTTGGGAAGGAAGAAGGCAAAACCAACTCAGACCCAGAAAACCTTTAGGAAATTGCCGCTCAAGAAACCACAAATCGGCTGAGGCACTCAAAACAATGACAGCAAGCCAGAATTGGAGCAGCACAACAGCTGTGCCCTGTTTGAAAAAGACCATACCTCTGGTGCCCTGAACGCCATATTACAGCCTCAAAACCAAAGCTGACATCACAAAATTCATTACAAACCATGATAAATAAGAAAAATGAGAAAAAAGCCAAAGAAACGCAAGAATCCATAATGACATTGGGCTTGATTCAGTCGCAAGGAAACCGGCTGTTCCCGGATTCATCCACCCCTCCAGCTGACTGCCTGTGGAATTCTGACTGAATTAACCTGAAAATCGCAGTGAAACTCAGTTTGGAGGCAATTAATATCTGTCACCTCAGCCAACGTGTTCCATTTGATTTTCCAAAACACAAAACCTCACCTTGGTCATGTTACCAGTAGATTTCTAAGGTTCAAATGCCTATTTGCTGTGTTTTTCATTACAAAATGGCTGCTCTGCCCAAACTCTTGTTTGTATGGCGTCAGAATACAAAATTTGGGAAGGAAGAAGGCAAAACCAACTCAGACCCTGAAAACATGCAGGAAATTGCTGCTCAAGAAACCAAAAGTCAGCTGAGGCACTCAAAACAATGACAGCAAGCCAGAATTGGAGCAGGCCAACAGCTGTGCCCTGTTTGAAAAAGGCCATTCCTCCGGTGCCCTGAACTGCATATTGCAGCCTCAAAACCAAATCTCACAGAAAATTCATTACAAACCTTGATAAATAAAAAATGAGAAAAAAGCCAAACAAATGCAAGAATCCATAATGATATTAGGCTTCTTTTATTCGCATGGAAACCGGCTGTTCCCAGATTCATCCACCCCTCCAGCTGACTGCCTGTGGAATTCTGACTGAATTAACCTGAAAATCGCAGTGAAACTCAGTTTGGTAGCAATTACTATCTGTCACCTCAGCCAAAGCGTTCCATTTTATGGTCCAAAACACAAAAACTCACCATGGTCATGCTACCTGTAGATTTCTAAGCTTCCAAATCCTATTTCTTGTGTTTTTTATTTCATAATGGCTGCTCTGTCCAAACTCTTGTTTGTAATGCGACAGAATACAAAATTTGGGAAGGAAGAAGGCAAAACCAACTCAGACCCAGAAAACATTTAGGAAATTGCCACTCAACAAACCAAAATTGAGCTGAGGCATGCAAAACAATGACAGCAAGCCAGAATTGGAGCAAGCCAAGAGCTGTGCCCTGTTTAAAAAAAAAACCTTCCTCTTGTGCCCTAAACTCCATATTGCAGCCTCAAAACCAAATCTCACATCAGAAAATTCATTACAAAGCAGGATAAATCAAAAAATGAGAAAAATGCCAAAGAAATACAGGAGACCTTTCTGATATTGGGCTGGATTTAGTCGCAAGGAAACCGGCTGCTCCCAGATTCATCCACCCCTCCTGCTGACTGCCTGTGGAATTCTCACTGAATTAACCTGAAAATCGCAGTCAAACTCAGTTTGGAGGCCATTAATATCTGTGACCTCAACAAAGTGTTCCATTTTATTTTCCAAAACACAAATACTCACCTTGGTCGTGTTTCGAGTAGACTTATAAGCTTCAAACGCCTATTTGTTGTGTTTTTTTATTTCATAATGACTGCTCTGTCCAAACTCTTGTTTGTATTCCATCAGAATACAAAATTTGGGAAGGAAGAAGGCAAAACCAACTCAGACCCTGAAAACATTTAGGACATTGTGGCTCAAGAAACCACAAATCGGCTGAGGCACCCAAAACAATGACAGCAAGCCAGAATTGGAGCAAGCCAACATCTGTACCCTGTTTAAAAAAGACCATTCCTCTGGTGCCCTGAACGCCATATTGCCGCCTCAAAACCAAAGCTCACATCAGAAAATTTATTACAAACCATGAAAATAAGAAAAAGGAGAAAAAAGCCAAAGAAATGCAAGAATCCATAATGATATTGGGCTTGATTTAGTCGCAAGGAAACCAGCTGTTCCCGGATTCATCCACCCCTCCAGCTGACTGCCTGTGGAATTATGACTGAATTAACCTGAAAATCGCAGGGAAACTCACTTTGGAGGCAATTAATATCTGTCACCTCAGCCAAAGTGTTCCATTTGATTTTCCAAAACACAAAACTTCACCTTGGTCGTGTTACCTGTAGATTTCTAAGCTTCAAACGCCTTTTTGTTGTGTTTTTTATTTCCTAATGGCTACTCTGCTGAAACTCTTGTTTGTATTGCGTCAGAATACAAATTTGGAAAGGAAGAAGGCAAAACCAACTCAGACCCAGAAAACCTTTAGGAAATTGCCGCTCAAGAAACCACAAATCGGCTGAGGCACTCAAAACAATGACAGCAAGCCAGATTTGGTGCAGGCCAACAGCAGTGCCCTGTTTGAAAAAGACCATACCTCTGGTGCTCTGAACTCCATATTGCAGTCTCAAAACCAAAGCTGACATCAGAAAATTCATTACAAACCATGATAAATAAGAAAAATGAGAAAAAAGCCAAAGAAATGCAAGAATCCATAATGACATTGGGCTTGATTCAGTCGCAAGGAAACGGGCTGTTCCCGGATTCATCCACCCCTCCAGCTGACTGCCTGTGGAATTCTGACTGAATTAACCTGAAAATTCCAGTGAAACTCAGTTTGGAGGCAATTAATATCTGTCACCTCAGCCACAGTGTTCCATTTGATTTTCCAAAACACAAAAACTCACCTTTGTTGTGTTACCTGTAGATGTCTAAGCTTCAAACGCCTATTTGTTGTGTTTTTTATTTCATAATGGCTACTCTGCCCAAACTTTTGTTTCTATTGCGTCAGAATACAAAATTTGGGAAGGAAGAAGGCAAAACCAACTCAGACCCAGAAAACATTTATGAAATTGCCTCTCAAGGAACAAAGGGCCGCTGAGGAACCCAAAACTTTGAAAGCAAGCCAGAATTTGAGCAAGCCAACAGCTGTGCCCTGATTGAAAAAGACCATTCCTCCGGTGTCCTGAACTCGATATTGCAACCTCAAAACCAAACCTCAGATCAGAAAATTCATTACAAACCATGATAAATAAGAAAAATCAAAAAATGCAAAGAAATGCAGGAGTTCTTAGTGATATTGGGCTTGATTTATTCCCTTGTTAATGGCTGTTTCCAGATTCTTCTATACCTCCCAGCTGAGTGTCTGTGGTTTCTGCTGAATTAAAATGAAATTCGCTGTGAAACTCGGTTTGGAGGCAATTAATATCTGTCACCTCAGCAAAAGTGTTCCATGTCTTTTTCCAAAACACAAAATCTCACCTTGGTCGTGTTACCTGTAGCTTTCAAAAGCCTATTTGATGTGTTTTTTATTTCATAATGTCTATTCTGTCCAAAATCTTGCTTGTATTACGTCAGAATACAAAATTTGGGAAGTAAGAGGACAAAACCATCTGAGACTCAGAACACGTTTAGGAAATTGCCACTCAAGAAACCTCAAATCGGCGGAGGCACCCAAAACAATGACAGCAAGCCAGAATTGGAGCAAGCCAGCAGCTGTGCCCTGATTGAAAAAGACCATTCCTCCGGTGCCCTGATCTCCATATTGCAGCCTCAAAACCAAAGCTCACATCAGAAAATTCATTACAAACCTTCATACATAAGAAAAATGAGAAAATACCCAAAAATGCAAGAATCCAGAATGATATTGGGCTGGATTTGTTCACAAGGAAACCGGCTGTTCCCGGATTCATCCAACCCTGCAGCTGACTGCCTGTGGAATTCTGACTGAATTAACCTGAAAATCACAGTGAAACTCAGTTTGGAAGCAATTAATAACTGTCACCTCAGCTAAAGTGTTCCACTTTATTTTCTAAAACACAAAAACTCACCTCGGTCGTGTTACCTGTAGATTTCTAAGCTTCAAACGCCTATTTGTTGTGTTTTTTGTTTCATAATGGCTACTCTGCCCAAACTCCTGTTTGTATTTGGGCAGAATACAAATATTGGGAAGGAAGAAAGCAAAACCAACTCAGACCCAGAAAACATTTAGGAAATTGCCGCTCAAGCAACAAAGGGCCGCTGAGGAACCCAAATCTTTGAAAGCAAGACAGAATTGGAGCAAGCCAACAGCTGTGCCCTGATTGAAATAGAGCATTCCTCCGGTGTCCTGAACTCGATATTGCAACCTCAAAACCAAACCTCAGATCAGAAAATTCATTACAAACCATGATAAAAAAGAAAAATCAGAAAAAATCCAAAGAAATGCAGGAGTTCTTAGTGATATTGGGCTTGATTTATTCCCTTGTTAATGGCTGTTTCCAGATTCTTCTACACCTCCCAGCTGAGTGTCTGTGGTTTCTGACTGAATTAAAATGAAATTCGCTGTGAAACTCGGTTTGGAGGCAATTAATATCTGTCACCTCAGCAAAAGTGTTCCATGTCTTTTTACAAAACACAAAATCTCACCTTGGTCGTGTTACCTGTAGCTTTCAAAAGCCTATTTGATGTGTTTTTTATTTCATAATGTCTACTCTGTCCAAAGTCTTGTTTGTATGCCATCAGAAAAGAAAATTTGGGAAGGAAGACGGCAAAACCAACTCAGACCCAGAAAACATTTAGGAAATTGCTGCTCAAGAAACCGAAAGTCAGCTGAGGCACCCAAATAAATGGCAGCAAGCCAGAATTGGAGCAGGCCAACAGCTGTGACCTGTTTGAAAAAGACCATTCCTCCGGTGCCCTGAACTCCATATTGCAGCCTCAAAACCAAAGAACACATCAGAAAATTCATTACAAACCATGATAAATAAGAAAAATGAGAAAAAAGCCAAAGAAATGCAAGAATCAAGAATGATATTGGGCTGGAGTTAGTCGCAAGGAAACCGGCTGTTCCCGGATTCATCCAACCCTCCAGCTGACAGCTTGTGGAATTCTGACTGAATTCAGCTGAAAATCGCAGTGAAACTCAATTTGGAGGCAATTAATATCTGTCACCTCAGCCAAAGTGTTCCATTTGATTTTCCAAAATCAAAAACTCACCTTGGTTGTGTTACCTGTAGATTTCTAAGCTTCAAACGCCTATTTGTTGTGTTTTTTATTTCATAATGGCTACTCTGTCCAAACTCTTGTTTGTATTGCATCAGAATACAAAATTTGGGAAGGAAGAAGGCAAAACCAACTCAGACCCAGAAAACTTTTAGGAAATTGCCGCTCAAGAAACAAAGGGCCGCTGAGGAAGCCAAAACCTTGAAAGCAAGACAGAATTTGAGCAAGCCAACAGCTGTGCCCTGATTGAAAAAGACCATTCCTCCGGTGTCCTGAACTCGATATTGCAACCTCAAAACCAAACCTCAGATCAGAAAATTCATTACAAACCATGATAAATAAGAAAAATCAGAAAAAATCCAAAGAAATGCAGGAGTTCTTAGTGATATTGGGCTTGATCTATTCCCTTGTTAATGGCTGTTTCCAGATTCTTCTATACCTCCCAGCTGAGTGTCTGTGGTTTCTGACTGAATTAAAATGAAATTCGCTGTGAAACTCGGTTTGGAGGCAATTAATATCTGTCACCTCAGCAAAAGTGTTCCATGTCTTTTTACAAAACACAAAATCTCACCTTGGTCGTGTTACCTGTAGCTTTCAAAAGCCTATTTGATGTGTTTTTTATTCCATAATGTCTATTCTGTCCAAAATCTTGCTTGTATTACGTCAGAATACAAAATTTGGGAAGGAAGAGGACAAAAACAACTGAGACTCAGAAAACGTTTAGGAAATTGCCACTCAAGAAACCTCAAATCGGCGGAGGCACCCAAAACAATGACAGCAAGCCAGAATTGGAGCAAGCCAGCAGCTGTGCCCTGATTGAAAAAGACCATTCCTCCGGTGCCCTGAACTCCAAATTGCAGCCTCAAAACCAAAGCTCACATCAGAAAATTCATTACAAACCATGATAAATAAGAAATATCAGAATAAAGCCAAAGAAATGCAAGAATCCATAATGATATTGGGCTTCATTTAGTTGCAAGGAAACCGGCTATTCCCGGATTCATCCACCCCTCCAGCTGACTGCCTGTGGAATTCTGACTGAATTAACCTGAACGGAGGCAGTTAATATCTGTCACCACAGCCAACTTGTTCCATTTGATTTTCCAAAACACAAAATCTCACCTTGGTCGTGTTACCTGTAGCTTCAAAAGCCTATTTGTTGTGTTTTTTATTTCCTAATGGCTACTCTGTCCAAACTCTTGTTTGTATTGTGTCAGAATACAAAATTTGGGAAGGAAGAAGGAAAACCAACTCAGACCAAGAAAACATTTAGAATATTGATGCTCAAGAAACTTCAAATCGGCGGAGGCACCCAAAACAATGACAGCAAGCCAGAATTGGAGCAAGCCAACAGCTGTGCCCTGATTGAAAAAGAACCTTCCTCTTGTGCCCTGAACTCCATATGCCAGCCTCAAAACCAAAGCTCACATCAGAAAATTCATTACAAACCACTAAAATTAAGAAAAATGAGAAAAAGGCCAAAGAAATTCAAGAATTCATAATGATATTGGGCTTGATTTAGTCGCAAGGAAACCGTATATTCCCAGATTCATCCACCTCTCCAGCTGATGCCTGAGGAATATTGACTGAATTAACATGAACGGAGGCAGTTAATATCTGTCACCACAGCCAAAGTGTTCCATTTCATTTTCCAAAACAAAATCTCACCTTGGTCGTGTTACCTGTAGCTTTCAAAAGCCTATTTGATGTGTTTTTTTATTTCATAATGGCTATTCTGTCCAAACTCTTGTTTCTGTTGCGTCAGAATACAAAATTTGGGAAGGAAGAGGACAAAACCAACTGAGACTCAGAAAATGTTTAGGAAATTGCCACTCAAGAAACCTCAAATCGGCGGAGGCACCCAAAACAATGACAGCAAGCCAGAATTGGAGCAGGCCAACAGCTGTGCCCTGATTGAAAAAGACCATTCCTCTTGTGCCCTGAACTCCATACTGCAGCCTCAAAACCAAAGTTCACATCAGAAAATTCATTACAAACCATGATAAATAAGAAAAATGAGAAAATAGACAAAGAAATGCAAGAATCAAGAATGATATTGGGCTGGAGTTAGTTGCAAGGAAACCGGCTGTTCCCGGATTCATCCATCCATCCAGCTGACTGCCTGTGGAATTCTGACTGAATTAACCTGAATGGAGGTAGTTAATATCTGTCACCACAGCCAAAGTGTTCCATTTTATTTTCCAAAACACAAAATCTCACCTTGGTCGTGTTACCTGTATCTTCAAAAGCCTATTTGTTGTGTTTTTTATTTCCTAATGGCTACTCTGTCCAAACTCTTGTTTGTATTGTGTCAGAATACAAAATTAGGGAAGGAAGAAGGAAAACCAACTCAGACCCAGAAAACATTTAGGAAATTGCCACTCAAGAAACCACAAATCGGCTGAGGCACCCAAAACAATGACAGCAAGCCAGAAGTGGAGCAAGCCAACAGCTGTGCCCTGATTGAAAAAGAACCTTCCTCTTGTGCCCTGAACTCAATATGCCAGCCTCAAAACCAAAGCTCACATCAGAAAATTCATTACAAATCATGATAAATAAGAAAAATGAGAAAATAAGTCAAAGAAATGCAAGAATCCAGAATGATATTGGCCTTGATACTGTCGCAAGGAAACCGGCTGTTCCCAGATTCATCCACCCCTCCAGCTGACAGCCTGTGGAATTCTGACTGAATTAACCTGAACGAAGGCAGTTAATATCTGTCACCACAGCCTAAGTGTTCCATTTTATTTTTTCAAAACACAAAATCTCACCTTGGTCGTGTTACCTGTAGCTTAAAACACCTATTTGATGTGTTTTTTATTTCATAATGGCTACTCTGTCCAAACTCTTGTTTGTATTGCGTCAGAATACAAAATTTGAAAAGGAAGAAGGCAAAACCAACTCAGACCCAGAAAACTTTTAGGAAATTGCCATTCAAAAATCCAAATTCAGCTGAGGCACCCAAAACAATGACAGCAAGCCAGAATTGGAGCAGGCCAACAGCTGTGCCCTGTTTGGAAAAGACCATTCCCCCGGTGGCCTGAACTCCATATTGCAGCCTCAAAACCAAAGCTCACATCAGAAAATTCATTACAAATCATGATAAATAACAAAAATGAGAAAAAAACCAAAGAAATGCAAGAATCCAGAATGATATTGGGCTTGATTCAGTTGCAAGGAAACTGGCTGTTCCCGGATTCATCCACCCCTCCATCTGACTGCCTGTGGAATTCTGACTGAATTAACCTGAAAATCGCAGTGAAACTCTGTTTGGAGGCAATTAATATCTGTCACCTCAGCCAAAGTGTTCCATTTTATTTTCCAAAACACAAAAGCTCACCTTGGTCGTGTTACCTGTAGATTTCTAAGCTACAAATGCCTATTTGTTGTGTTTTTCATTACAAAATGGCTACTCTGTCCAAACTCTTGTTTCTACTGCGGCAGAATACAAAATTTGGGAAGGAAAATGGCAAAACCAACACAGACCCAGAAAACTTTCAGGAAAATGCCACACAAGAAACCAAATTTGGAGGGAATTAGAATCTGTCCCCTCAGCAAAAGGGTTCCATGTCATTTTCCAAAACACAGAAACACATCTTGTTCATATTGCCTACATTTCTCATTCTGAAAGGGCAATTTGATGTGTTTTTTTTTTTTCTTTCATAATGGCTACTCTTTCCAAAATCTTGCTTGTATTGCATCAGAATACAAAATTTGGGAATAAGAAGGCAAAACCGACTCAGACCCAGAAAACATTTAGGAAATTGGCACTCAAGAAACCACAAATCTCCTGAGGCACCCAAACAATGACAGCAAGCCAGAATTGGAGCAGGCCAACAGCTGTGACCTGATTGAAAAAGAACCTTCCACTTGTGCCCTGAACTCAATATGCCAGCCTCAAAACCAAAGCTCACACCAGAAAATTCATTACAAACCATGATAAATAAGAAAGATGAGAAAAAAGCCAAAGAAATGCAAGAATCCATAATGATATTGGGCTTGATTTAGTCGCAAGGAAATCGGCTGTTCCCAGATTCATCCACAGCTCCAGCTGACTGCCTGTGGAATTCCGACTGAATTCATCAGAAAATCGCAGTGATACTCAGTTTGGAGGCAATTAATATCTGTCACCTCAGCCAAAGTGTTCCATTTTATTTTCCAAAAAAAAAAAAATCATATTGGCATGTTACCAGCAGATTTATAATCTGTAAATGTCTATTTGTTGCATTGTGTCAGAATACAAAATTTGGGAAGGAATAAGGCAAAACTAACTCAGACCCAGAAAAAATTTAGAAAATTGCCGCTCAAGAAACCAAAAGTCAGCTGAAACTCCAAAACCAATGACAGCAACCCAGAATTGGAGCAAGCTAACAGCTGTGCCCTGTTTTAAAAAGACCATTCTTCCGGTGCCCTGAACTCCATATTGCCGTCTCAAAACCAAAGCTGACATCAGAATATTCATTACAAACCTTGATAATAAGGGATGTGTGAAAAAGTCAAATAAATGCAAGAGTCCTTTGTGATATTTGGCTGGATTTAGACACAAGGAAACTGGCTGTTTCCAGATTCATCAACCCCTTCCACAGACTGACTTTGGAATTCTGATGGAATTCACCTCAAAATCGCACTCACACTCAATTGGAAGGTAATTAGAATCTGTCCCCTCAGCAGAAGTGTTCCAAGTCATTATCCAAAACACAGAAACTCATCTTGGTCTTGTTCCCTGTAGCTTTTGAATCCTGAAAGGGCAATTTGCCGTATTTTCTTTTTTTTCATAATGGCTACTCTGTCCAAAATCTTGCTTGTATTGCATCAGAATACAAAATTTGGGAATAACAAGGCAAAATCAACTCAGACCCAGAAAGCATTTAGTAAATTACCACTCAAGTAACCACAAATCGGCTGAAGCACCCAAAACAATGACAGCAAGCCAGAATTGGAGCAAGCCAACAGCTGTGCCCTGATTGAAAAAGAACCATCCTCTTGTGCCCTGAACTCAATTGCCAACCTCAAAAACAAAGCGCACATCAGAAAATTCATTACAAACCATCATACATAACAAAAATGAGAAAAAAGCCAAAGAAATGCAAGAATCCATAATGATATTGGGGTTGATTTAGTTGTAAGGAATCCGGCTATTCCTGGATTCGTCCACCCCTCGAGGTGACTGCCTGTGCAATTCTCACTGAATTAACCTGAAAATCACAGGGAAACTCAGTTTGGAGGCAATTAATATATGTCACCTGAGCCAAAGTGTTCCATTTTATTTTCCAAAACACAAAAACTCACCTTGGTCGTGTTACCTGTAGATTTCTAAGCTTCAAACGCCTATTTGTTGTGTTTTTTATTTCATAATGGCTACTCTGTCCAAACTCTTGTTTGTATTGCGTCAGAATACAACATTTGGGAATAAGAAGAAAAAACCGTGTCAGACCCAGAAAACATTTAGGAAATTGCCACTCAAGAAACCTCAAATTTGCTGAGGCACCCAAAACAATGACAGCAAGCCACAATTAGAGCAAGCCAACAGCTGTGCCGTGATTGAAAAAGAACATTTCTCTTGTGCCCGGAAGTTCTTATTGCAGCCTCAAATCCAAAGCTCACATCAAAAATTCATTACCAACCATGATAAATAAGAAAAAAGAGAAAAAAGCCAAAGAAATGCAAGAATCCACAATGATATTGGGCTTGATTTAGTCGTAAGAAATCCGGCTAGTCCTGGATTCATCCACCCCTCCAGGTGACTGCCTGTGCAATTCTCACTGAATTAACCTGAAAATCACAGTGAAACTCAGTTTGGAGGCAATTAATATCTGTCACCTCAGCCAAAGTGTTCCATTTTATTTTCCAAAACACAAAAACTCACCTTGGTCGTGTTACCTGTAGATTTCTAAGCTTCAAACGCCTATGTGTTGTGTTTTTTATTTCATAATGGCTACTCTGTCCAAACTCTAGTTTATATTGCGTCAGAATACAAAATTTGGGAAGGAAGAAGGCAAAACCAACTCCAACCAAGAAAACATTTAGGAAATTGCCGCTCAAGAAACCAAATGTCAGCTGAGGCACCCAAAACAAGGACAGCAAGCCAGAATTGGAGCAAGCCAACAGCTGTGCCCTGATTGAAAAAGAACCTTCCTCTTGTGCCCTGAACTCAATTGCCAACCTCAAAAACAAAGCGCACATCAGAAAATTCATTACAAACCATCATACATAACAAAAATGAGAAAAAAGCCAAAGAAATGCAAGAATCCATAATGATATTGGGATTGATTTAGTCGTAAGGAATCCGGCTATTCCTGGATTCGTCCACCCCTCGAGGTGACTGCCTGTGCAATTCTCACTGAATTAACCTGAAAATCACAGGGAAACTCAGTTTGGAGGCAATTAATATATGTCACCTGAGCCAAAGTGTTCCATTTTATTTTCCAAAACACAAAAACTCACCTTGGTCGTGTTACCTGTAGATTTCTAAGCTTCAAACGCCTATTTGTTGTGTTTTTTATTTCATAATGGCTACTCTGTCCAAACTCTTGTTTGTATTGAGTCAGAATAAAAAATTTGGGAATAAGAAGAAAAAACCGTGTCAGACCCAGAAAACATTTAGGAAATTGCCACTCAAGAAACCTCAAATTTGCTGAGGCACCCAAAACAATGACAGCAAGCCACAATTAGAGCAAGCCAACAGCTGTGCCCTGATTGAAAAAGAACATTTCTCTTGTGCCCGGAAGTTCTTATTGCAGCCTCAAATCCAAAGCTCACATCAAAAATTCATTACCAACCATGATAAATAAGAAAAAAGAGAAAAAAGCCAAAGAAATGCAAGAATCCATAATGATATTGGGCTTGATTTAGTCGTAAGAAATCCGGCTAGTCCTGGATTCATCCACCCCTCCAGGTGACTGCCTGTGCAATTCTCACTGAATTAACCTGAAAATCACAGTGAAACTCAGTTTGGAGGCAATTAATATCTGTCACCTCAGCCAAAGTGTTCCATTTCATTTTCCAAAACACAAAAACTCACCTTGGTCGTGTTACCTGTAGATTTCTAAGCTTCAAACGCCTATGTGTTGTGTTTTTTATTTCATAATGGCTACTCTGTCCAAACTCTAGTTTATATTGCGTCAGAATACAAAATTTGGGAAGGAAGAAGGCAAAACCAACTCCGACCAAGAAAACATTTAGGAAATTGCCGCTCAAGAAACCAAAAGTCAGCTGAGGCACCCAAAACAAGGACAGCAAGCCAGAATTGGAGCAAGCCAACAGCTGTGCCCTGATTGAAAAAGAACCTTCCTCTTGTGCCCTGAACTCAATATGCCAGCCTCAAAACCAAAGCTCACATCAGAAAATTCATTACAAACCATGATAAATAAGAAAAATGAGAAAAAAGCCAAAGAAATTCAGGAGTTCTTAGTGATATTGGGCTTCATTTATTCCCATGTAAACTGCTGTTTCCAGATTCTTCCACACCTCCCAGCTGAGTGAATGTGTATTCTGACTGAATTAACCTGGAAATCGCAGTGAAACTCACTTTGGAGGGAATTAGAAATTGTCCCCTCAGCAGAAGTGTTCCATGACACTTTCTAAAACACAAAAACTCACCTTGGTCGTGTTACCTATCGATTTCTAAGCTTCAAATGCGTAATGTTGTGTTTTTAATTTCATAATGGCTACTCTGTCCAAACTCTTGTTTGTATTGCGTCAGAAAATTTGGGAAGGAAGAAGGCAAAACCAACTCAGACCCAGAAAACATTCAGAAAATGTGGATCAAAAAACAACAACGCTGAGGCACCCAAAACCTTTAAAGCAAGACAGAATTGTAGCAAACCAATAGCTGTGCCCTGATTGAAAAAGAACCTTCCTCTTGTGCCCTGAACCCAATATGCCAGCCTCAAAACCAAAGCTCACATCAGAAAATTCATTACAAACCATGATAAAAAGAAAAATGAGAAAATAGCCAAGGAAATGCAAGAATCCATAATGATATTGGGCTTGATTCAGTCACAACGAAACCGGCTGTTCCCAGATCCATCCACCCTTCCAGCTGACTGCCTGTGGACTTCTGAATGAATTAACCTGAAAATCGCAGTGAAACTCAGTTTGGAGACTATTAATATCTGTCACCTCAGCCAAAGTGTTCCATTTTATTTTCCAAAACACAAAAACTCACCTTAGTCTTGTTACCTGTAGATTTCTAAGCTTCCAACGCCTATTTGTTGTGCTTTTAATTTCATAATGGTTACTCTGTCTAAACTCTTGTTTATATTTCTTCAGAATACAAAATTTGGGAAGGAAGAAGGCAAAACCAACTCAGAACCAGTAAACATTTAGGAAATTGCCACTGAGGAAACGACAAATTGGCTGAGGCACCCAAACCAATGACAGCAAGCCAGAATTGGAGCAAGGCAACAGCTGTGCCCTGATTAAAAAAGACCATTCCTCAGGTTCCCTGAACTCCATATTGCAGCCTCAAAACCAAAGCTCACATCAGAAAATTCATTACAAACCATGATAAATAAGAAAAATGAGAAAATAGACAAAGACATGCAAGAATCCATAATGATATTGGGCTAGATTTAGTCGCAAGGAAACCGGCTTTCCCGGATTCATCCACCCCTCCAGCTGACTGCCTGTGGAATTCTCACTGAATTCACCTGAAAATCACAGTGAAACTCAGTTTGGAGGCAATTAATATCTGTCACCTCAGCCAAAGTCTTCCATTTCATTTTCCAAAACACAAAACCTCACCTTGGTTGAGTTACCTGTAGATTTCTAAGCTTCCAACGCCTATTTGTTGTGTTTTTTATTTCATAATGGCTACTCTGCCCAAAGTCTTGTTTGTATGGCTTCAGAATACAAAATTTGGGAAGGAAGAAGGCAAAACCAACTCAGACCCAGAAAACATTTAGGAAATTGCCGCTCAAGTAACCAAAATTCAGCTGAGGCACCCAAAACAAGGACAGCAAGCCAGAATTGGAGCAAGCCAACAGCTGTGCCCTGATTGAAAAAGAACCTTCCTCTTGTGCCCTGAACTCAATATGCCAGCCTCAAAACTAAAGCTCACATCAGAAATTTCATTACAAACCATGATAAATAAGGGAAATGTGAAAAAGTAAAAGAAATGCAAGAGTCCTTTGTGATATTTGGCTGGATTTAGACAGAAGGAAACTGGCTGTTTAAAGATTCATACCCCCTTCCACAGACTGAGTTTGGAATTCTGACTCAATTCACCTCAAAATCGCACTCACACTCAATTTGGAGGGAATTACTATCTCTCCCCTCAGCAGAAGTGTTCCATGTCATTTTCCAAAACACAGAAACTCATCTTGCTCATGTTGCCTGTAGATTTCTAATCCTGAAAGGGTAATTTGGTGTGTTTTTTTTTTTTCTTTCATAATGGCTACTCTGTCCAAAATCTTGCTTGTATTGCATCAGAATACAAAATTTGGGAATAAGAAGGCAAAACCAACTCAGACCCAGAACATTTAGGAAATTACCACTCAAGAATCCACAAATTTGCTGAGGGACACAAAAAAATGACAGCAAGCCAGAATTGGAGCAAGCCAACAGCTGAGCCCTGTTTGAAAAAGACCATTCCTCTGGTGCCCTGAACTCAATATGCCAGCCTCAAAACCAAAGATCACACAAGAAAATTCATTACAAACCATGATGAATAAGAAAAATGAGAAAAAAGCCGAAGAAATGCAAGAATCCATAATGATATTGGGCTTGATTTAGTCTCAAGGAAACCGGCTGTTCCCGGATTCATCCAACCCTAAAGCTGACTGCCTGTAGACTTCTGACTAAATTAACCTGAAATTCGCAGTGAAACTCAGTTTGGAGGCAATATATAACTGTCACCTCAGCCAAAGTGTTCCATTTTATTTTCCAAAACACAAAAACTCACCTTGTTCGTGTTACCTGTAGATTTTTAAGCTTCAAATGCCTATGTGTTGTGTTTTTTATTTCATAATGTCTACTCTGTCCAAACTCTTGTTTGTATTGCGTCAGAATACAAAATTTGGGGAGGAAGAAGGCAAAACCAACTCAGACCCAGAAAACATTTAGGAAATTGCTGCTCAAGAAACCTCAAATCGGCTGGGGCACCTAAACCAATGACAGCAAGCCAGAATTGGAGCAAGCCAACAGCTGTGCCCTGATTGAAAATGAAGCATTCTCTTGTGCACTGAACTCCATATTGCAGCCTCAAAACCAAAGCTCACATCAGAAAATTCATTATTCTGTCCAAACTCTTGTTTGTATTGCGTCAGAATACAAAATTTGGGAAGGAAGAAGGCAAAACCAACTCAGATCCAGAAAACATTTAGGAAATTGCCTCTCAAGAAACCAAACACCGCTGAGGCACCCAAAAACTTAAAACAAGACAGAAGTGGAACAAGCCAACAGCTGTGCCCTGATTGAAAAAAACCTTCCTCTTGTGCCCTGAACTCAATATGCCAGACTCAAAACCAAAGCTCACATCAGAAAATTCATTACAAACCATGATAAATAAGAAAAAAGAGAAAAAAGGCAAAGAAATGCAGGAGTTCTTAGTAATATTGGGCTTGATTTATTGCCATGTAAACGGCTGTTTCCAGATTCATCCGCACCTCCCAGCTGAGTATCTGTGGTTTCTGACTGAATTAACCTGAATATCGCAGTGAAACTCGGTTTGGAGGCAATTAATATCTGTCACCTCAGCCAAAGTGTTCCATTTTATCTTCCAAAACTCAAAAACTCACCTTAGTCTTCTTACCTGTAGATTTCAAAGCTTCAAATGCCTATTTGTTTTGTTTTTTATTTCATAATGGCTACTCTGCCCAAGCTCTTGTTTGTATTGCGTCAGAATACAAAATGTGGGAAGGAAGAAGGGAAAACCAACTCAGACCCAGAAAACATTTAGGAAATTGCCGCTCAAGAAACCACTAATCGGCTGAGGCACTCAAAACAATGACAGCAAGCCAGAATTGGAGCAGGCCAACAGCTGTGCCCTGTTTGAAAAAGACTATCCCTCCGGTGCCCTGAACTCCATATTGCAGCCTCAAAACCAAAGCTGACATCAGAAAATTCATTACAAACCATGATAAATAAGAAAAATGAGAAAAAAGCCAAAGAAATGCAGGAGTTCTTAGTAATATTGGGCTTGATTTATTGCCATGTAAACGGCTGTTTCCAGATTCATCCACACCTCCCAGCTGAGTGTCTGTGGTTTCTGACTGAATTAACCTGAAAATCGCAGTGAAACTCGGTTTGGAGGCAATTAATATCTGTCACCTCAGCCAAAGTGTTCCATTTTATTTTCCAAAACTCAAAAACTCACCTTAGTCTTCTTACCTGTAGATTTCTAAGCTTCAAATGCCTATTTGTTGTGTTTTTTATTTCATCATTGCTACTCTGTCCAAACTCTTGTTTGTATTGCGTCAGAATACAAAATTTGGGAATAAGAAGGAAAAACCGTGTCAGACCCAGAAAACATTTAGGAAATTGCCACTCAAGAAACCAAAAGTCAGCTGAGGAACCCACAACAATGACAGCAAGCCAGAATTGGAGAAAGACAACAGCTGTGCCCTGATTGAACAAGAACCTTCCTCTTGTGCCCTGAACTCCATATGCCAGCCTCAAAAGCAAAGCTCACATCGGAAAATTCATTACAAACCATGATAAATAAGAAAAATGAGAAAAAAGCCAAAGAAATGCAGGAGTTCTTAGGGATATTGGGCTTGAATTATGGCCATGTAAACGGCTGTTTCCAGATTCATCCACACCTCCCAACTGAGTGTCTTTGGTTTCTGAATGAATTAACAAAAAAATCGCAGTGAAACTCGGTTTTGGAGGCAATTAATATCTGTCACCTCAGCCAGAGTGTTCAATTTTACTTTCGAAAACACAAAAACTTACCTTGCTCGTGTTACATGTACATATATAAGCTTCAAACGCATATTTGTTGTGTTTTTTATTTCATAATGGCTACTCTGTCCAAACTCTTGTTTGTATTACGTCAGAATACAAAATTTGGGAAGGAAGAAGGCAAAACCAACTCAGACCCAGAAAACATGTAGGAAATTGCCGCTAAAGAAACCAAAAACAGCTGAGGCACGCAAAACAATGACAGCAAGCCAGAATTGCAACAAGCCAACAGCTGTGTCCTGTTTGAAAAAGAACCTTCCTCTTGTGCCCTGAACTCAATATGCCAGCCTCAAAACCAAAGCTCACATCAGAAAATTCATTACAAACCATGATAAATAAGAAAAATGAGACAAAAGCCAAAGAAATGCATGAGTTCTTAGTGATATTTGGCTGGATTTATCTTTTTTTTTTTTTTTTTTTTTTTTTTTTTTTTTTTTTTGACAGGCAGAGTGGACAGTGAGAGAGAGAGAGACAGAGAGAAAGGCTGGATTTAGACACGAGGAAACTGGCTGTTTAAAGATTCATCCCCCCCTTCCACTGACTGACTTTGGAATTCTGATTGATTTCACCTCAAAATTGCACTCACACTCAATTTGGAGGGAATTAGAATCTGTCCCCTCAGCAGAAGGGTTCCATGTCACTTTCCAAAACACAGAAACTAATCTTGATCACGTTGCCAGTAGATTTCTAATCCGGAAAGGGCAATTTCTGTGTTTTTTTTTTTTTTCTTTCATAATGGCTACTCTGTCCAAATCTTGCTTGTATTGAATCAGAATACAAAATATGGGAATAAGAAGGCAAAACCGACTCAGACCCAGAAAACATTAAGGAAATTGCCGCTCAAGAAACCACAAATCGGCTGAGGTTCCCAAAACAATGACAGCAAGCCAGAATTGGAGCAAGCCAACAGCTGTGCCCTGATTGAAAAAGAACCTTCCTCTTGTGCCCTGAACTCAATATGCCAGCCTCAAAACCAAAGCTCACATCAGAAAATTCATTACAAATCATCATAAATAAGAAAAAAGAGAAAAAAGCCAAAGAAATGCAAGAATCCATAATCATAGTGGCTTGAATTAGTTGCAAGGAAACCGGCTGTTCCCGGATTCATCCACCCCTCCAGCTGACTGCCTGTGGAATTCTGACTGAATTAACCTGAAAATCGCAGTAAGACTCAGTTTGGAGGCAATAATATCAGTCACCTCAGCCAAAGTGTTCCATTTGATTTTCCAAATCACAAAAACTCACCTTGGTCATGTTACCCTTAGATTCATAAGCTTCAACCGCTAATTTGTTTTTTTTTTTTTTTTTTATTTCATGAAGGCTACTCTGTCCAAACTCTTGTTTGTATTGCGTCAGAATACAAAATGTGGGAAGGAAGAAGGGAAAACCAACTCAGACCCAGAAAACATTTAGGAAATTGCCGCTCAAGAAACCACAAATCGGCTGAGGCACCCAAAACCTTGAAAGCAAGACAGAATTGGAGCAAGCCAACAGCTGTGCCCTGATTGAACAAGACCATTAATCCAGTGCCCTGAACTCCATATTCCATCCTCAAAACCAAAGCTCACATCAGAAAATTCATTAGAAACCATGATAAATAAGGGAAATCTGAGAAAGCCAAAGAAATTCAAGAGTCCTTTTTGGTATTTGGCTGGATTTAGACAGAAGGAAACTGGCTGTTTGCGGATTCATCCCCCCCTTCCACAGACAGACTTTGGAATTCTGATTGAATTCACCTCAAAATCGCACTCACACTCAATTTGGAGGGAATTAGAATCTGTCCCCTCAGCAGAAGGGTTCCATGTCATTTTCCAAAACACAGAAACTCATCTTGGTCGTGTTGCCTATAGATTTCTAATCCTGAAAGGGCAATTTGCTGTGTTTTTTTTTCTTTCACAATGGCTACTCTGTCCAAATCTTGCTTATGTTGCATCAGAATACAAAATTTGGGAATAAGAAGGCAAATCCGACTCAGACCTAGAAAACATTTAGGAAACTGCAGCACAAGAATCCACAAATCAGCTGAGGCACCCAAAACAATGACAGCAAGCAGAATTGCAGCAAGACAACAGCTGTGCCCTGATTGAAAAAGAACCTCCCTCTTGTGCACAAAAATTCAATATGCCAGCCTAAAAACCAAAGCTCACATCAGAAAATTCATTACAAACCATGATAAATAAGGGAAATCTGAGAAAGCCAAAGAAATTCAAGAGTCCTTTGTGGTATTTGGCTGGATTTAGACACAAAGAAACTGGTTGTTTAAAGATTCATCCCCCCCTTCCACAGACAGACTTTGGAATTCTGATTGAATTCACCTCAAAATCGCACTCACACTCAATTTGGAGGGAATTAGAATCTGTCCCCTCAGCAGAAGTGTTCCATGTCATTTTCCAAAACACAGAAACTCATCTTGGTCGCGTTGCCTGTAGATTTCTAATCCTGAAAGGGCAATTTGCTGTGTTTTTTTTTTTTTTCTTTCATAATGGCTACTCTGCCAAAATCTTGCTTGTATTGCATCAGAATACAAAATTTGGGAAGGAAGAAGGCAATACCGACTCAGACCCAGAAAACATTTAGGAAATTGCCGCTCAAGAAACCACAAATCGGCTGAGGCACCCAAAACAATGACAGCAAGCCAGAATTGCAGCAAGCCAACAGCTGTGCCCTGATTGAAAAAGAACCTTCCTCTTGTGCCCTGAGCTCAATATACCAGCCTCAAAACCAAAGCTCACATCAGAAAATTCATTACAAACCATGATGAATAAGAAAAATGAGAAAAAAGCCAAAGAAATGCAGGAGTTCTTAGTAATATTGGGCTTGATTTATTGCCATGTAAACGGCTGTTTCCAGATTCATCCACACCTCCCAGCTGAGTGTCTGTGGTTTCTGACTGAATTAACCTGAATATCACAGTGAAACTCGGTTTGGAGGCAATTAATATCTGTCACCTCAGCCAAAGTGTTCCATTTTATCTTCCAAAACTCAAAAACTCACCTTAGTCTTCTTACCTGTAGATTTCAAAGCTTCAAATGCCTATTTGTTTTGTTTTTTATTTCATAATGGCTACTCTGCCCAAGCTCTTGTTTGTATTGCGTCAGAATACAAAATGTGGGAAGGAAGAAGGGAAAACCAACTCAGACCCAGAAAACATTTAGGAAATTGCCGCTCAAGAAACCACTAATCGGCTGAGGCACTCAAAACAATGACAGCAAGCCAGAATTGGAGCAGGCCAACAGCTGTGCCCTGTTTGAAAAAGACTATCCCTCCGGTGCCCTGAACTCCATATTGCAGCCTCAAAACCAAAGCTCACATCAGAAAATTCATTACAAACCATGATAAATAAGAAAAATGAGAAAAAAGCCAAAGAAATGCAGGAGTTCTTAGTAATATTGGGCTTGATTTTTGCCATGTAAACGGCTGTTTCCAGATTCATCCACACCTCCCAGCTGAGTGTCTGTGGTTTCTGACTGAATTAACCTGAAAATCGCAGTGAAACTCGGTTTGGAGGCAATTAATATCTGTCACCTCAGCCAAAGTGTTCCATTTTATTTTCCAAAACTCAAAAACTCACCTTAGTCTTCTTACCTGTAGATTTCTAAGCTTCAAATGCCTATTTGTTGTGTTTTTTATTTCATCATTGCTACTCTGTCCAAACTCTTGTTTGTATTGCGTCAGAATACAAAATTTGGGAATAAGAAGGAAAAACCGTGTCAGAGCCAGAAAACATTTAGGAAATTGCCACTCAAGAAACCAAAAGTCAGCTGAGGAACCCACAACAATGACAGCAAGCCAGAATTGGAGAAAGACAACAGCTGTGCCCTGATTGAAAAAGAACCTTCCTCTTGTGCCCTGAACTCCATATGCCAGCCTCAAAAGCAAAGCTCACATCAGAAAATTCATTACAAACCATGATAAATAAGAAAAATGAGAAAAAAGCCAAAGAAATGCAGGAGTTCTTAGGGATATTGGGCTTGAATTATGGCCATGTAAACGGCTGTTTCCAGATTCATCCACACCTCGCAACTGAGTGTCTTTGGCTTCTGAATGAATTAACAAAAAAATCGCAGTGAAACTCGGTTTTGGAGGCAATTAATATCTGTCACCTCAGCCAGAGTGTTCAATTTTACTTTCGAAAACACAAAAACTTACCTTGCTCGTGTTACATGTACATATATAAGCTTCAAACGCATATTTGTTGTGTTTTTTATTTCATAATGGCTACTCTGTCCAAACTCTTGTTTGTATTACGTCAGAATACAAAATTTGGGAAGGAAGAAGGCAAAACCAACTCAGACCCAGAAAACATGTAGGAAATTGCCACTAAAGAAACCAAAAACAGCTGAGGCACGCAAAACAATGACAGCAAGCCAGAATTGCAACAAGCCAACAGCTGTGTCCTGTTTGAAAAAGACCATTGATCCGGTGCCCTGAACTCAATATGCCAGCCTCAAAACCAAAGCTCACATCAGAAAATTCATTACAAACCATGATAAATCAGAAAAATGAGACAAAAGCCAAAGAAATGCACGAGTTCTTAGTGATATTTGGCTGGATTTAGACTCAAGGAAACTGGCTGTTTAAAGATTCATCCCCCCCTTCCACTGACTGACTTTGGAATTCTGATTGATTTCACCTCAAAATTGCACTCACACTCAATTTGGAGGGAATTAGAATCTGTCCCCTCAGCAGAAGGGTTCCATGTCACTTTCCAAAACACAGAAACTCGTCTTGATCATGTTGCCAGCAGATTTCTAATCCTGAAAGGGCAATTTCTGTGTTTTTTTTTTTTCTTTCATAATGGCTACTCTGTCCAAATCTTGCTTGTATTGCATCAGAATACAAAATATGGGAATAAGAAGGCAAAACCGACTCAGACCCAGAAAACATTAAGGAAATTGCCGCTCAAGAAACCACAAATCGGCTGAGGCACCCAAAACAATGACAGCAAGCCAGAATTGGAGCAAGCCAACAGCTGTGCCCTGATTGAAAAAGAACCTCCCTCTTGTGCCCTGAACTCAATATACCAGCCTCAAAACCAAAGCTCACATCAGAAAATTCATTACAAACCATGATAAATAAGAAAATGGAGAAAAAGCCAAAGAAATGCAAGAATCCATAATGATAGTGGGCTTGATTTAGTTGCAAGGAAACCGGCTGTTCCCAGATTCATCCACAGTTCCAGCTGACTGCCTGTGGAATTCCGACTGAATTAACCTGAAAATCGCAGTAAGACTCAGTTTGGAGGCAATAATATCAGTCATCTCAGCCAAAGTGTTCCATTTTATTTTCCAAATCACAAAAACTCACCTTGGTCATGTTACCCTTAGATTTATAAGCTTCAAACGCTAATTTGTTGTTTTTTTTTTTTTTTATTTCATAATGGCTACTCTGTCAAAACTCTTGTTTGTATTGCGTCAGAATACAAAATGTGGGAAGGAAGAAGGGAAAACCAACTCAGACCCAGAAAACATTTAGGAAATTGCTGCTCAAGAAACCACAAATCGGCTGAGGCACCCAAAACCTTGAAAGCAAGACAGAATTGGAGCAAGCCAACAGCTGTGCCCTGATTGAACAAGACCATTAATCCAGTGCCCTGAACTCCATATTCCATCCTCAAAACCAAAGCTCACATCAGAAAATTCATTAGAAACCATGATAAATAAGGGAAATCTGAGAAAGCCAAAGAAATTCAAGAGTCCTTTGTGGTATTTGGCTGGATTTAGACAGAAGGAAACTGGCTGTTTCCGGATTCATCCCCCCCCTTCCACAGACAGACTTTGGAATTCTGATTGAATTCACCTCAAAATCGCACTCACACTCAATTTGGAGGGAATTAGAATCTGTCCCCTCAGCAGAAGGGTTCCATGTCATTTTCCAAAACACAGAAACTCATCTTGGTCGTGTTGCCTATAGATTTCTAATCCTGAAAGGGCAATTTGCTGTGTTTTTTTTTTCTTTCATAATGGCTACTCTGTCCAAAATCTTGCTTATGTTGCATCAGAATACAAAATTTGGGAATAAGAAGGCAAATCCGACTCAGACCCAGAAAACATTTAGGAAACTGCAACACAAGAATCCACAAATCAGCTGAGGCACCCAAAACAATGACAGCAAGCAGAATTGCAGCAAGACAACAGCTGTGCCCTGATTGAAAAAGAACCTTCCTCTTGTGCCCTGAACTCCATATTGCAGCCTCAAAACCAAAGCTCACATCAGAAAATTCATTACAAACAATGATAAATAAGAAAAATCAGAAAAAAAGCCAAAGAAATGCAAGAATCCATAATGATATTGGGCTTGATTTAGTCGCAAGGAAGCCAGCAGTTCCCAGATTCATCCACGCCTAAAGCTGACTCCCTTGGATTTCTCACAGAATGAACCCGAAAATCACAGTGAAACTCCGTTTGGAGGCAATTAATATCTGTCACCTCAGCCAAAGTTTTCCATTTTATTTTCCAAAACAAAAAAACTCACTTTGGTCGTGTTACCTGCAGATTTAAAATCTTGAAACGCCTATTTGTTGTGTTGTTTATTTCATAATGGCTACTCTGTACAAACTCTTCTTTGCATTGCATCAGAATACTAAATTTGGGAAAGAAGAAGGGAAAACCAACTCAGACCCAGAAAACATTTAGGAAATTGCTGCTCAAGAAACCACAAATCAGCTGAGGCACCCAAAACCTTGAAAGCAAGACAGAATTGGAGCAAGCCAACAGCTGTGCCCTGATTGAACAAGACCATTAATCCAGTGCCCAGAACTCCATATTGCAGCCTCAAAACCAAAGCTCCCATCAGAAAATTCATTACAAACCATGATAAATAAGGGAAATCTGAGAAAGCCAAAGAAATTCAAGAGTCCTTTGTGGTATTTGGCTGGATTTAGACACAAGGAAACTGGCTGTTTCCAGATTCATCCCCCCCTTCCACAGACAGACTTTGGAATTCTGATTGAATTCACCTCAAAATCGCACTCACACTCAATTTGGAGGGAATTAGAATCTGTCCCCTCAGCAGAAGTGTTCCATGTCATTTTCCAAAACACAGAAACTCATCTTGGTCGCATTGCCTGTAGATTTCTAATCCTGAAAGGGCAATTTGCTGTGTTTTTTTTTTTTCTTTTATAATGGCTACTCTGCCAAAATCTTGCTTGTATTGCATCAGAATACAAAATTTGGGAATAAGAAGGTAAAACGGACTCAGACCCAGAAAACATTTAGGAAATTGCCACTCAAGAAACCACAAATCGGCTGAGGCACCCAAAACAATGACAGCAAGCCAGAATTGGAGCAAGCCAACAGCTGTGCCCTGATTGAAAAAGAACCTTCCTCTTGTGCCCTGAACTCAATATACCAGCCTCAAAACCAAAGCTCACATCAGAAAATTCATTACAAACCATGATAAATAAGAAAAATGAGAAAAAAGCCAAAGAAATGCAGGAGTTCTTAGTAATATTGGGCTTGATTTATTGCCATGTAAACGGCTGTTTCCAGATTCATCCACACCTCCCAGCTGAGTGTCTGTGGTTTCTGACTGAATTAACCTGAAAATCGCAGTGAAACTCGGTTTGGAGGCAATTAATATCTGTCACCTCAGCCAAAGTGTTCCATTTTATCTTCCAAAACTCAAAAACTCACCTTAGTCTTCTTACCTGTAGATTTCAAAACTTCAAATGCCTATTTGTTTTTTTTTTTTTTTTTCATAATTACTACTCTGTCCAAACTCTTGTTTGTATTGCGTCAGAATACAAAATTTGGGAAGGAAGAAGGCAAAACCAACTCAGACCCAGAAAACATTTAGGAAATTGCCACTCAAGAAACCAAAAGTCAGCTGAAGAACCCACAACAATGACAGCAAGCCAGAATTGGAGAAAGCCAACAGCTGTGCCCTGATTGAAAAAGAACCTTCCTCTTGTGCCCTGAACTCAATATACCAGCCTCAAAACCAAAGCTCACATCAGAAAATTCATTACAAACCATGATAAATAAGAAAAATGAGAAAAAAGCCAAAGAAATGCAGGAGTTCTTAGGGATATTGGGCTTGAATTATGGCCATGTAAACGGCTGTTTCCAGATTCATCCACACCTCCCAACTGAGTGTCTTTGGTTTCTGAATGAATTAACAAAAAAATCGCAGTGAAACTCGGTTTTGGAGGCAATTACTATCTGTCACCTCAGCCAGAGTGTTCAATTTTACTTTCGAAAACACAAAAACTTACCTTGCTCGTGTTACCTGTACATATATAAGCTTCAAACGCCTATTTGTTGTGTTTTTTTATTTCATAATGGCTACTCTGTCCAAACTCTTGTTTGTATTACGTCAGAATACAAAATTTGGAAAGGAACAAGGCAAAACCAACTCAGACCCAGAAAACATTTAGGAAATTGCCGCTCAAGAAACCACAAATCAGCTGAGGCACCCAAAACCTTGAAAGCAAGACAGAATTGGAGCAAGCCAACAGCTGTGCCCTGATTGAAAAAGAACCTTCCTCTTGTGCCCTGAACTCAATATACCAGCCTCAAAACCAAAGCTCACATCAGAAAATTCATTACAAACCACGATAAATAAGGGAAATCTGAGAAAGCCAAAGAAATTCAAGAGTCCTTTGTGGTATTTGGCTGGATTTAGACACAAAGAAACTGGCTGTTTCCAGATTCATCCCCCCCTTCCACAGACAGACTTTGGAATTCTGATTGAATTCACCTCAAAATCGCACTCACACTCAATTTGGAGGGAATTAGAATCTGTCCCCTCAGCAGAAGTGTTCCATGTCATTTTCCAAAACACAAAAACTCATCTTGGTCGCGTTGCCTGTAGATTTCTAATCCTGAAAGGGCAATTTGCGGTGTATTTTTTTTTCTTTCGTAATGGCTACTCTGCCAAAATCTTGCTTGTATTGATTCAGAATACAAAATTTGGGAATAAGAAGGCCAAACCGACTGAGACCCAGAAAACATTTAGGAAATTGCCGCTCAAGAAACCACAAATCGGCTGAGGCACCCAAAACAATGACAGCAAGCCAGAATTGCAGCAAGCCAACAGCTGTGCCCTGATTGAAAAAGAACCTTCCTCTTGTGCCCTGAGCTCAATATACCAGCCTCAAAACCAAAGCTCACATCAGAAAATTCATTACAAACCATGATAAATAAGAAAAATGAGAAAAAAGCCAAAGAAATGCAGGAGTTCTTAGGGATATTGGGCTTGAATTATGGCCATGTAAACGGCTGTTTCCAGATTCATCCACACCTCCCAACTGAGTGTCTTTGGTTTCTGAATGAATTAACAAAATAATCGCATTGAAACTCAGTTTGGAGGCAATTAATATCTGTCACCTCAGCCAAAGTGTTCCATTTTATCTTCCAAAACTCAAAAACTCACCTTAGTCTTCTTACCTGTAGATTTCAAAACTTCAAATGCCTATTTGTTTTGTTTTTTATTTCATAATTGCTACTCTGTCCAAACTCTTGTTTGTATTGCGTCAGAATACAAAATTTGGGAAGGAAGAAGGCAAAACCAACTCAGACACAGAAAACCTTTAGGAAATTGCCACTCAAGAACCAAAAGTCAGCTGAGGAACCCTCAACAATGACAGCAAGCCAGAATTGGAGAAAGCCAACAGCTGTGCCCTGATTGAAAAAGAACCTTCCTCTTGTGCCCTGAACTCCATATGCCAGCCTCAAAACCAAAGCTCACATCAGAAAATTCATTACAAACCATGATAAATAAGAAAAATGAGAAAAAAGCCAAAGAAATGCAGGAGTTCTTAGGGATATTGGGCTTGAATTATGGCCATGTAAACGGCTGTTTCCAGATTCATCCACACCTCCCAACTGAGTGTCTTTGGTTTCTGAATGAATTAACAAAAAAATCACAGTGAAACTCGGTTTTGGAGGCAATTAATATCTGTTACCTCAGCCAGAGTGTTCAATTTTACTTTCGAAAACACAAAAACTTACCTTGCTCGTGTTACCTGTACATATATAAGCTCCAAACGCCTATAGGTCATGTAACCTGTAGATTTTTAAGCTTCAAATGCCCATTTGTTGTGTTTTGTATTTCATAATCGGTACTCTGCCCAAACTCATGTTTGTATGGCGTCAGAATACAAAATTTGGGAAGGAGGAAGGCAAAACCAAATCAGACCAAGAAAACATTTAGGAAATTGCCGCTCAGCAAACCAAAATTGAGCTGAGGCACCCAAAACAATGAAGCAAGCCAGAATTGGAGCAAGCCAACAGCTGTGCCCTGTTTGAAAAAGACCATTCCTCCAGTACCCTGAACTCCATATTCCAGCCTCAAAACCAAAGCTCACATCAGAAAATTCATTACAAACCATGATAAATAAGGGAAATGAGAAAAAGCCAAAGAAATGCAAGCCTGTGGAATCCTAACTGAATTAACTGAATTAATCTGAAAATCACAGTGAAACTCGGTTTTGGAGGCAATTAATATCTGTCACCTCAGCCAGAGTGTTCAATTTTAATTTCGAAAACAAAAAATCATACCTTGGTCTTGTGACCAGTACATATATAAGCTTCAAACGCATATTTGTTGTGTTTTTTATTTCATAATGGCTACTCTGTCCAAACTCTTGTTTGTATTACGCCAGAATACAAAATTTGGGAAGGAAGAAGGCAAAACCTACTCAGAGCCAGAAAACATGTAGGAAATTGCCGCTCAAGAAACCACAAATGGGCTGAGGCACCCAAAACCTTGAAAGCAAGCCAGAATTGGAGCAAGCCAACAGCTGTGCCCTGATTGAACTAGACCATTAATCCAGTGCCCTGAACTCCATATTCCAGCCTCAAAACCAAAGCTCATAAAAAAAAAATCATTACAAACAATGATAAATAAGGGAAATCTGAGAAAGCCAAAGTAATTCAAGAGTCCTTTGTGGTATTTGGCTGGATTTAGACAGAAGGAAACAGGCTGTTTCCGGATTCATCCCCCCCTTCCACAGACTGACTTTGGAATTCTGACTCAATTCGCCTCAAAATCGCACTCACACTCAATTTGGAGGGAATTAGTATCTGTCCCCTCAGCAGAAGGGTTCCATGTCATTTTCCAAAACACAAACACTCATCTTAGTCGTGTTGCCTGTAGACTTCTAATCCTGAAAGGGCAATTTACCGTGTTTTTTTTTTTTTTCTTTCATAATGGCTACTCTGTCCAAAATCTTGCTTGTATTGCGTCAGAATACAAAATTTGGGAATAAGAAGGCAAATCCGACTCAGACCCAGAAAACATTTAGGAAACTGCAGAAAAAGAATCCACAAATCAGCTAAGGAATCCAAAACAATGACAGCAAGCAGAACTGGAGCACGCCAACAGCTGTGCCCTGATTGAAAAAGAACCTTCCTCTTGTGCCCTAAACTCAATATGCCAGCCACAAAACCAAAGCTCACATCAGAAAATTCATTTCAAACCATGATAAATAGGAAAAATCAGAAAAAAGCCAAAGAAATGCAAGTTTTCTTAGTGATATTGGGCTTGATTTATTCCTAAGTAAACAGCTGTTTCCAGATTCATCCACAACTCCCAGCTGAGTGAATAGGGATTCTGACTGAATTAACCTCAAAATGGCAGTGAAATTCGGTTTGGAGACAATTAATATCTGTCACCTCAGCCAAAGTTTTCCATTTTATTTTCCAAAACAAAAAAAATCACTTTGGTCATGTTTCCTATAGATTTCAAAGCGTCAAACGCCTATTTGTTGTGTTTTTTATTTCATAATGGCTACTCGGTCCAAAATCTTGCTTGTATTGCATCAACATACAAAATTTCGGAAGGTAGAAGGCAAAGCCAACTCAGACCCAGAAAACATTTAGGAAATTGCCACTCAAGAAACCAAAAGTCAGCTGAGGCTCCCAAAACCATGACAGCAAGCCAGAATTGGAGCAGGCAATCAGCTGAGTCCTGATTGAAAAAGGCCATTCTTCCCGTACCCTGAACTCCATATTCCAGCCTCAAAACCAAAGCTCACATCAGGAAATTCATTACAAACCACGATACATAAGAAAAATGAGAAAAAAGCCAAGAAATGCAAGAAACCATAATGATATTGAGCTGGATTTAGTTGCAAGGAAACCGGCTGTTCCCGGATTCATCCAACACACCAGCTGACTGCGTGTGGAATTCTGACTGAATTAACCTGAAAATTGCAGTGAAACTCAGTTTGGAGGCAATTAATATCTGTCACCTCAGCCAAAGTGTTCCATTTGATTTTCCAAAACACAAAAACTCACCTTGGTCTTGTTACCTGTAGATTTCCAAGCTTCAAATGCCTATTTGTTGTGTTGTTTATTTCATAATGGCTACTCTGTCCAAACTCTTCTTTGCATTGCATCAGAATACAAAATTTGGGAATAAGAAGGCAAATCCAACTCAGACACAGAAAACATTTATGAAATTGCCACTCAAGAAACCACGAATCTTCTGAGGCATCCAAAACAATGACAGCAAGCCGGAATTGGAGCAAATCAACAACTGTGCCCTGATTGAAACAGAACCATCCTCTTGTGCCCTGAACTCAATATGCCAGCCTCAAAACCAAAGCTCACATCAGAAAATGCATTACAAACCATTACAAATAAGAAAAATGAGAAAAAAGCCAAAGAAATGCAAGAATCCATAATGATATTGGACTTGATTTAGTCGCAAGGAAACGGGCTGTTCCCGGATTCATCCACCCCTCCTGCTGACTGCCTGTGGAATTCTGACTGAATTAACCTGAAAAATGCAGTGAAACTCAGTTTGAAGGCAATTAATATCTGTCACCTCAGCCAAAGTGTTCCATTTGATTTTTCAAAACTCAAAAACTCACCTTGGTCATGATACCTGTAGAATCATAACCTTCAAACGCCTATTTGTTGTGTTTTTTATTTCATAATCGGTACTCTGTCTGAACACATGTTTGTATTGCGTCACAATACAAAATTTGGGAAGGAAGAAGGCAAAAACCTCTCAGACACAGAAAACATTTAGGAAATTGCTGCTCAAGAAACCAAAAGTCAGCTAAGGCACCCAAAACAATGACAGCAAGGCAGAATTGGAGCAAGTCAACAGCTGTGCCCTTTTTGAAAAATAACCTTCCTCTTGTGCCCTGAACTCCATATTGCAGCCTCAAAACCAAAGCTCACATCAGAAAATTCATTACAAACCATGATAAATAAGAAAAATGAGAAAAAAGCCAAAGAAATGCTAGAATCCATAATGATATTGGGCTTGATTTAGTCGCAAGGAAATTGGCTGTACCCAGATTCATCCACACCTCCAGCTGACTGCCTGTGGAATTCTAACTGAATTAACCTGAAAATCGCAGTGAAATTCGGTTTGGAGGCCATTAATATCTGTCACCTCAGCCAAAGTGTTCCATTTTATTTGCCAAAATACAAAACCTCATCTTGTCCTGTTACCTGTAGATTTCTGAGCTTCGAACGCCTATTTGTAGTGTTTTTTATTTCATAATGGCTACTCTGCCCAAACTCTTGTTTGTATTGCGTCAGAATACAAAATTTGGGAAGGAAGAAGGCAAAACCAACTCAGACCCAGAAAACATTTAGGAAATTGCCGCTCAAGAAACCACTAATCGGCTGAGACACTCAAAACAATGACAGCAAGCCAGAATTGGAGCAGGCCAACAGCTGTGCCCTGTTTGAAAAAGACTATTCCTCCGGTGCCCTGAACTCCATATTGCAGCCTCAAAACCAAAGCTGACATCAGAAAATTCATTACAAACCATGATAAATAAGAAAAATGAGAGAAAAGCCAAAGAAATGCAAGAATCCATAATGATATTGGGCTTGGTTCAGTCACAAGGAAACCGGCTGTTCCCGGATTCATCCACCCCTCCAGCTGACTGCCTGTGGAATTCTGACTGAATTAACCTGAATATCGCAGTGAAACTCCGTTTGGAGGCAGTAAATAACTGTCACCTCAGCCAAAGTGTTCCATTTGATTTTCCAAAACACAAAAACTCCCCTTGGTCGTGTTACCTGTAGATTTCTAAGCTTCAAAAGCCTATTTGTTGTGTTTTTTATTTCATAATAGCTACTCTGCCCAAACTCTTGTTTGTATTGTGTCAGAATACAACATTTGGGAAGGAAGAAGGCAAAACCAACTCAGACCCAGAAAACATTTTGGAAATTGCCGCTCAAGAAACCACTAATCGGCTGAGGCATTCAAAACAATGACAGCAAGCCAGAATTGGAGCAGGCCAACAGCTGTGCCGTGTTTGAAAAAGACCATTGCCCCGGTGCCCTGAACTCTATATTGCAGCCTCAAAACCAAAGCTGACATCAGAAAATGCATTACAAACCATGATAAATAAGAAAAATGAGAAAAAAGCCAAACAAATGCAAGAATGCATAATGATATTGGGCTTGATTTAGTCGCAAGGAAACCGGCTGTTCCTGGATTCATCCACCCCTCCAGCTGACTGCCTGTGGAATTCTGACTGAATTAACCTGAAAATCGCAGTGAAACTCAGTTTGGGGGCAATTAATATCTGTCACCTCAGACCATTTTATTATCCAAAACACAAAAACTCACCTTGCTCGTGTTACCTGTAGATTTCTAAGATTCAAACGCCTATTAGTTGTATTTTTTATTTCATAATGGCTACTCTGTCCAGAAAACATTTAAAATTTCCGCTCAAGAAGCCACAAATCGGCTGAGATACTTAAAACAATGACAGCAAGCCAGAATTGGAGCAAGCCAACAGCTGTGCCCTGTTTGAAAAAGACCATTCCTCCGGTGCCCTGAACTCAATATGCCAGCCTCAAAACCAAAGATCACATCAGAAAATTCATTACAAACCATGATAAATAAGAAAACGGAGAACAAAGCCAAAAAATGCAAGAATCCATAATGATATTGGGCTTGAGTTAGTCGCAAGGAAACCGGCTGTTCCCGGATTCATCCACCCCTTCAGCGGACTGCCTGTGGAATTCTGACTGAATTAACCTGAATATCGCAGTGAAACTCAGTTTGGAGGCAATTAATAACTGTCACCTAGCCAAAGTGTTCCATTGTATTTTCCAAAACACAAAAACTCCCTTTGGTCGTGTTACCTGTAGATTTCTAAGCTTAAAACGCCTATTTGTGGTGTTTTTTATTTCATAATGGCTACTTTAAACAAACTCTTGTTTGTATTGCGTCAGAATACAAAATTTGGGAAGGAAGAAGGCAAAACCAACTCAGACCCAGAAAACATTTAAGAAATTGCCGCTCAAAAAACCACAAATCGGCTGAGGCACTCAAAACAATGACAGCAAGCCAGAATTGGAGCAGGCCAACAGCTGTGCCGTGTTTGAAAAAGACCATTCCTCCGGTGCCCTGAACTCCATATTGCAGCCTCAAAACCAAAGCTCACATCAGAAAATTCATTACAAACCATGAAAAATAAGGAAAATGAGAAAAGCCAAAGAATTCCAAGAATGCATAATGATATTGGGCTTGATTTAGTCTCAAGGAAACCGGCTGTTCCTGGATTCATCGACCACTGCAGCTGACTGCCTGTGGAATTCTGACTGAATTCACCTGAAAATCGCAGTGAAACTCAGTTTGGAGGCAATTAATATCTGTCACCTCAGACCATTTTATTATCCAAAACACATAACCTCACCTTGGTCGTGTTACCTGTAGATTTCTAAGCTTCAAACGCCTATATGCTATGTTTTTCATTACAAAATGGCTACTCTGCAAAAACTCTTGTTTGTATTGCGTCAGAATACAAAATTTGGGAAGGAAGAAGGCAAAATCAACTCAGACCCAGAAAACATGTAGGAAATTGCCGCTCAAGAAACCACAAATCGGCTGAGGCACTCAAAGCAATGATAGCAAGCCAGAATTAGAGCAGACTAACAGCTGTGCCCTGATTGAAAAAGACCATTCCCCCGGTGCCCTGAACTCCATATTGCAGCCTCATAACCAAAGCTGACATCACAAAATTCATTACAAACCATGATAAATAAGAAAAATGTGAAAAATTCAAAGAAATGCAAGAATCCATAATGATATTGGGCTTGATTTAGTCGCAAGGAAACCGGCTGTTCCCGGATTCATCCACCCCTCCAGCTGACTGCCTGTGGAATTCTGACTGAATTAACCTGAAAATCACAGTGAAACTCAGTTTGGAGGCAATTAATATCTCTCAAATCAGCCAAAGTGTTCCATTTTATTTTCCAAAACACAAAAACTCCCCTTGGTCGTGTTACCTATAGATTTCTAAGCTTCAAACGCCTAAGTGTTGTGTTTTTTATTTCATAATGGCTACTCTACCCAAACTCTTCTTTCTATGGCGTCAGAATACAAAATTTGGGAAGGAAGGCGGCAAAACCAACTCAGACTCAGAAAACATGTAGGAAATTGCCGCTCAAGAATCCACAAATCGGCTGAGGCACTCAAAAGAATGACAGCAAACCAGAATTGGAGCAGGCCAACAGCTGTGCCCTGTTTGAAAAAGACCATTCCTCCGTTACTCTGAACTCCATATTGTAGCCTCAAAACCAATACTCACATCAGAAAATTCATTAGAAACGATGATAAATATGAAAACGAAGAAAAAAGCCAAAGAAATGCAAGAATCCATAATGCTATTGGGCTTGATTGAGTCACAAATAAATCGGTTGTTCCCGGATTCATCCACCCCTCCAGCTGACAGCCTGTGGAATTCTGACTGAATTAACCTGAAAATCGCATTGAAACTCTTTTTGGAGGCAATTAATATCTGTCACCTCAGCCAAAGTGTTCCATTTGATTTTCTAAAACACAAAAACTCACCTTTTTTTTTTTTTTTCTTTTATTTAATGAATATAAATTTCCAAAGTACGTCTCATGGGTTACAATGGCTTTCCCCCCCATACCGTCCCTCCCACCCACCACCCTCCCCTTTCCCACTTCCTCTCCCCTTCCATTCACATCAAGATTCATTTTCGATTATCTTAGTATACAGAAGATCAGCTTAGTATACCTTAAGTAAGGATTTCAACAGTTTGTTCCCACACAGAAACATAAAGTGAAAAATAATAGATGATTTTTTTTTAAATGATGATGAAATCAGATCAGACCTATTGTCATGTTTAATCCCAGTGAGAGTCAAGTTGGGAATTGATAGTTTCTTTTCTTTTTTTTTTTTTTTTTTTAACAGAAGATCAGTTTAGTGTACATTAAGTAAAGATTTCAACAGTTTGCACCCCCATAGAAACACAAAGTGAAATATACTGTTTGAGTACTCGTTATAGCATTAAGCCTCAGTGTACAGCACATTAAGGACAGAGATCCTACATGAGGAGTAAGTGCACAGTGACTCCTGTTGTTGACTTTACCAATTGACACTCCTGTTTATGGCATCAGTAATCTCCCTATGCACCAGTCATGAGTTTCCAAGGCTATGGAAGCCCCTTGAGTTCTCCGACTCTTATCTTGTTTAGACAAGGTCATAGTCAAAGTGGAGGTTCTCTCCTCCCTTCAGAGAAAGGCACCTCCCTCTTTGAAGACCTGTTCTTTCCACTGGGATCTCACTCACAGAGATCTTTTTGCCAGAGTGTCTTGGCTTTCCATGCCTGAAATACTCTCATGGGCTTTTCAGCCAGATCCGAGTGCCTTTAGGGCTGATTCTGAGGCCAGAGTGCTATTTAGGACATCTGCCATTCTATGAGTCTGCTGAGTATCTCACTTCCCATGTTGGATCACTCTCCCCTTTATTTATTCTATCGGTTAGTGTTAGCAGATACTAGACTTGTTTATGTGCTCCCTTTGACTCTTAGTCCTTTCATTATGATCAATTGTGAACTGAAATTGATCACTTGGAATAGTGAGATGGCATTGGCACATGCCACCTTGATGGGATTGAATTGGAATCCCCTAGTATGTTTCCAACTCTACCAATTGGGGCAAGTCAGCCCGAGCATGCCCCAAATTATACATCTCTTCCCTCTCTTATTCCCACTTTTATGTTTAACAGGGATCACATTTCAGTTAATTTTCAACACTTAAGAATAACTGTGTGATAATTACAGAATTAAACCAGTCATATTAAGTAGAACAGACAAAAAAAAAATACTATGAGGGATAATGTATTAAGTTGTCCATTAGCAGTCAGGGCTATGCTGATCAAGTCACCATTTCTCATAGTGTCCATTTCACTTCAGGAGGTTTCCTTTTTGGTGTTCAGTCAGTTGTCACCGATCAGGGAGAACATATGGTATTTGTCCCTTTTGGACTGGCTTACTTCACTCAGCATGATGTGTTCCAGATTCCTCCATTTTGTTGCAAATGACTGGATTTCGTTGTTTCTTACTGCGGTATAGTATTCTAAAGAATACATATCCCATAATTTCTTTATCCAGTCTACCATTGATGGGCATTTAGGTTGGTTCCAGGTCTTGGCTATTGTGAATTGTGCTGCAATAAACATTAGGGTGCAGACCGCTTTTTTCTTTATCAATTTAAACTCCTTTGGGTAAATTCCAAGGAGTGGGATGGCTGGGTCGAACGGTAGGGTTATATTCAGGTTTCTGAGGAATCTCCAGACTGATTTCCATAGTGGCTTAACCAGTTTGCATTCCCACCAACAGTGGGTTAGTGTCCCTTTTTCCCCACATCCTCGCCAGCATCTGTTGTTGGTAGATTTCTGTATGTGAGCCATTCTAACCGGGGTGAGGTGAAACCTCATTGTGCTTTTGATTTGCATTTCCCTGATTGCTAGTGACCTTGAACATTTTTTCATGTGCCTGTTGGCCATTTGGATTTCCTCTTTTGAAAAATGTCTATTGAAGTCCTTGGCCCATCTCTTAAGTGGGTTGTTGGTTTTGTTTTTGTGGAGTTTCTTGATCTCTTTGTAGATTCTGGTTATTAACCCTTTATCTGTTGCATAGTTTGCAAATATTTTTTCCCATTCTGTCGGTTGTCTCTTCACTCTCCTGACTGTTTCTTTTGCAGTACAGAAACTTCTCAATTTGATGCAATCCCAATAGTTGATTTTGGCTTTGACTGTCTGTGCCTCCCGGGTCTTTTCCAGAAATTCTTTGCCTGTGCCAATATCTTGAAGGGTTTCTCCAATGTTCTCTAATAACTTAATGGTGTCAGGACGTAGATTTAGGTCTTTAATCCACGTTGAGTGGATTTTTGTGTAAGGTGTAAGGTAGGGGTCTTGCTTCATGCTTCTGCACGTGGAAATCCAGTTTTCCCAGCACCATTTATTGAATAGACTGTCCTTGCTCCAGGAATTAGTTTTAGATCCTTGATCAAATATAAGTTGGCTGTAGATGTTTGGGTTGATTTCTGGTGTTTCAATTCTGTTCCATTGGTCTATCCATCTGTTTCTGTACCAGTACCATGCTGCAAAAACTCACCTTGGTCGTGTTACCTGTAGATTTCTAAGCTTCAAACGCCTATTTGTTGTGTTTTTTATTTCATAATGGCTACTCTGCTGAAACTCTTGTTTGTATTGCGTCAGAATACAAAATTTGACAAGGAAGAAGGCAAAAGCAACTCAGACCCAGAAAACATTCAGAAAATTGCCACTCAAGAAACCACAAATAAGCTGAGGCACCCAAAATAAAATGACAGCAAGCCAGAATTGGAGCAGGCAAACAGCTGTGCCCTGTTTGAAAAGGACCATTCCTCCGGTGCCCTGAACTCAAAATCCAGCCTCAAAACAAAAGCTCACATCCGAAAATTCATTACAAACCATGATAAATAAGAAAGATGAGAAAAAAGCCAAAGAAATGCAAGAATCCACAATGATATTGGGCTTGATTTAGTCGCAAGGAAACCATCTTTCCCGGATTCATCCACCCCTCCAGCTGACTGCCTGTGGAATTCTGACAGAATTAACCTGAAAATCGCAGTGAAACTCAGTTTGGAGGCAATTAATATGTGTCACCTCAGCCAAAGTGTTCCATTTGATTTTCCAAAACACAAAATCTCACCTTGGTCGTGTTACCTGTAGATTTCTAAGCTTCAAACTCCTATTTCTTGTGTTTTTTTTTTATTTCATAATGGCTACTCTGTCCAACCTCTTGTTTGTATGGCGTCAGAATACAAAATTTGGGAAGGAAGAAGGCAAAACCAACTCTGACCCAGAAAACATTTAGGAAATTGCCACTCAACACACCAAAAATCAGCTGAGGCACCCAAAACAATGACAGCAAGCCAGAACTGGAGCAAGCAAATGGCTGTGCCCTGTTTGAAAAAGAACCTTCCTCTTGTTCCCTGAACTCCATATTGCAGACTCAAAACCAAAGCTCACATCAGAAAATTCACTACAAACCATGATACATAAGAAAAATGAGAAAAAAGCCAAAGAAATGCAAGAATCCATAATGATATTGGGCTTGATTTAGTCTCAAGGAAATCAGCTCTTCCCAGATTCATCCCCCCCTCCAGCTGACTACCTGTGGAATTCTGACTGAATTAACCTGAAAATCGCAGTGAAACTCAGTTTGGAAGCAATTAATATCTGTCACCTCAGCCAAAGTGTTCCATTTGATTTTCCAAAACACAAAAACTCACCATGTTCGAGTTACCTGTAGATTTCTAAGCTTCAAAAGCATATTTGTTGTGGTTTTTATTTCATAATGGCTACTTTAACCAAACTCTTTTTTGTATTGCGTCAGAATACAAAATTTGACAACGAAGAAGGCAAAACCAACTCAGACCCAGAAAACATTTAGGAAATTGCCGCTCAAGAAACCAAAAGTCAGCAGAGGTACCCAAACCAATTACATTAAACCAGAATTGGAGCAAGCAAAGAGCTGTGCCCTGATTGAAAAAGAACCATCCTCTTCTGCCCTGAACTCCATCTTCCAGACTCAAAACCAATGCTCACATCAGAAAATTCATTACACACCATGATAAATAAGAAAAATGAGAATAAATCCAAAGAAATGCAAGATTCCATAATGATATTAGGTTTGATTTAGTCGCAAGGAAACCGGTTGTTCCCAGATTCATCCACCCCTCCAGCTGACTGCCTGTGGAATTCTGACTGAATTAACCTGAAAATCACAGTGAAACTCAGTTTGGAGGCAATTAATATCTGTCACCACAGCCAAAGTGTTCCATTTTATATTCCAAAACACAAAAACTCACCTTGGTCATGTTATCAGTAGATGTCTAAGCTTCAAACGCCTATTTGTTGTGTTTTTTATTTCATAATGGCTACTCTGTCTAAACTCTTGTTTGTATTGCGTCAGAAGCAACATTTGAAGGAAGAAGGCAAAACCAACTCAGACCCAGAAAACATTTAGGAACTTCCCACTCAAGAAAGCAAACTCAGCTGAGGCACCCAAACCAATGACAGTAAGCCAGAATTGGAGCAAGCAAAGGTCTGTGCCCTGATTGAATATGGCCATTCCTCCGGTGCCCTGAACTCCATCTTGCAGACTCAAAACCAAAGCTCACATGAGAAAATTCATTACAAACCATCATAAATAAGAAAAATGAGAAAAAAGCCAAAGAAATGCAAGAATCCATAATGATATTGGGCTTGATTCAGTCGAAAGGAAACCGGCTGTTCCCAGATTCATCCACCCCTCCATCTGGCTACCTGTGGAATTCGACTGAATTAACCTGAACATCACAGTGAAACTCAGTTTGGAGGCAATTAATATCTGTCACCTCAGTCAAAGTGTTCCATTTGATTTTCCAAAACACAAAAACTCACCTTGGTCGTGTTTTCTGTACATGTATAACCTTGAAATGCTTGTTTGTTGTGTTTTTTATTTCATAATGGCTACTCTGCCGAAACTCTTGTTTGTATTGCATCAGAATACAAAATTTGGGAAGGAAGAAGGAAAAACCAACTCAGACCCAGAAAACATTTAGGAAAATGCCGCTCAAGAAACCACAAATCGACTGAGGCACCCAAAACAATGACAGCAAGCCAGAATTGGAGCAAGCCAACAGCTATGCCCTGACTGAAAATGACCATTCCTCTTGTGCCCTGAACTCCATATGCCAGCCTAAAAACCAAAGCGCACATCAGAAAATTCATTACAAACCATGATAAATAAGAAAAATAAGAGACAAAGAAATGCAAGAATCCATAATGATATTGGGCTTGATTTAGTCGCAAGGAAACCGGCTGTTCCCGGATTCATCTACCCCTCCAGGTGACTGCCTGTGGAATTCTGACAGAATTAACCTGAATATCGCAGTGAAACTCAGTTTGGAGGCAATTAATATCTGTCACCTAGCCAAAGTGTTCCATTTGACTTTCCAAAACACAAAAACTCACCTTGGTCGTGTTACCTGTAGATTTCTAAGCTTCAAACGCCTATTGGTTGTGTTTTTCATTCCATAATGGCTACTCTGTCCAAACTCTTGTTTGTATGCCGTCAGAATACAAAATTTGGGAAGGAAGAAGGCAAAACCAACTCAGACCCAGAAAACATTTAGGAAATTTCCACTCAAGAAACCAAAAGTCAGCTGAGGCTCCCAAAATAATGACAGCAAGCCAGAATTGGAGCAAGCCAATAGCTGTGCCCTGATGGAAAAAGGCCATTCCTCCGGTGCCCTGAACTCCATATTGCAGCTTCAAAACCAAAGCTGACATCAGAAAATTCATTACAAACCATGATAAATAAGACAAATGAGAAAAAAGACAAAGAAATGCAAGAATCCATAATGATATTGGGCTGGATTTATTCGCAAGGATACCGGCTGCCCCCAGTTCATCCACCCCTCCAGCTGACTGCCTGTGGAATTGTGACTGAATTCACCTGAAAATCGCAGTGAAACTCAGTTTGGAGGCAATTAATATCTGTCACCTCAGCCAACGTGTTCCATTTGATTTTCCAAAACACAAAACCTCACCTTGGTCATGTTACCAGTAGATTTCTAAGGTTCAAATGCCTATTTGCTGTGTTTTTCATTACAAAATGGCTGCTCTGCCCAAACTCTTGTTTGTATGGCGTCAGAATACAAAATTTGGGAAGGAAGAAGGCAAAACCAACTCAGACCCTGAAAACATGCAGGAAATTGCTGCTCAAGAAACCAAAAGTCAGCTGAGGCACTCAAAACAATGACAGCAAGCCAGAATTGGAGCAGGCCAACAGCTGTGCCCTGTTTGAAAAAGGCCATTCCTCCGGTGCCCTGAACTGCATATTGCAGCCTCAAAACCAAATCTCACAGAAAATTCATTACAAACCTTGATAAATAAAAAATGAGAAAAAAGCCAAAGAAATGCAAGAATCCATAATGATATTAGGCTTCTTTTATTCGCATGGAAACCGGCTGTTCCCAGATTCATCCACACCTCCAGCTGACTGCCTGTGGAATTCTGACTGAATTAACCTGAAAATCGCAGTGAAACTCAGTTTGGTAGCAATTAATATCTGTCACCTCAGCCAAAGCGTTCCATTTTATGGTCCAAAACACAAAAACTCACCATGGTCATGCTACCTGTAGATTTCTAAGCTTCCAAATCCTATTTCTTGTGGTTTTTATTTCATAATGGCTACTCTGCCCAAACTCTTGTTTGTATGGCATTAGAAAAGATAATTTGGGAAGGCAGACAGCAAAACCAACTCAGACCCAGAAAACCCATAATGATATTGGGCTGGATTTATTCGCAAGGATACCGGCTGTGCCCAGATTCATCCACCCCTACAGCTGACTGCCTGTGGAATTGTGACTGAATTCACCTGAAGTCAGCCGCGGCACCCAAAACAATGACGGGAAGCAAGAATTGGAGCAGGCCAACAGCTGTGCCCTGTTTGAAAAAGACCATTCCTCTTGTGCCCTGAAATCCATATGCCAGCCTCAAAACCAAAGCTCACATCAGAAAATTCATCACGAACCATGATAAATAAGAAAAAGGTGAAAAAAGCCAAAGAAATGCAAGAATCCATAATGATATTCAGCTTGATTTCATCACAAGGAAACCGGCTGTTCCCGGATTCATCCACCCCTCCAGCGGACTGCCTGTGGAATTCTGACGGAATTCAGCTGAAAATCGCAGTGAAACTCAGTTTGGAGGCAATTACTATCTGTAACCTCAGCCAAAGTGTTCCATTTTATTTTCATAAACACAAAAACTCACCTTGGTCGTATTACCTGTAGATTTCTAAGCTTTAAACGCATATTTGTAGTGTTTTTTATTTCATAATGGCTACTCTGCCGAAACTCTTGTTTGCATGCCATCAGAAAAGAAAATTTGGGAAGGAAGAAGGCAAAACCAACTCAGACCCAGCAAACATTTAGGAAATTTCGCTCAAGAAACCAAAATTCAGCTGAGGCACCCAAAGAAATGACAGCAAGCCAGATTTGGAGCAGGCCAACAGCTATGCCCTGTTTTAAAAAGAGTATTCCTCCGGTACCCTGAACTCCATATGCCAGCCTCAAAACCAAAGCTCACATCAGAAAATTCATTACAAACCATGATAAATAAGTAAAAAGAGAAAAAATCCAAAGAAATGCAAGAGTCCTTTGTGATATTTGGCTGGATTTAGACACAAGGAAACTGGCTGTTTCCAGATTCATCCCCCCCTTCCACAGACTGACTTTGGAATTCTGATTGAATTCACCTCAAAATCACACTCACACTCATTTGGGAGGGAAATAGAATCTGTCCCCTCAGCAGAAGCGTTCTATGTCATTTTCCAAAACACAGAAACTCATCTTGGTCGTGTTGCCTGTAGATTTCTAATCCTGAAAGGGCAATGCGCTTTTTTTTTTTTTCTTTCATAATGGCTACTCTCCAACATCTTGCTTGTATTGCATCAGAATACAAAATTTGGGAATAAGAAGGCAAAACCGACTCAGACCCAGAAAACATTTAGGAAATTGCCACTCAAGAAACCACAAATCGGCTGAGGCACCCAAAACAATGACAGCAAGCCAGAATTGGAGCAAGCCAAGAGCTGTGCCCTGTTTAAAAAAAAAAACCTTCCTCTTGTGCCCTAAACTCCATATTGCAGCCTCAAAACCAAATCTCACATCAGAAAATTCATTACAAAGCAGGATAAATCAAAAAATGAGAAAAATGCCAAAGAAATACAGGAGACCTTTCTGATATTGGGCTGGATTTAGTCGCAAGGAAACCGGCTGCTCCCAGATTCATCCACCCCTCCTGCTGACTGCCTGTGGAATTCTCACTGAATTAACCTGAAAATCGCAGTCAAACTCAGTTTGGAGGCCATTAATATCTGTGACCTCAACAAAGTGTTCCATTTTATTTTCCAAAACACAAATACTCACCTTGGTCGTGTTTCGAGTAGACTTATAAGCTTCAAACGCCTATTTGTTGTGTTTTTTTAATTCATAATGACTGCTCTGTCCAAACTCTTGTTTGTATTCCATCAGAATACAAAATTTGGGAAGGAAGAAGGCAAAACCAACTCAGACCCTGAAAACATTTAGGACATTGTGGCTCAAGAAACCAAAAGTCAGCTGAGGCTCCCAAAACAATGACAGCAAGCCAGAATTGGAGCAAGCCAACATCTGTACCCTGTTTGAAAAAGACCATTCCTCAGGTGCCCTGAACTCAATATTGCAACCTCAAAACCAAAGCTCACATCAGAAAATTCATTACAAACCATGATAAATAAGAAAAAGGAGAAAAAAGCCAAAGAAATGCAAGAATCAAGAATGATATTGGGCTTGATTTAGTCGCAAGGAAACCGGCTGTTCCCGGATTCATCCACCCCTCCAGCTGACTGCCTGTGGACTTCTGACTGAATTCACCTGAAAATCGCAGTGAAACTCAGTTTGGAGGCTATTAATATCTGTGACCTCAACAAAGTGTTCCATTTTATTTTCCAAAACACAAAAACTCATCTTGGTCGTGTTACCTGTATTTTTCTAAGCTTCAAACGCCTTTTTGTTGTGTTTTTTATTTCATAATGGCTACTCCGCCCAAACTCTTGTTTGTATTGCGTCAGAATACAACATTTGGGAACGAAGAAGGCAAAACCAACTCAGACCCAGAAAACCTTTAGGAAATTGCCGCTCAAGAAACCACAAATCGGCTGAGGCACTCAAAACAATGACAGCAAGCCAGAATTGGAGCAGCACAACAGCTGTGCCCTGTTTGAAAAAGACCATACCTCTGGTGCCCTGAACGCCATATTACAGCCTCAAAACCAAAGCTGACATCACAAAATTCATTACAAACCATGATAAATAAGAAAAATGAGAAAAAAGCCAAAGAAACGCAAGAATCCATAATGACATTGGGCTTGATTCAGTTGCAAGGAAATGGGCTGTTCCCGGATTCATACACCTCTCCAGCTGACTGCCTGTGGAATTCTGACTGAATTAACCTGAAAATCGCAGTGAAACTCAGTTTGGAGGCAATTAATATCTGTAACCTCAGCCAAAGTGTTCCATTTCATTTTCCAAAACACAAAAACTCACCTTGGTCGTGTTACCTGTAGATTTCTAAGCTTCTAACACCTATTTGTTGTGTTTTTTATTTCATAATGGCTGCTCTGTCCAAACTCTTGTTTGTAATGCGACAGAATACAAAATTTGGGAAGGAAGAAGGCAAAACCAACTCAGACCCAGAAAACATTTAGGAAATTGCCACTCAACAAACCAAAATTGAGCTGAGGCATGCAAAACAATGACAGCAAGCCAGAATTGGAGCAAGCCAAGAGCTGTGCCCTGTTTAAAAAAAAAACCTTCCTCTTGTGCCCTAAACTCCATATTGCAGCCTCAAAACCAAATCTCACATCAGAAAATTCATTACAAAGCAGGATAAATCAAAAAATGAGAAAAATGCCAAAGAAATACAGGAGACCTTTCTGATATTGGGCTGGATTTAGTCGCAAGGAAACCGGCTGCTCCCAGATTCATCCACCCCTCCTGCTGACTGCCTGTGGAATTCTCACTGAATTAACCTGAAAATCGCAGTCAAACTCAGTTTGGAGGCCATTAATATCTGTGACCTCAACAAAGTGTTCCATTTTATTTTCCAAAACACAAATACTCACCTTGGTCCTGTTTCGAGTAGACTTATAAGCTTCAAACGCCTATTTGTTGTGTTTTTTTATTTCATAATGACTGCTCTGTCCAAACTCTTGTTTGTATTCCATCAGAATACAAAATTTGGGAAGGAAGAAGGCAAAACCAACTCAGACCCTGAAAACATTTAGGACATTGTGGCTCAAGAAACCACAAATCGGCTGAGGCACCCAAAACAATGACAGCAAGCCAGAATTGGAGCAAGCCAACATCTGTACCCTGTTTAAAAAAGACCATTCCTCTGGTGCCCTGAACGCCATATTGCCGCCTCAAAACCAAAGCTCACATCAGAAAATTCATTACAAACCATGATAAATAAGTAAAAAGAGAAAAAAGCCAAAGAAATGCAAGAGTCCTTTGTGATATTTGGCTGGATTTAGACACAAGGAAACTGGTTGTTTCCAGATTCATCCCCCCCTTCCACAGACTGACTTTGGAATTCTGATTGAATTCACCTCAAAATCACACTCACACTCATTTGGGAGGGAAATAGAATCTGTCCCCTCAGCAGAAGCGTTCTATGTCATTTTCCAAAACACAGAAACTCATCTTGGTCGTGTTGCCTGTAGATTTCTAATCCTGAAAGGGCAATGCGCTTTTTTTTTTTTTCTTTCATAATGGCTACTCTCCAACATCTTGCTTGTATTGCATCAGAATACAAAATTTGGGAATAAGAAGGCAAAACCGACTCAGACCCAGAAAACATTTAGGAAATTGCCACTCAAGAAACCACAAATCGGCTGAGGCACCCAAAACAATGACAGCAAGCCAGAATTGGAGCAAGCCAACAGCTGTGCCCTGATTGAAAAAGAACCTTCCTCTTGTGCCCTGAACTCAATATGCCAGACTCAAAACCAAAGCTCACATCAGAAAATTCATTACAAACCATGATAAATAAGGGAAATGTGAAAAAGCCAAAGAAATGCAAGAGTCCTTTGTGATATTTGGCAGGATTTAGACACAAAGAAACTGGCTGTTTCCAGATTCATCCCCCCCTTCCACAGACTGACTTTGGAATTCTGATTGAATTCACCTCAAAATCGCTCTCACACTCCATTTGGAGGGAATTAGAATCTGTCCCCTCAGCAGAAGCGTTCCATGTCATTTTCCAAAACACAGAATCTCATCTTGGTTGTGTTGCCTATGGATTTCTAATCCTGGAAGGTCAATTTGCTGTGTTTTTTTTTTTTTCTTTCATAATGGCTACTCTGTCCAAAATCTTGCTTGTATTGCATCAGAATACAAAAATTGGGAAGGAAGAAGGCAAAATCAACTCAGACCCCGAAAACATTTAGGAAATTGCCACACAAGAAACCACAAATCAGCTGAGGCACCCAAAACAATGACAGCAAGCCAGAAGTGGAGCAAGCCAACAGCTGTGCCCTGATTGAAAAAGAACCTTCCTCTTGTGCCCTGAACTCAATATGCCAGCCTCAAAACCAAAGCTCACATCAGAAAATTCATTACAAACCATGATAAATAAGAAAAAAGAGAAAAAAGCCAAAAAAAAGCAAGAATCCATAATGATATAGGGCTTGATTTAGTCGCTAGGAAACCGGCTGTTCCCGGATTCATCCACCCCTCCAGCTGACAGCCTGTGGAATTCTGACTGAATTAACCTGAAAATCACAGTGAAACTCAGTTTGGAGGCAATTAATATCTGTCACCTCAGCCAAAGTGTTCCATTTTATTTTCATAAACACAAAAACTCACCTTGGTCATGTTACCTGTAGATTTCTAAGCTTCAAACGCCTATTTGTTGTGTTTTTTCTTTCATAATGGCTATTCTGTACAAAGTCTTCTTTGCATTGCATCAGAATACAAAATTTGGGAAGGAAGAAGGCAAAGCCAACTCAGACCCTGAAAACATTTGGGAAATTGCCACACAAGAAACCACAAATCGGCTGAGGCACTCAAAACAATGACAGCAAGCCAGAAGTGGAGCAAGCCAACAGCTGTGCCCTGATTGAAAAAGAACCTTCCTCTTGTGCCCTGAACTCAATATGCCAGCCTCAAAACCAAAGCTCACATCAGAAAATTCATTACAAACCATGATAAATAAGAAAAAAGAGAAAAAAGCCAAAGAAATGCAAGAGTCCTTTGTGATATTTGGCAGGATTTAGACACAAAGAAACTGGCTGTTTCCAGATTCATCCCCCCCTTCCACAGACTGACTTTGGAATTCTGATTGAATTCACCTCAAGATCGCTCTCACACTCCATTTGGAGGGAATTAGAATCTGTCACCTCAGCAGAAGCGTTCCATGTCATTTTCCAAAACACAGAATCTCATCTTGGTTGTGTTGCCTATGGATTTCTAATCCTGAATGGTCAATTTGCTGTGTTTTTTTTTTCTTTCATAATGGCTACTCTGTCCAAAATCTTGCTTGTATTGCATCAGAATACAAAATTTGGGAAGGAAGAAGACAAAACCAACTCAGACCCCGAAAACATTTAGGAAATTGCCACACAAGAAACCACAAATCAGCTGAGGCACCCAAAACAATGACAGCAAGCCAGAAGTGGAGCAAGCCAACAGCTGTGCCCTGATTGAAAAAGAACCATTCTCTTGTACCCTGAACTCAATATGCCAGCCTCAAAACCAAAGCTCACATCAGAAAATTCATTACAAACCATGATAAATAAGGGAAATGTGAAAAAGCCAAAGAAATGCAAGAGTCCTTTGTGATATTTGGCAGGATTTAGACACAAAGAAACTGGCTGTTTCCAGATTCATCCCCCCCTTCCACAGACTGACTTTGGAATTCTGATTGAATTCACCTCAAGATCGCTCTCACACTCCATTTGGAGGGAATTAGAATCTGTCACCTCAGCAGAAGCGTTCCATGTCATTTTCCAAAACACAGAATCTCATCTTGGTTGTGTTGCCTATGGATTTCTAATCCTGAATGGTAAATTTGCTGTGTTTTTTTTTTTTTTCTTTCATAATGGCTACTCTGTCCAAAATCTTGCTTGTATTGCATCAGAATACAAAAATTGGGAAGGAAGAAGGCAAAACCAACTCAGACCCCGAAAACATTTAGGAAATTGCCACACAAGAAACCACAAATCGGCTGAGGCACTCAAAACAATGACAGCAAGCCAGAAGTGGAGCAAGCCAACAGCTGTGCCCTGATTGAAAAACAACCTTCCTCTAGTGCCCTGAACTCAATATGCCAGCCTCAAAACCAAAGCTCACATCAGAAAATTCATTACAAACCATGATAAATAAGAAAAAAAGAAAAAGCCAAAAAAATGCATGAATTCATAATGATATTGGGTTTGATTTAGTTGCAAGGAAACCGGCTGTTCCCAGATTCATCCACCACTAAAGCTGACTGCCTGTGGAATTCTGACTGAATTAACCTGACAATCGCCGTGAAACTCAAGAAACCAAATTTCAGCTGAGGCACCCAAAACAAAGACAATAGCCAGAATTGGAGCACACCAACAGCTGTGCCCTGTTTGAAAAAGACCATTCCTCAGGTGCCCTGAACTCTATATTGCAGCCTCAAAACCAAAGCTCACATCAGAAAATTCATTACAAAACATGATAAATAAGGGAAATGTGAAAAAGCCAAAGAAATGCAAGAGTCCTTTGTGATATTTGGCTGGATTTAGACACAAAGAAACTGGCTGTTTCCAGATTCATCCCCCCCTTCCACAGACTGACTTTGGAATTCTGATTGAATTCACCTCAAAATCGCACTCACACTCATTTGGGAGGGAATTAGAATCTGTCCGCTCAGCAGAAGCGTTCTATGTCATTTTCCAAAACACAGAAACTCATCTTGGTCGTGTTGCCTGTAGATTTCTAATCCTGAAAGGGCAATGCGCTGTGTTGTTTTTTTTTTCTTTCTGTCATAATGGCTACTCTCCAAAATCTTGCTTGTATTGCATCAGAATACAATATTTGGGAATAAGAAGGCAAAACCTTGTCAGAGCCAGAAAACATTTAGGAAATTGCCACTCAAGAAACCACAAATTGGCTGAGGCACCCAAAACAATGACAGCAAGCCAGAAGTGGAGCAAGCCAACAGCGGTGGCCTGATTGAAAAAGAACCTTCCTCTTGTGCCCTGAACTCAATATGCCAGCCTCAAAACCAAAGCTCACATCAGAAAATTCATTACAAACCATGATAAAAAAGGAAATGTGAAAAAGCCAAAGAAATGCAAGGGTCCTTTGTGATATTTGGCAGGATTTAGACACAAAGAAACTGGCTGTTTCCAGATTCATCCCCCCCTTCCACAGACTGACTTTGGAATTCTGATTGAATTCACCTCAAGATCACTCTCACACTCCATTTGGAGGGAATTAGAATCTGTCACCTCAGCAGAAGCGTTCCATGTCATTTTCCAAAACACAGAATCTCATCTTGGTTGTGTTGCCTATGGATTTCTAATCCTGAAAGGTCAATTTGCTGTGTTTTTTTTTTTTCTTTCATAATGGCTACTCTGTCCAAAATCTTGCTTGTATTGCATCAGAATACAAAATTTGGGAAGGAAGAAGACAAAACCAACTCAGACCCCGAAAACATTTAGGAAATTGCCTCACAAGAAACCACAAATCAGCTGAGGCACCCAAAACAATGACAGCAAGCCAGAAGTGGAGCAAGCCAACAGCTGTGCCCTGATTGAAAAAGAACCTTCCTCTTGTGCCCTGAACTCAATATGCCAGCCTCAAAACCAAAGCTCACATCAGAAAATTCATTACAAACCATGATAAATAAGGGAAATGAGAAAAAGCCAAAGAAATGCAAGAGTCCTTTGAGATATTTGGCAGGATTTAGACACAAAGAAACTGGCTGTTTCCAGATTCATCCCCCCCTTCCACAGACTGACTTTGGAATTCTGATTGAATTCACCTCAAGATCGCTCTCATACTCCATTTGGAGGGAATTAGAATCTGTCACCTCAGCAGAAGCGTTCCATGTCATTTTCCAAAACACAGAATCTCATCTTGGTTGTGTTGCCTATGGATTTCTAATCCTGAATGGTAAATTTGCTGTGTTTTTTTTTTCTTTCATAATGGCTACTCTGTCCAAAATCTTGCTTGTATTGCATCAGAATACAAAATTTGGGAAGGAAGAAGGCAAAACCAACTCAGACCAGAAAACATTTAGGAAATTGCCACACAAGAAACCACAAATCAGCTGAGGCACCCAAAACAATGACAGCAAGCCAGAAGTGGAGCAAGCCAACAGCTGTGCCCTGATTGAAAAGGAACCTTCCTCTTGTGCCCTGAACTCAATATGCCAGCCTCAAAACCAAAGCTCACATCAGAAAATTCATTACAAACCATGATAAATAAGAAAAAAGAGAAAAAAGCTAAAAAAATGCAAGAATCCATAATGATATAGGGCTTGATTTAGTCGCTAGGAAACCACCTGTTCCCAGATACATCCACCCCTCCAGCTGACAGCCTGTGGAATTCTGACTGAATTAACCTGAAAATCACAGTGAAACTCAGTTTGGAGGCAATTAATATCTGTCACCTCAGCCAACGTGTTCCATTTTATTTTCATAAACACAAAAACTCACCTTGGTCATGTTACCTGTAGATTTCTAAGCTTCAAACGCCTATTTGTTGTGTTTTTTCTTTCATAATGGCTATTCTGTACAAAGTCTTCTTTGCATTGCATCAGAATACAAAATTTGGGAAGGAAGAAGGCAAAACCAACTCAGACCCAGAAAACATTTGGGAAATTGCCACACAAGAAACCACAAATCGGCTGAGGCACTCAAAACAATGACAGAAAGCCAGAAGTGGAGCAAGCCAACAGCTGTGCCCTGATTGAAAAAGAACCTTCCTCTTGTGCCCTGAACTCAATATGCCAGCCTCAAAACCAAAGCTCACATCAGAAAATTCATTACAAACCATGATAAATAAGAAAAAAAGAAAAAAGCCAAAAAAATGCAAGAATTCATAATGATATTGGGTTTGATTTAGTTGCAAGGAAACCGGCTGTTCCCAGATTCATCCACCACTAAAGCTGACTGCCTGTGGAATTCTGACTGAATTAACCTGACAATCGCCGTGAAACTCAAAAAACCAAATTTCAGCTGAGGCACCCAAAACAAAGACAATAGCCAGAATTGGAGCACACCAACAGCTGTGCCCTGTTTGAAAAAGACCATTCCTCAGGTGCCCTGAACTCTATATTGCAGCCTCAAAACCAAAGCTCACATCAGAAAATTCATTACAAACCATGATAAATTAGGGAAATGTGAAAAAGCCAAAGAAATGCAAGAGTCCTTTGTGATATTTGGCAGGATTTAGACACAAAGAAACTGGCTGTTTCCAGATTCATCCCCCCCTTCCACAGACTGACTTTGGAATTCTGATTGAATTCACCTCAAAATCGCACTCACACTCATTTGGGAGGGAATTAGAATCTGTCCCCTCAGCAGAAGCGTTCTATGTCATTTTCCAAAACACAGAAACTCATCTTGGTCGTGTTGCCTGTAGATTTCTAATCCTGAAAGGGCAATGCGCTGTGTTTTTTTTTTTTTTTCTTTCTGTCATAATGGCTACTCTCCAAAATCTTGCTTGTATTGCATCAGAATACAATATTTGGGAATAAGAAGGCAAAACCGACTCAGACCCAGAAAACATTTAGGAAATTGCCACTCAAGAAACCACAAATCGGCTGAGGCACCCAAAACAATGACAGCAAGCCAGAAGTGGAGCAAGCCAACAGCGGTGGCCTGATTGAAAAAGAACCTTCCTCTTGTGCCCTGAACTCAATATGCCAGCCTCAAAATCAAAGCTCACATCAGAAAATTCATTACAAACCATGATAAATAAGAAAAAAGAGAAAAAAGCCAAAGAAATGCAAGAGTCCTTTGTGATATTTGGCAGGATTTAGACACAAAGAAACTGGCTGTTTCCAGATTCATCCCCCCCTTCCACAGACTGACTTTGGAATTCTGATTGAATTCACCTCAAGATCGCTCTCACACTCCATTTGGAGGGAATTAGAATCTGTCACCTCAGCAGAAGCGTTCCATGTCATTTTCCAAAACACAGAATCTCATCTTGCTTGTGTTGCCTATGGATTTCTAATCCTGAAAGGTCAATTTGCTGTGTTTTTTTTTTTTCTTTCATGATGGGTACTATGTCCAAAATCTTGCTTGTATTGCATCAGAATACAAAATTTGGGAAGGAAGAAGACAAAACCAACTCAGACCCCGAAAACATTTAGGAAATTGCCACACAAGAAACCACAAATCAGCTGAGGCACCCAAAACAATGACAGCAAGCCAGAAGTGGAGCAAGCCAACAGCTGTGCCCTGATTGAAAAAGAACCTTCCTCTTGTGCCCTGAACTCAATATGCCAGCCTCAAAACCAAAGCTCACATCAGAAAATTCATTACAAACCATGATAAATAAGGGAAATGTGAAAAAGCCAAAGAAATGCAAGAGTCCTTTTTGATATTTGGCAGGATTTAGACACAAAGAAACTGGCTGTTTCCAGATTCATCCCCCCCTTCCACAGACTGACTTTGGAATTCTGATTGAATTCACCTCAAGATCGCTCTCATACTCCATTTGGAGGGAATTAGAATCTGTCCCCTCAACAGAAGCGTTCTATGTCATTTTCCAAAACACAGAAACTCATCTTGGTTGTGTTGCCTATAGATTTCTAATCCTGAAAGGGCAATGCGCTGTGTTTTTTTTTTTTTTTCTTTCATAATGGCTACTCTCCAAAATCTTGCTTGTATTGCATCAGAATACAAAATTTGGGAATAAGAAGGCAAAACCGACTCAGACCCAGAAAGCATTTAGGAAATTGCCACTCAAGAAACCACAAATCGGCTGAGGCACCCAAAACAATGACAGCAAGCCAGAATTGGAGCAAGCCAACAGCTGTGCCCTGATTGAAAAAGAACCTTCCTCTTGTGCCCTGAACTCAATATGCCAGCCTCAAAACCAAAGCTCACATCAGAAAATTCATTACAAACCATGATAAATAAGGGAAATGTGAAAAAGCCAAAGAAATGCAAGAGTCCTTTGTGATATTTGGCAGGATTTAGACACAAAGAAACTGGCTGTTTCCAGATACATCCCCCCCTTCCACAGATTGACTTTGGAATTCTGATTGAATTCACCTCAAAATCGCTCTCACACTCCATTTGGAGGGAATTAGAATCTGTCACCTCAGCAGAAGCGTTCCATGTCATTTTCCAAAACACAGAATCTCACCTTGGTTGTGTTGCCTATGGATTTCTAATCCTGAAAGGTCAATTTGCTGTGTTTTTTTTTTTTTCTTTCATAATGGCTACTCTGTAAAAAATGTTGCTTGTATTGCATCAGAATACAAAATTTGGGAAGGAAGAAGACAAAACCAACTCAGACCCAGAAAACATTTAGGAAATTGCCACACAAGAAACCACAAATCAGCTGAGGCACCCAAAACAATGACAGCAAGCCAGAAGTGGAGCAAGCCAACAGCTGTGCCCTGATTGAAAAAGAACCTTCCTCTTGTGCCCTGAACTCAATATGCCAGCCTCAAAACCAAAGCTCACATCAGAAAATTCATTACAAACCATGATAAATAAGAAAAAAGAGAAAAAAGCCAAAAAAATGCAAGAATCCATAATGATATAAGGCTTGATTTAGTTGCTAGGAAACCGGCTGTTCCCGGATTCATCCACCCCTCCAGCTGACTGCCTGTGGAATTCTGACTGAATTAACCTGAAAATCACTGTGAAACTCAGTTTGGAGGCCATTAATATCTGTCACCTCAGCCAAAGTGTTCCATTTTATTTTCATAAACACAAAAACTCACCTTGGTCATGTTACCTGTAGATTTCTAAGCTTCAAACGCCTATTTGTTGTGTTTTTTCTTTCATAATGGCTATTTTGTACAAACTCTTCTTTACATTGCATCAGAATACAAAATTTGGGAAGGAAGAAGGCAAAGCCAACTCAGACCCTGAAAACATTTGGGAAATTGCCACACAAGAAACCACAAATCGGCTGAGGCACTCAAAACAATGACAGCAAGCCAGAAGTGGAGCAAGCCAACAGCTGTGCCCTGATTGAAAAAGAACCTTCCTCTTGTGCCCTGAACTCAATATTGCAGCCTCAAAACCAAAGCTCACATCAGAAAATTCATTACAAACCATGATAAATAAGAAAAAAGAGAAAAAAGCCAAAGAAACGCAAGAATCCATAATGATATTGGGTTTGATTTAGTTGCAAGGAAACCGGCTGTTCCCAGATTCATCCACCACTAAAGCTGACTGCCTGTGGAATTCTGACTGAATTAACCTGACAATTGCAGTGAAACTCAAGATACCAAATTTCAGCTGAGGTCCCAAAACAAAGACAATAGCCAGAATTGGAGCACACCAACAGCTGTGCCCTGTTTGAAAAAGACCATTCCTCAGGTGCCCTGAACTCTATATTGCAGCCTCAAATCCAAAGCTCACATCAGAAAATTCATTACAAACCATGATAAATAAGGGAAATGTGAAAAAGCCAAAGAAATGCAAGAGTCCTTTTTGATATTTGGCTGGATTTAGACACAAAGAAACTGGCTGTTTCCAGATACATCCCCCCCTTCCACAGATTGACTTTGGAATTCTGATTGAATTCACCTCAAAATCGCACTCACACTCAATTGGGAGGGAATTAGAATCTGTCCCCTCAGCAGAAGCGTTCTATGTCATTTTCCAAAACACAGAAACTCATCTTGGTTGTGTTGCCTATAGATTTCTAATCCTGAAAGGGCAATGCGCTGTGTTTTTTTTTTCTTTCTTTCATAATGGCTACTCTCCAAAATCTTGCTTGTATTGCATCAGAATACAAAATTTGGGAATAAGAAGGCAAAACCGACTCAGACCCAGAAAGCATTTAGGAAATTGCCACTCAAGAAACCACAAATCGGCTGAGGCACCCAAAACAATGACAGCAAGCCAGAATTGGAGCAAGCCAACAGCTGTGCCCTGATTGAAAAAGAACCTTCCTCTTGTGCCCTGAACTCAATATGCCAGCCTCAAAACCAAAGCTCACATCAGAAAATTCATTACAAACCATGATAAATAAGGGAAATGTGAAAAAGCCAAAGAAATGCAAGAGTCCTTTGTGATATTTGGCAGGATTTAGACACAAAGAAACTGGCTGTTTCCAGATACATCCCCCCCTTCCACAGATTGACTTTGGAATTCTGATTGAATTCACCTCAAAATCGCTCTCACACTCCATTTGGAGGGAATTAGAATCTGTCACCTCAGCAGAAGCGTTCCATGTCATTTTCCAAAACACAGAATCTCACCTTGGTTGTGTTGCCTATGGATTTCTAATCCTGAAAGGTCAATTTGCTGTGTTTTTTTTTTTTTTTCTTTCATAATGGCTACTCTGTAAAAAATGTTGCTTGTATTGCATCAGAATACAAAATTTGGGAAGGAAGAAGACAAAACCAACTCAGACCCAGAAAACATTTAGGAAATTGCCACACAAGAAACCACAAATCAGCTGAGGCACCCAAAACAATGACAGCAAGCCAGAAGTGGAGCAAGCCAACAGCTGTGCCCTGATTGAAAAAGAACCTTCCTCTTGTGCCCTGAACTCAATATGCCAGCCTCAAAACCAAAGCTCACATCAGAAAATTCATTACAAACCATGATAAATAAGAAAAAAGAGAAAAAAGCCAAAAAAATGCAAGAATCCATAATGATATAAGGCTTGATTTAGTTGCTAGGAAACCGGCTGTTCCCGGATTCATCCACCCCTCCAGCTGACTGCCTGTGGAATTCTGACTGAATTAACCTGAAAATCACTGTGAAACTCAGTTTGGAGGCCATTAATATCTGTCACCTCAGCCAAAGTGTTCCATTTTATTTTCATAAACACAAAAACTCACCTTGGTCATGTTACCTGTAGATTTCTAAGCTTCAAACGCCTATTTGTTGTGTTTTTTCTTTCATAATGGCTATTTTGTACAAACTCTTCTTTACATTGCATCAGAATACAAAATTTGGGAAGGAAGAAGGCAAAGCCAACTCAGACCCTGAAAACATTTGGGAAATTGCCACACAAGAAACCACAAATCGGCTGAGGCACTCAAAACAATGACAGCAAGCCAGAAGTGGAGCAAGCCAACAGCTGTGCCCTGATTGAAAAAGAACCTTCCTCTTGTGCCCTGAACTCAATATTGCAGCCTCAAAACCAAAGCTCACATCAGAAAATTCATTACAAACCATGATAAATAAGAAAAAAGAGAAAAAAGCCAAAGAAACGCAAGAATCCATAATGATATTGGGTTTGATTTAGTTGCAAGGAAACCGGCTGTTCCCAGATTCATCCACCACTAAAGCTGACTGCCTGTGGAATTCTGACTGAATTAACCTGACAATTGCAGTGAAACTCAAGATACCAAATTTCAGCTGAGGTCCCAAAACAAAGACAATAGCCAGAATTGGAGCACACCAACAGCTGTGCCCTGTTTGAAAAAGACCATTCCTCAGGTGCCCTGAACTCTATATTGCAGCCTCAAATCCAAAGCTCACATCAGAAAATTCATTACAAACCATGATAAATAAGGGAAATGTGAAAAAGCCAAAGAAATGCAAGAGTCCTTTTTGATATTTGGCTGGATTTAGACACAAAGAAACTGGCTGTTTCCAGATACATCCCCCCCTTCCACAGATTGACTTTGGAATTCTGATTGAATTCACCTCAAAATCGCACTCACACTCAATTGGGAGGGAATTAGAATCTGTCCCCTCAGCAGAAGCGTTCTATGTCATTTTCCAAAACACAGAAACTCATCTTGGTTGTGTTGCCTATAGATTTCTAATCCTGAAAGGGCAATGCGCTGTGTTTTTTTTTTTTTTTTCTTTCATAATGGCTACTCTCCAAAATCTTGCTTGTATTGCATCAGAATACAAAATTTGGGAATAAGAAGGCAAAACCGACTCAGACCCAGAAAGCATTTAGGAAATTGCCACTCAAGAAACCACAAATCGGCTGAGGCACCCAAAACAATGACAGCAAGCCAGAATTGGAGCAAGCCAACAGCTGTGCCCTGATTGAAAAAGAACCTTCCTCTTGTGCCCTGAACTCAATATGCCAGCCTCAAAACCAAAGCTCACATCAGAAAATTCATTACAAACCATGATAAATAAGGGAAATGTGAAAAAGCCAAAGAAATGCAAGAGTCCTTTGTGATATTTGGCAGGATTTAGACACAAAGAAACTGGCTGTTTCCAGATACATCCCCCCCTTCCACAGATTGACTTTGGAATTCTGATTGAATTCACCTCAAAATCGCTCTCACACTCCATTTGGAGGGAATTAGAATCTGTCACCTCAGCAGAAGCGTTCCATGTCATTTTCCAAAACACAGAATCTCACCTTGGTTGTGTTGCCTATGGATTTCTAATCCTGAAAGGTCAATTTGCTGTGTTTTTTTTTTTTTCTTTCATAATGGCTACTCTGTAAAAAATGTTGCTTGTATTGCATCAGAATACAAAATTTGGGAAGGAAGAAGACAAAACCAACTCAGACCCAGAAAACATTTAGGAAATTGCCACACAAGAAACCACAAATCAGCTGAGGCACCCAAAACAATGACAGCAAGCCAGAAGTGGAGCAAGCCAACAGCTGTGCCCTGATTGAAAAAGAACCTTCCTCTTGTGCCCTGAACTCAATATGCCAGCCTCAAAACCAAAGCTCACATCAGAAAATTCATTACAAACCATGATAAATAAGAAAAAAGAGAAAAAAGCCAAAAAAATGCAAGAATCCATAATGATATAAGGCTTGATTTAGTTGCTAGGAAACCGGCTGTTCCCAGATTCATCCACCCCTCCAGCTGACTGCCTGTGGAATTCTGACTGAATTAACCTGAAAATCACTGTGAAACTCAGTTTGGAGGCCATTAATATCTGTCACCTCAGCCAAAGTGTTCCATTTTATTTTCATAAACACAAAAACTCACCTTGGTCATGTTACCTGTAGATTTCTAAGCTTCAAACGCCTATTTGTTGTGTTTTTCCTTTCATAATGGCTATTTTGTACAAACTCTTCTTTACATTGCATCAGAATACAAAATTTGGGAAGGAAGAAGGCAAAGCCAACTCAGACCCTGAAAACATTTGGGAAATTGCCACACAAGAAACCACAAATCGGCTGAGGCACTCAAAACAATGACAGCAAGCCAGAAGTGGAGCAAGCCAACAGCTGTGCCCTGATTGAAAAAGAACCTTCCTCTTGTGCCCTGAACTCAATATTGCAGCCTCAAAACCAAAGCTCACATCAGAAAATTCATTACAAACCATGATAAATAAGAAAAAAGAGAAAAAAGCCAAAGAAACGCAAGAATCCATAATGATATTGGGTTTGATTTAGTTGCAAGGAAACCGGCTGTTCCCAGATTCATCCACCACTAAAGCTGACTGCCTGTGGAATTCTGACTGAATTAACCTGACAATTGCAGTGAAACTCAAGATACCAAATTTCAGCTGAGGTCCCAAAACAAAGACAATAGCCAGAATTGGAGCACACCAACAGCTGTGCCCTGTTTGAAAAAGACCATTCCTCAGGTGCCCTGAACTCTATATTGCAGCCTCAAATCCAAAGCTCACATCAGAAAATTCATTACAAACCATGATAAATAAGGGAAATGTGAAAAAGCCAAAGAAATGCAAGAGTCCTTTTTGATATTTGGCTGGATTTAGACACAAAGAAACTGGCTGTTTCCAGATACATCCCCCCCTTCCACAGATTGACTTTGGAATTCTGATTGAATTCACCTCAAAATCGCACTCACACTCAATTGGGAGGGAATTAGAATCTGTCCCCTCAGCAGAAGCGTTCTATGTCATTTTCCAAAACACAGAAACTCATCTTGGTTGTGTTGCCTATAGATTTCTAATCCTGAAAGGGCAATGCGCTGTGTTTTTTTTTTTTTTTTTTCTTTCATAATGGCTACTCTCCAAAATCTTGCTTGTATTGCATCAGAATACAAAATTTGGGAATAAGAAGGCAAAACCGACTCAGACCCAGAAAGCATTTAGGAAATTGCCACTCAAGAAACCACAAATCGGCTGAGGCACCCAAAACAATGACAGCAAGCCAGAATTGGAGCAAGCCAACAGCTGTGCCCTGATTGAAAAAGAACCTTCCTCTTGTGCCCTGAACTCAATATGCCAGCCTCAAAACCAAAGCTCACATCAGAAAATTCATTACAAACCATGATAAATAAGGGAAATGTGAAAAAGCCAAAGAAATGCAAGAGTCCTTTGTGATATTTGGCAGGATTTAGACACAAAGAAACTGGCTGTTTCCAGATACATCCCCCCCTTCCACAGATTGACTTTGGAATTCTGATTGAATTCACCTCAAAATCGCACTCACACTCCATTTGGAGGGAATTAGAATCTGTCCCCTCAGCAGAAGCGTTCCATGGCATTTTCCAAAACACAGAATCTCACCTTGGTTGTGTTGCCTATGGATTTCTAATCCTGAAAGGTCAATTTGCTGTGTTTTTTTTTTTTCTTTCATAATGGCTACTCTGTCCAAAATCTTGCTTGTATTGCATCAGAATACAAAATTTGGGAATAAGAAGGCAAAACCAACTCAGACCCCGAAAACATTTAGGAAATTGCCACACAAGAAACCACAAATCAGCTGAGGCACCCAAAACAATGACAGCAAGCCAGAAGTGGAGCAAGCCAACAGCTGTGCCCTGATTGAAAAAGAACCTTCCTCTTGTGCCCTGAACTCAATATGCCAGCCTCAAAACCAAAGCTCACATCAGAAAATTCATTACAAACCATGATAAATAAGAAAAAAGGGAAAAAAGCCAAAAAATGCAAGAATCCATAATGATATAGGGCTTGATTTAGTCGCTAGGAAACCGGCTGTTCCCAGATTGATCCACCCCTCCAGCTGACAACCTGTGGAATTCTGACTGAATTAACCTGAAAATCACAGTGAAACTCAGTTTGGAGGCAATTAATATCTGTCACCTCAGCCAAAGTGTTCCATTTTATTTTCATAAACACAAAAACTCACCTTGGTCATGTTACCTGTAGATTTCTAAGCTTCAAACGCTTATTTGTTGTGTTTTTTTTATTTCATAATGGCTATTCTGTACAAACTCTTCTTTGCATTGCATCAGAATACAAAATTTGGGAAGGAAGAAGGCAAAGCCAACACAGACCCTGAAAACATTTGGGAAATTGCCACACAAGAAACCACAAATCGGCTGAGGCACTCAAAACAATGACAGCAAGCCAGAATTGGAGCAAGCCAACAGCTGTGCCCTGATTGAAAAAGAACCATCCTCTTGTGCCCTGAACTCAATATGCCAGCTTTAAAACCAAAGCTCACATCAGAAAATTCATTACAAACCATGATAAATAAGAAAAAAGAGAAAAAAGCCAAAGAAATGCAAGAATCCATAATGATATTGGGTTTGATTTAGTTGCAAGGAAACCGGCTGTTCCCAGATTCATCCACCACTAAAGCTGACTGCCTGTGGAATTCTGACTGAATTAACCTGACAATCCCAGTGAAAATCAAGAAACCAAATTTCAGCTGAGGCACCCAAAACAAAGACAATAGCCAGAATTGGAGCACACCAACAGCTGTGCCCTGTTTGAAAAAGACCATTCCTCCGGTGCCATGAACTCTATATTGCAGTCTCAAAACCAAAGCTCACATCAGAAAATTCATTACAAACCATGATAAATAAGGGAAATGTGAAAAAGCTAAAGAAATGCAACAGTCCTTTGTGATATTTGGCTGGATTTAGACACAAAGAAACTGGCTGTTTCCAGATACATCCCCCCCTTCCACAGATTGACTTTGGAATTCTGATTGAATTCACCTCAAAATCGCACTCACACTCAATTGGGAGGGAATTAGAATCTGTCCCCTCAGCAGAAGCGTTCTATGTCATTTTCCAAAACACAGAAACTCATCTTGGTTGTGTTGCCTATAGATTTCTAATCCTGAAAGGGCAATGCGCTGTGTTTTTTTTTTTTTTTCTTTCATAATGGCTACTCTCCAAAATCTTGCTTGTATTGCATCAGAATACAAAATTTGGGAATAAGAAGGCAAAACCGACTCAGACCCAGAAAGCATTTAGGAAATTGCCACTCAAGAAACCACAAATCGGCTGAGGCACCCAAAACAATGACAGCAAGCCAGAATTGGAGCAAGCCAACAGCTGTGCCCTGATTGAAAAAGAACCTTCCTCTTGTGCCCTGAACTCAATATGCCAGCCTCAAAACCAAAGCTCACATCAGAAAATTCATTACAAACCATGATAAATAAGGGAAATGTGAAAAAGCCAAAGAAATGCAAGAGTCCTTTGTGATATTTGGCAGGATTTAGACACAAAGAAACTGGCTGTTTCCAGATACATCCCCCCCTTCCACAGATTGACTTTGGAATTCTGATTGAATTCACCTCAAAATCGCACTCACACTCCATTTGGAGGGAATTAGAATCTGTCCCCTCAGCAGAAGCGTTCCATGGCATTTTCCAAAACACAGAATCTCACCTTGGTTGTGTTGCCTATGGATTTCTAATCCTGAAAGGTCAATTTGCTGTGTTTTTTTTTTTTTTCTTTCATAATGGCTACTCTGTCCAAAATCTTGCTTGTATTGCATCAGAATACAAAATTTGGGAATAAGAAGGCAAAACCAACTCAGACCCCGAAAACATTTAGGAAATTGCCACACAAGAAACCACAAATCAGCTGAGGCACCCAAAACAATGACAGCAAGCCAGAAGTGGAGCAAGCCAACAGCTGTGCCCTGATTGAAAAAGAACCTTCCTCTTGTGCCCTGAACTCAATATGCCAGCCTCAAAACCAAAGCTCACATCAGAAAATTCATTACAAACCATGATAAATAAGAAAAAAGGGAAAAAAGCCAAAAAATGCAAGAATCCATAATGATATAGGGCTTGATTTAGTCGCTAGGAAACCGGCTGTTCCCAGATTGATCCACCCCTCCAGCTGACAACCTGTGGAATTCTGACTGAATTAACCTGAAAATCACAGTGAAACTCAGTTTGGAGGCAATTAATATCTGTCACCTCAGCCAAAGTGTTCCATTTTATTTTCATAAACACAAAAACTCACCTTGGTCATGTTACCTGTAGATTTCTAAGCTTCAAACGCTTATTTGTTGTGTTTTTTTTTTATTTCATAATGGCTATTCTGTACAAACTCTTCTTTGCATTGCATCAGAATACAAAATTTGGGAAGGAAGAAGGCAAAGCCAACTCAGACCCTGAAAACATTTGGGAAATTGCCACACAAGAAACCACAAATCGGCTGAGGCACTCAAAACAATGACAGCAAGCCAGAATTGGAGCAAGCCAACAGCTGTGCCCTGATTGAAAAAGAACCATCCTCTTGTGCCCTGAACTCAATATGCCAGCTTTAAAACCAAAGCTCACATCAGAAAATTCATTACAAACCATGATAAATAAGAAAAAAGAGAAAAAAGCCAAAGAAATGCAAGAATCCATAATGATATTGGGTTTGATTTAGTTGCAAGGAAACCGGCTGTTCCCAGATTCATCCACCACTAAAGCTGACTGCCTGTGGAATTCTGACTGAATTAACCTGACAATCCCAGTGAAAATCAAGAAACCAAATTTCAGCTGAGGCACCCAAAACAAAGACAATAGCCAGAATTGGAGCACACCAACAGCTGTGCCCTGTTTGAAAAAGACCATTCCTCCGGTGCCATGAACTCTATATTGCAGTCTCAAAACCAAAGCTCACATCAGAAAATTCATTACAAACCATGATAAATAAGGGAAATGTGAAAAAGCCAAAGAAATGCAACAGTCCTTTGTGATATTTGGCTGGATTTAGACACAAAGAAACTGGCTGTTTCCAGATACATCCCCCCCTTCCACAGACTGACTTTGGAATTCTGATTGAATTCACCTCAAAATCGCTCTCACACTCCATTTGGAGGGAATTAGAATCTGTCCCCTCAGCAGAAGCGTTCCATGTCACTTTCCAAAACACAGAAACTCATCTTGGTTGTGTTGCCTGTAGATTTCTAATCCTGAAAGGGCAATGCGCTGTGTTTTTTTTTTTTTTTCTTTCATAATGGCTACTCTCCAAAATCTTGCTTGTATTGCATCAGAATACAAAATTTGGGAATAAGAAGGCAAAACCGACTCAGACCCAGAAAGCATTTAGGAAATTGCCACTCAAGAAACCACAAATCGGCTGAGGCACCCAAAACAATGACAGCAAGCCAGAATTGGAGCAAGCCAACAGCTGTGCCCTGATTGAAAAAGAACCTTCCTCTTGTGCCCTGAACTCAATATGCCAGCCTCAAAACCAAAGCTCACATCAGAAAATTCATTACAAACCATGATAAATAAGGGAAATGTGAAAAAGCCAAAGAAATGCAAGAGTCCTTTGTGATATTTGGCAGGATTTAGACACAAAGAAACTGGCTGTTTCCAGATACACCCCCCCCTTCCACAGACTGACTTTGGAATTCTGGTTGAATTCACCTCAAAATCGCACTCACACTCCATTTGGAGGGAATTAGAATCAGTCCCCTCAGCAGAAGCGTTCCATGTCATTTTCCAAAACACAGAATCTCACCTTGGTTGTGTTGCCTATGGATTTCTAATCCTGAAAGGTCAATTTGCTGTGTTTTTTTTTTTTTTTCTTTCATAATGGCTACTCTGTCCAAAATGTTGCTTGTATTGCATCAGAATACAAAATTTGGGAATAAGAAGGCAAAACCAACTCAGACCCCGAAAACATTTAGTAAATTGCCACACAAGAAACCACAAATCGGCTGAGGCACCCAAAACAATGACAGCAAGCCAGAAGTGGAGCAAGCCAACAGCTGTGCCCTGATTGAAAAACAACCTTCCTCTTGTGCCCTGAACTCAATATGCCAGCCTCAAAACCAAAGCTCACATCAGAAAATTCATTACAAACCATGATAAATAAGAAAAAAGAGAAAAAAGCCAAAAAAATGCAAGAATCCATGATGATATAGGGCTTGATTTAGTCGCTAGGAAACCGGCTGTTCCCGGATTCATCCACCCCTCCAGCTGACTGCCTGTGGAATTCTGACTGAATTAACCTGAAAATCACAGTGAAACTCAGTTTGGAGGCAATTAATATCTGTCACCTCAGCCAAAGTGTTCCATTTTATTTTCATAAACACAAAAACTCACCTTGGTCATGTTACCTGTAGATTTCTAAGCTTCAAACACCTATTTTTTGTGTTTTTGATTTCATAATGGCTATTCTGTACAAATTCTTCTTTGCATTGCATCAGAATACAAAATTTGGGAATAAGAAGGCAAAGCCGACTCAGACCCAGAAAACATTTAGGAAATTGGCACTCAAGAAACCAGAAATCGGCTGAGGCATCCAAAACAATGACAGCAAGCCAGAATTGGAGCAAGCCAACAGCTGTGCCCTGATTGAAAAAGAACCTTCCTCTTGTGCCCTGAACTCAATATGCCAGCCTCAAAACCAAAGCTCACATCAGAAAATTCATTACAAACCATGATAAATAAGAAAAATAGAAAAAAGCCAAAGAAATGCAAGAATCCATAATGATATAGGGCTTGATTTAGTCGCTAGGAAACCGGCTGTTCCAGGATTCATCCACCCCTCCAGCTGACTGCCTGTGGAATTCTGACTGAATTAACCTGAAAATCACAGTGAAACTCAGTTTGGAGGCAATTAATATCTGTCACCTCAGCCAAAGTGTTCCATTTTATTTTCATAAACACAAAAACTCACCTTGGTCATGTTACCTGTAGATTTCTAAGCTTCAAACGCCTATTTGTTGTGTTTTTTCTTTCATAATGGCTATTCTGTACAAAGTCTTCTTTAAATTGCATCAGAATACAAAATTTGGGAAGGAAGAAGGCAAAGCCAACTCAGACCCTGAAAACATTTGGGAAATTGCCACACAAGAAACCACAAATCGGCTGAGGCACTCAAAACAATGACAGCAATCCAGAAGTGGAGCAAGCCAACAGCTGTGCCCTGATTGAAAAAGAACCATCCTCTTGTGCCCTGAACTCGATATTGCAGCCTCAACCAAAGCTCACATCAGAAAATTCATTACAAACCATGATAAATAAGAAAAAAGAGAAAAAAGACAAATAAATCTAAGAATCCATAAGGATATTGGGTTTGATTTAGTTGCAAGGAAACCGGCTGTTCCCAGATTCATCCACCACTAAAGCTGACTGCCTGTGGAATTCTGACTGAATTAACCTGACAATCGCAGTGAAACTCAAGAAACCAAATTTCAGCTGAGGCACCCAAAACAAAGACAATAGCCAGAATTGGAGCACACCAACAGCTGTGCCCTGTTTGAAAAAGACCATTCCTCTGGTGCCCTGAACTCTATATTGCAGCCTCAAAACCAAAGCTCACATCAGAAAATTCATTACAAACCATGATAAATAAGGGAAATGTGAAAAAGCCAAAGAAATGCAAGAGTCCTTTTTGATATTTGGCTGGATTTAGACACAAAGAAACTGGCTGTTTCCAGATTCATCCCCCCCTTCCACAGACTGACTCTGGAATTCTGATTGAATTCACCTCAAAATCACACTCACACTCATTTGGGAGGGAATTAGAATCTGTCCCCTCAGCAGAAGCGTTCTATGTCATTTTCCAAAACACAGAAACTCATCTTGGTCGTGTTGCCTGTAGATTTCTAATCCTGAAAGGGCAATGCGCTGTGTTTTTTTTTTTTTTCTTTCATAATGGCTACTCTCCAAAATCTTGCTTGTATTGCATCAGAATACAAAATTTGGGAATAAGAAGGCAAAACCGACTCAGACCCAGAAAGCATTTAGGAAATTGCCACTCAAGAAACCACAAATCGGCTGAGGCACCCAAAACAATGACAGCAAGCCAGAATTGGAGCAAGCCAACAGCTGTGCCCTGATTGAAAAAGAACCTTCCTCTTGTGCCCTGAACTCAATATGCCAGCCTCAAAACCAAAGCTCACATCAGAAAATTCATTACAAACCATGATAAATAAGGGAAATGTGAAAAAGCCAAAGAAATGCAAGAGTCCTTTGTGATATTTGGCAGGATTTAGACACAAAGAAACTGGCAGTTTCCAGATTCATCCCCCCCTTCCACAGACTGACTTTGGAATTCTGATTGAATTCACCTCAAAATCGCTCTCACACTCCATTTGGAGGGAATTAGAATCTGTCACCTCAGCAGAAGCGTTCCATGTCATTTTCCAAAACACAGAATCTCACCTTGGTTGTGTTGCCTATGGATTTCTAATCCTGAAAGGTCAATTTGCTGTGTTTTCTTTTTTTTTCTTTCATAATGGCTACTCTGTAAAAAATCTTGCTTGTATTGCATCAGAATACAAAATTTGGGAAGGAAGAAGGCAAAACCAACTCAGACCCCGAAAACATTTAGGAAATTGCCACACAAGAAACCACAAATCAGCTGAGGCACCCAAAACAATGACAGCAAGCCAGAAGTGGAGCAAGCCAACAGCTGTGCCCTGATTGAAAAAGAACCTTCCTCTTGTGCCCTGAACTCAATACGCCAGCCTCAAAACCAAAGCTCACATCAGAAAATTCATTACAAACCATGATAAATAAGAAAAAAGAGAAAAAAGCCAAAGAAATGCAAGAATCCATAATGATATAGGGCTTGATTTAGTCGCTAGGCAACCGGCTGTTCCCGGATTCATCCACCCCTCCAGCTGACTGCCTGTGGAATTCTGACTGAATTAACCTGAAAATCACAGTGAAACTCAGTTTGGAGGCAATTAATATCTGTCACCTCAGCCAAAGTGTTCCATTTGATTTTCCAAAACACAAAAACTCACCTTGGTCGTGTTACCTGTAGATTTATATTCTTCAAATGCCCATTTGTAATGTTTTTTATTTCATAATGGCTACTCTGTCCAAACTCTTGTTTGTGTTGCGTCAGAATACAGAATTTGGGAATGAAGAAGGCAAAGCCAACTCAGACCCGAAAACATTTAGGAAATTGCCACACAAGAAACCACAAATCGGCTGAGGCACCCAAAACAATGACAGCAAGCCAGAATTGAAGCAGGCCAACAGCTATGCCCTGTTTGAAAAAGACCATTCCTCCTGTGCACTGAACTCTATATTGCAGCCTCAAAACCAAAGCTCACATCAGAAAATTCATTACAAACCATGATAAAAAGAAAAAAGAGAAAGAAGCCAAAGAAATGCAAGAGTCCTTTGTGATATTGGGCTTGATTTAGTTGCAAGGAAACCAGCTGTTCCCGGATTCATCCACCCCTCCTAGCTGACTGGCTGTGGAATTCTGATTGAATTCACCTGAAAATCGCACTCACTCTCGATTTGGAGGAAATTAATATCTGCCCCTCAGTGGAAGGGTTCTATGTCATTTTCCAAAACCCAAAAACTCATCTTGGTCATGTTGCCTATGATTTCTAATCATGAAAACCCAATATGTTCTGTTTTTCAATTTCCTGATGGATCCTCGTTCTAAACCCTTGTTTGTATTGCATCAGAATACACAATTTGAAAAGGAAAAAGGCAAAACCAACTCAGACCAACAAAGCATTTAGGAAAAAGTCGCTCAAAATGAAAAATTGCCTGAGGCACCCAAAGCAATTACAGAAAGCCAGAATTGGAGAGAAACAACAGCTGTGCCCTAATTGAAAAAGACCATTCCTCTGGTTCCCTGAACTCCTTAAGCCAGCCTCAAAACCACAACCCACATCAGAAAATTTATTACAAACCATGATAAATAAGAAAATGTGAAAAATGCAAAAAAGAAAAAGAAATGCAAGAGTCCTTCGTGATATGGCGCTTGTTTTAGTACAAGGAAACCAGCTGTTTCCGGATTCATCCACCCCTCCCAGCTGACTGACTGTGGAATTCTGATTGTATTCACCTGAAAAGAGAGAACATTTATAAGTATATTGGGACTGTGGAACCTGTCATTTACCAATCACATGTTAGACTGAATCATAGACCAAATATAGGGAAGAAATCCTATGCATGTAAACCTTGTGGGAATTCATTCAGTATTAAATACCCTCCATCACAGCACTCATATTGTGGAAAACCCTCATGTGTGTAATGATTGTGTGGAAACCACTCACCAGAAGTCAGATCTCATTAGACATCAGAGAATTCACACAGGGTTGAAATCTTACAAATCTAATGACTGTGGGAAGTTCTTTGGCCAGAAGAAACACCTCATAAATCATCAGAGAATTCACACAGGTGAGAAACCTTTTGAATGTAATGACTGTGGAAAATCCTTTGGCCAGAAGGCAAACCTCATAAATCATCAGAGAATTCACACAGGTGAGAAACCTTATGAATGCAATTACTATGGAAAATCCTTTGGCCAGAAGGCAAACCTCATAAATCATCAGAGAATTCACAGAGGGGAGAAACCTTATGAATGCAATCATTGTGGAAAAGCCTTTGCTGAGAAATCAAAGCTCACAAAGCATCAGACAATTTGTACTGGGGGAAACCTTATGATTGCAATGACTGTGGAAAAACCTTTGCTGAGAAGTCAAACCTCAGAAAGTATCAGAGCCTTCACACCATGGAGAAAGCTTATAAATGAAATGACTGTGGAAAAGCCTTTGGTCCCATCCTTGCATACCAAGGATAAATCCCACTTGGTCTGGGTGGATGATCTTTCTGATGCATTGTTGGATTCAATTGGCCAGAATTCTGTTGCAGATCTTTGCATGTATGTTCATCAGGGAAATTGGTCTATAATTACTTTCTTTGTTGCACTTTTTTCAAGTTTAGGAATGAAGGTGATGTTGGCTTCATAGAAAGAATTTGGGAGAATCGCCTCTCTCTCAATTGTTTTGAATAACTTGAGAAGAATTGCAGTTAGTGCTTTAAATGTCTGTTAGAATTCAGCAGTGAAGCCTTCCAGTTTTGGGGTTTTCTTGGTAGTGATGGTCTTTATTACTGGTATCATTTCCATCTGGTTATGTGTGTGTTTAGGTTTTCTATATCTTTGTTGCTCAATTTAGGTAGGTTTTATGGATGGAAGGATGGTGGAAAGCCTCTTTGCTGTACTTCATAACTCATAAGATATCAGAGTATCCACACAGGGAATTTTCTACTTGACCTTTTTGTGCAAGTTATATCTCATGAAATATTAGAGAATTCACCAAGGGGAGAAATGCATGAATATAATACATGTGAATAGCCTTTGTGGTGCAAATCAGACCTCATCAAACATAAAAGAATTCTCATGGGGAGCAATTTTATGAATGTAATGACTCAGAGCCTTTTACCATAATTCAGCCCTCATTGTACATCATCAAATTCATATAGGGAAAAACTCCTTTGAAAGTAAAATCCCTTTAATTAGAAGCCATACCTCATAAGACAACAGGGAATTCACGTGGGAGAGAAACCTTATGGGTGTAATGAGTGTTGGAAAGCTCTGCCCAAATCTCTCCTTATATCAGAATGCACAACATATATATCTAATGAATGAAATAAATGTGAGAAAGTCATTTCACATAGGTAATGCCTCATAATCCATCATGGAATTTGAACAAGGGAGAGACCTTAACAATATAATGAATGTGGAAGAGCTTTTCTCCAAAATTCATGTAAGTATTGTGACAAAACCTTTTGCTGGAAATCACATCCTATCCAACAGAGACTCATGTAAAGGAGAAAGCTTATAAATATTATTAGAGTCAGAAGTCAATGGTACATCAGAGAATTGACACAGGTGGTTTCTTAGGCGTATACTGATTGTGCAAAAACATTTTCTTTATTTCAGGCTTGTATAGACACAGAATTCACAAAAGGTGATAGTCTTTGCATGCTGTAAATACAATAAAACCTTTAGCCAGAAATTAGACATCAACAGACTTCAGAGAATTCATAAGGAACAAAAGTCTATGCAATGAATTTGGAAAATGTATTTCTGTTATAAATCAGTCTTCAATTCCCATGAATAGACTCACAAATGAGAAAACATGCATGCATAGAAAAGTTTTGTACCATAAATTATCTCTAGATGGTAAACTAATATATCACACAAAAGAAATATCATGAGTGTAATGGAATTGGGAAACCCTTTGCTATAAGGCCGATTTCCAGAAAGCTTAGCAAGATTACAGAAAAGTCTCTGAAAATGTAACATGTCTGAAAGATTTGTTGGCATCACAAACTGGAGGATAGCTCAAGTGCATGTGTTTTTGTGCCTGGCATCCAAATTGATATCTCTTTTTCTTTGATGAATTCCTTGTTTATTTATTTAGCAGATTTAGAGACAAAGGATTCCTGTCCATTGATTTACTACTATATGCCCACAATTGCCATGGTAAAGTATATGGCAAAAACTGAGTGCTGGGGGCTGTGAATCTGATTCATCACTGATAACATTGAAGACATTGGTTCCTGGTTCTTATGCTGCTATGCATGGAAATGTTTCTCTAATTTCATTTTCAAATAGTTCATTGTTAATATAAAGAAATGCTTCTAATTTTTAAAATTTCATTGAAATAATTTGTGATTAATGTGTCCTAGTCATGCATTATTACAGGGTGTAGTGCAATATTTGCACACATTTATGCAGTAAAAAGTGATCAAGCTAAGCAACTACAGTTTTATTAAGTTTTTAAAGAGTTATTTATTTGAAAGACAGAGTTACAGAGAGAAGTAGCAGCAGAGAGAGAGAGAGGCCTTCCTCTGCCGGTTCACTCCCCAGATGGCCACAATGGCCGGAGCTCTGCCAATCTGATTCCAGGAACCAGGAGCTTCTTCCAGATCTCCCACTTGGGTGCAGGGACCCAAGGACTTGGGCCATCTTCTACTGCTTTCCCAGGCCATAGCAGAGAGTTGGATCAGAAGAGGAGCAGCCAGGACTAGAACTGGTACCCACATGGGATGCTGGTGCTTCAGGCCAGGGTGTTAGCCCACTGTGCCACAATGCTGGCCCCCAAGCAACTACAGTTTCTAATTCTTCTCCATGATTTGAGACTACCAGCTCCTCTCCTTCAGTTCTTTACACAGAACCTAATATGGTTGAATGTAGTCATCTCATTATATTATGGAACACCAGAAGTTCTTTCTGCCTCTTTGATTTTTGATACCTATTATCCAATCCCCCTCTATCCCTAGCTGCTTCCCTTCTCAGCCTCTAGTAATCACAGTTCTGTGTTCAGATCCATTATTTTCTTTCACTTCCACATGTGACAAGGACCAGGTGACATTTGTGTTCCTGCTTCTGGCTTATTTCAATTAATTTAATAATATTTTGTTCTTTTTTTGTATCTAAAAGAGGTTGCCCTGTCCATTGTTTTTCACTGATGGACAGCTAGATTGGTTTCACATCCTGGCTGCAGTGAACTGTGTTATAGTGGCTGTGTTATGGGAAAATTGCTGTATCTTTGATATGCTCTCCTCCTTTCCTTCTAATAAAATTTCCTTATTCTATATAGCCAAGAGCAAGATAACTCTCACATGGTAGGTCAATTTTTATCTTAGTTTAATTTTTGTTATTTATTTGAAAGAGTTACAATAGAGGTAGAGACACAGAGAGGTCCTCCATTAGCTGGTTCGCTCTACAGATGACTACAAAGGCCAGAGTTATGCCATTCTGAAACCTGGAGACAGGAGCTTCCTCTGGGTCTCCCTCATGGGTGCATGGGCCCAAGGACTTGGGCCATCTTCTACTGCTATCCCAGGAGATAGCAGAGAGCTGTATTGGAAGAAGAGCAGCTGGAACTAGAACTGGCACCCAAATGGGATGCTGGCCCTTCAGGCCAGGGCTTTAACTCACTGCACAACAGCGCCAGCCCCAATTTTTATCCTTTTTAAGGAATGACCATACTGTTCTGCATAACATCTGTACTAACTTGTGTTTTCACCTACCATATATGGTGGTTTTCTTTTCCCATGTGCTCTCTAGCATTTGTTATTTTTTATCAGTTTGGCATAAAAATGATATAGTATTGTTCATGTTTTTGTGTATTTTGAAATCAGTTAATTTGTTTATTAAATCTTTATTATTTGAAAGGTGGATTTAGAGAGAGAGGGAAAGACATAGATAGCTTTCATCTGCTGGCTCACACCCCAGAGAGTTTCAACAGTTGAGCCTGGGGCATGCTGGAGTCAGGAGCTTCATCCAAGTCTCCCACATGAGTGGCAAGGACCTGAGTCCTTCGTCCATCTTCTGCTGGTTTCCCAGGTGTTTAGCAGTGAGCTAAATTGGAAGTGGAGATTCCTAAACTCAAAGTGGAACTCAGATGTTATGCTGGCCTCACAGATTGCAGCTTTCCCCACTTGGCCACAATGCCAGCCCCTCTATCAATTTAATTCCTCAAAAATAGCTCAGTAATGTTGGCATCTATCTCATTTTGTTTTTTTCTCTGTTATTATTCAACTTATTGATGTCTTATTTTTGTTCACATTATTCCTCTCAATTGCTCTACCTGAGGTGAGTAGGGCTGCTGTGTTGCTTAAATGAAGTGTATGCTTTAGATTACTCATTTAATGAGTGCATGTCATTCACATAGCACTTCACTGAAGTTCTACTATGTCCCAAATCCTCTTCTAGGCACAGAATTTAGACCACTTTTCTCTTAGGCCCAGATCTTGCCTTTAACATACTACTTGGAATTTAGTAGCTCATGAAATCTGCAGACTGCATAAATGAATGAATATTTTGAGGGCTGTGCTTTTGTGGAGGAACTTCATAGGAGACCGAAGGAATAAAATAAATCAAAAGTATCCACAGTATATAGAATGTATACTATTTTACAAGTCACAGAGAAGAAGAAGAAGAAGGAAAGTAGTAAGACTAGAAAGTTTGTGGCAAGACTAACAGGCGCTGGTCAAGAACTTAATAAGCACATTAGGAAAGCAGTAAGGTTTCTTTTTTTTTTTTTTGAGGAAAAGTTTTTATTTCTAGTGATGAAATTGGCTACAGAACATTATGAAAGTTTAAAAATACAAAGAGAAATTGTCTATAATTAATAGATTCAAAATTTGACAATCAGTGAATATCATTATTAGTCATTACCAACAACAGTTATTGATTTGAAAGGCAGAGTGACAGGAAGAGGGAACCACTGCTTCACTCCCCAGACACTTGCAATAGCCAAAGCTTGACCAAGCCAAAACCAGGAACTGGGAATTCATTCTGGATGTCCCATTTGGGTGCAGGGACCCAAGCACTTCTGCCATCCTCCGTCTCCTCCCAGGGTGCACACTAGCAGAAACTTGCCTCAAAGCAGAGAAGCTACCACTCAAGCCAGGCATTTGTATATGGGATGTGGGTGTGTGGTGGTGATAGCAAGCCCTCATGGATAAAAAAAAAAAAAAAAAAAAAAAAAAAAAAAAAAAAAAAACAAAGTTATTTCTATGCCAAGGAAATTACTCTGTAGTCTTTCTCTTATAAACTACGTATTGCTGAACCTAGATAATTTTTCCTTTATTTAACAATGACATGAAAATGTCAGTTGAGTTGGCTTTCCTGAAGACCTTGTTTCTTGAATATTAGTGGCTAGCTGAGATAAATTCTTTTCATCTCTTTCTCGCTTCGGCAGCACATGTGCTCGCTTCGGCAGCACATATACTAAAATTGGAATGATACAGAGAAGATTAGCATGCCCCTGCGCAGTAAGGTTTCTTTACCTCCCTGTAGGCTCTGCTCTCCAGAGGTGAACAGGGTCCTCTAAACCCACTTGCTGCACACACAAACACCTGAGTGTTGTATTCTCCCACAGGTGTTGGAGACTGATATGGTGTTCTGATTTATATTTACATAATGGCTAGTGACATCGGGCATATTCACATGTTTTGACCATGTACATTTCTTCTGAGAAATGTCTATTCAGATCCTTGCCTGTTTCTTCACTGTATTTTTTGGAGTTTTTCCAATTCATGTAAATGTTCTGGAAATCTGTAAACATTCAGAGTTTTAATTTTTCCTGCCATCTGTTCATTGTATCTACACTCTGATGTTTACTTTGTTGTGAAGAAGTATCTTAGTTGGATATACTCAAATGTCTCTGTTTTTATTTTTGTGACTATTGCTATTGGAATCTTACCCAAAAGCTATTGTGTGTTGACAATATTTAGAGTTTCCCTATGTTTACTTGGGTTTGGGTCTTATGATTACATTTTAATTCACTGTGAGTTCACTTTCACATAGTGTAAGAGATGTTGGAGTCTCTTTTCAGGCTTCTACATATGGATAATCAAGTTCCTCTGCACCACTTGTGAAAGAGATTCTTCTTTCTCCAGTTCATTTTAGTTCCTTTGTTAAATATGAGTTGCTGGTAGAAATTTGGGTTTATTTCTATGCTACCAAGTCTTTTCCATTGAACTATGTGTCTGTTATTATATCAGTGCTAACACTTCTTCTTTTTTTTTTTTTGCAGTATATTTATTTGAAAGGCAGAGTTACAGAGAGGTAGAGGCAGAGAGAGAGAGAGGTCTTCCATCCACTGGTTTACTCCCCAAATGGCCACAATGGCCGGAGCTCTGTTGATCTGAATCCAAGTGTCAGGAGCTTCTTCCAGGTCTCTATGCAGGTGCAGGGGCCCAAAGACTTTGGCCATTTTCTACTTTTTTCTCAGGCTATACCAGAGAGGGGTATAAGAAGTGGAGCAGCTGGGAAACATACTGGCACCCATATGAGATGCCGGCACTGCAGACGGTGACTTTACCTGCTTTGTCATAGTGCTGACCCCTGTAATATGTCTTAAAATATGGTGTGATGTCTCCAGCTTTTTTTTGCTTTATAATATTGCTTTAGATGTTAAGCATCTCTCATGTTTCTATGTGAATTTTAGCATCATTTTTTCTAGCTCTGAGAACATCGTTGGTATGTTGATTGGGATTGCATTGAATTTGCAAATTGCTTTTGGTAGTATGGATATTTTGGTATTATTCTTCCCATTCACAAACATAAGTTTTCTGTGAGACTGTCAAAAAGCCTTGACAAAAATTGGACTTTATTACACAAAAATTCATCACTTTTTGGGATCATTTAAATCCATAATTTTGCACTAATATTTGATAAATAATTAAAGACTTTGAGCATTTTAGTAGGAGAAATTAAAATATTTATCAATTTATTCAAATATTGTTTAGATGTGATATTCAAATATTGTTTAGAGCCATTGTCTGTATTCCCTCTAAATTACGATCTTTTTGCTTTTTGCCTGTTAAACTTGTCCCTTGATTCAACAACCCTTTTTAATGTAATGTAAACTGAAAATGTCATTTCATAAGCTAAAAAAAATGACAAAGAAGGAAAAAGAAGGGAGGGAGGTTGAGTATATAATTATGTTCTCCGAATTTTTTCTATAAAACATATTGAATCATTTAAAAGCTAATTAAAATTAAACTCAAAATTGGACCATTATGACCAATATTTAAAACAAGTGATTAAAAACTGTAGATGTCTTCAATTTTGATTATCATTCTTCTTTAGAATATCTGAAAGAAATCCAGTTTCTCACTTTAAAATATACCAGTGTGTTAGAATTTAGTATTAAATGACTTTGTTTAAAAGTTTTATTTAATCTATTGCTTTAAGTAGTAATACTATGGCCATTGTAAAACAAAATCCTTATCATTTTTCATAAAACAGGAAGGGCCTTTAAAACATCATCACTAAAAATATTAAGAGACCTAAAATATAACATTCTTAAAACCCAAGTGATACCATTCAAAAATTTCAAATATGCAGGGATAGTTCATGTCAAGTAACTAAATAATTGTTAAGTGTATATATGGAATAGCTTCTATAAATTCTTTTGGCAAGGGCTGGCACTGTGGCATAGTGGGTGAGGCTGCCACCTGCAGTGCTGGTATTCCATAGGGGCATCAGTTCAAGACCTGGCTGCTCCACTTCCTATCCAGCTCTCTGCTATGGCCTGGGAAACACTATAAAATGGTACAAGTCCTTGGGCCCCTGCAACTGCATAGGAGACCAGGAAGAGGCTCCTGGTTCCTGCCTTCCAGTCAGCACAGCTGCAGCCATGGAGGCCAACTGTGGAGTGAACCAGTGAATGGAAGACCACTCTCTCTGCCTCTCCTTCTCTCTCTGTGTAATTCTGACTTTCAAATAATATAAATAAATCTTTAAAAAATTCTTTTGGCAAATAGATGAAGCTATTTGTTATACATTTCAAATAAATAGCAAACATACTAGAAAAATATATTGAATAAAATTTAAGCAACTCATAGCTATACACAGAAATTTCTCACCATAACAACATAGCAACCACTAAATTTCCAAATTCAATTTTCCACAACTTAGAATCTTTAACTCCAGAAGGAGTACAAAATTGACAGAACAGTGGCCTATGTATCAGGATACCTAATGCTAATACAGAATTATCCCTGCCACAACTTACCTATGTGACCTTGAACAATTCACTTTACTTCTCTGGGCTTGGCATTTAGCATCCTCATGTGATAAAGGAGGCTTGGATAAGATCAGTTGTACTCTATCTTGAGACTTCAATGATCTCTCAGTTTCCAAACAGGCACCTTAAGGGAAAGTAAACCTTTAGATCAAAGCTTACATTTTTAAATCTAAATATATTTTAAACTCTTTCTACAACTAGTACAAAACAACACATTCAAATGTGTACCATGCCACTTTTCAATATTTGGGAATAATTAATGCATCATTTTAGAGCATTGTCTTGAGGCCAGTGCTGTGGTGTAGCTAGTAAAGCCACTGCATGCAGTGGGGGCATCCCATATGGAGGCCGGTTCAAGTCCAGGCTGCTCCATTTTCCATTCAGCTGTCTGCTATAGCCTGGGAGAGCAGTAGGAAGTTGGCCCAAGTCCTTGGGCCCCTGAATCTGCATGGGAGACCCTGAAGAGGTCCTGGCTCCTGGTTTCAGATTGGCATATCTCTGACCTTTTAGGTCATCTGGGGAATGAAAAAGCAGATGGAGGAACTCTCTCTCTTCCTCTTGTTCACTATCTGTGTAACTCGGACTTCCAAATAAATAAATAAATAAATCTTTTAAAAAATCAAAAGAATATTGTCTGGCACACAGTGAACCACTAAGTACAAGATATTATTAGTAATATTAGATTGAAATATTGAAATAAACTAGGCAATAAGCCTTAAGATGCAAATTAATACCAAGAAATATAATCTCAAATTTCTGTGTTCAACAAGGTAGTCTCTTTTCACTACTAACTTTATACTAAATAAGATATTTTGATATTTTGTTAAGAGTAAATTTATCGGGGGCCAGCGCCGTGGCTCACTTGGTTAATTCTCCACCTGTGGTGCTGGTATCC